>NC_055669.1:24016677-24389177 GCF_017976325.1 Chelmon rostratus
TAGTTGCCGTGTTGTGCAAACCACCGACCAGGGTCCAGAAGAAAACAGAGGCATCGCGGCACTCAGCTGTCATTACTCACAGCCCAGTGGTTATTCGAGGCTGATGGGGATGACAGTGCAGACAGTGAAGGATGAAGCCTGCCCCTGCTAATCCAATTATATCCACACTGAGACCAGATCGTCTCTACCTTCCACGGTCGCTGCCGTCGGTGGCGTTATGCTCATTCAAATTGCAAATATGACCTCAGACATTAAATATCGAACAACTCTCAGATATTCAGAAAACAGGGATTTACTGTTGTTTTTCTTTTTTGATATTAATTTGCTTTGGTTTTAATTCTGTTGCAGATTAAATTTATCCCAACACAGGATATAATTATTACATATTTAAAGAAAGTGAGATTAATTATGTAATGCAATTAAGAATTAATTGGTAAACTATGTGAACATGTCTGTGAGCTTATGAATTTTATTTAGGCAAAATCAAATGAAGGAAATACTTAAATATAAAACAGGCGCTTATTTAAATAGGAACGACTTTTAATAGCTCGGGCAAAATAGTGTAAAGCAGAACAGTCATGCAGGTCCAACTATGTACCACCACAAGTCATCAAAGTCAACACACTGAACTAAGAGACGATGTATGAGTTGGTTTTGTCTAAAATATATTCTTTTGAAAATTCAGCTACATGAACGAGCCAACGTTCCTGATGGTCACAGCATCTGTGTTATACCGTCAGCATCCATATGAGCACATATTTGCACTGTCATAAATATAGATGGACCCTCCAGGGAGTTCAAACAGGAAGTAGATGTCCCCTCTGTGGACGATGAATAAATAAGAAGTCCAGCCAGCAGGAAACGTGACATGGAGACCGACCGAGGAAAGAGAAAAGGCTTAAGGCGCTGCCTTCAATGTCATTTAAACAGGGGAGGAGATATTAACGATCGTGAGCTGCTTCCACAAGTGACAAAGCACTGTGATATGCATGGTAATAAAATAGTTTATTACCAAAGCCCCCACTGTACAGTGTGCTCAGCACTGCACAGACTTGGGGGGCAGATACTCACCCTGCAGATCAGCTACAACAGTCATTCTGCTGGCTAACTGTGCTGAATGGTGTTTAAGATCCAATAACTCACTGGCTGTGAAACGCGCTCTCTCTGATTTCTGCTTTAAAATGAAGTTTGTTTGTTGAAAAAAGGACAGCTACTGCTAATGTTTGATTTTTGATCTATCTATGCAACCCTGTCTAAGCCCATGTGTTAACGGAATAATCCTTTAGACACGACAGAGCAAAGCAGTGAAACAATCATACATTTAAAAACATAGCAAGTACACAAACAAGTGAAAATAGCTGGATTAAACTAAATTCAAGTCCAGACAACGCAGGACTCTGCAGGGTCAGGTCTCTGAGTCCTGCTGGTTCTGTCAGAGACAGCCACAGCCCAGATCTTCAGTACTAATTAAGCTCACTGTCGAGTGTGACAGAGACTGCAGACCCCCCCGGAGGCCACGTCTGGAGCACGAGTCACGAATCACGCCTCACCTCGTGGATGAAGTAGACCTTTGCTCCCACATAGATGCCCATTCGGACGACGGCCCGTACCGCCGCATTCATACCTGGGAAAAGACAGAGAGGAGTTTGTGGTTGTCACGGAAACATTAAGAATTCATTAGTAATGTGTATTTCACCGCCTGTCTTAAACTCTACAGATGCATCTTAGTTTTCTTTTCCTCCAAAACCACCTGAGAAGATACAAATAACTAATGTTTGTGTGCATCCAACTATCCAGTGAACTGAAAAATGATTTCCAAAATGTTCTTAAATGAAATTCAGGAGTATTTTCTATACATTAGAAAAGATCAGGAGGTCAGAAAAACATCAGAAAAAGCTGTTTCTGATCATTAAAAAAATCACGTGTTAATAGATTTTAACCTTTTTTAACCTTAACCTTCAGATCCATTCCTTCTTCCACTCAACTTTGGGGAAAACAGACAGACAGAGAGAGAAAAAACTGAACATAATGACATAAAGAAACAGCAGCAGAAGCCAGACAGACCAGCAGACAACAGGAGGGGTGGAGAGGTCGAAGGAGAGAGAGAGACAGAGCGAGGACGACAGTGCCTTCGAGGATCTCATGTCAAAACACAGGAGCGTCTGGCGGAGCACTTAGTGAAATTAGAAACAGGACAGGCCGTGAGTCTCAGGCCGAGGCTGCGAGTCGACGCAGTGACTGCACAGTTTTACACAATCAGACGAACGGTTAAAGAAAAATGAGCGATGTGCAACAAGCTGAGAGACGTTCTGTGTAACTTGATGTCTTGTTGACATTTTGCTTCAGCGCTGCGACCTGCACGCACATCGAGAGCTGATGTTTATCTGCGATCAAAGATCACTGCAAATCTCCAGTCTCCAGACCGGCTGACTGGGAATCAACCTGCTTGTAACCAAACATTTCGACTATATGAGGCACTCTGATATGAAATGATGACTTCTACACGGCGCGACTGAGGCGCCGTAGATCTTCTCTATGGCAGTGTGACTGTAGCCAAGCACTGAGCACAGCAGGCACAAGCTGTCCCTCACAGCCAGCAGGCCTCTCAGCCAAATATCTTCCCACACCTCAGCTTTAAACAACCCCTCCCATTCACTGCCCCTTATCTGCACAATGTGCACGGGACGTGACTACTCCTTGGATGAAAATGTCATGTGCTGGGCTCTGCTCGAACGGGCGACAGCACTGCATGAAAAACACGTAGCCGCTGTATTGATTTCACTGAGATTGGCACAGCAGCACCACAGAGGACTGCCTCGACTTCTATCACAACACACCGCATATCGAACACTTCTGCGACGTGAACAACGCATTTCTACAATGACAGAGGATAAAAATGACCGCAGTGGTCAGCCATATTTCTAGATGCTGTCACATTCAACAGCATTTGTTGCTGAGAATAAAGTTTTAACCTCAAAAAACTACATTTGCAAAAATTCAGACAGCAGAGCAGCTATGAAAGTGGTTCCTACAATCTGGGAGGGGGTAAAACTTTGAGTGTGCACTGAACTTGGGCTAAATCAATCTGCTAATTATTGTCAGAACCCAAACATATTCAGTTTAATATAAATCTTGTATCTGTTCCCTCAAAGAATGAAACAAATAGACAATTTCCACAACTAGTGCTGCCCCTGACGCAGCAGTTACATACAGGATAGATGCACACAGGGAGGGGGGATTTCTTCAGGGAGGAGACACAGCATGCGCTCTCAGGCAGTGCTGTACGCTAACCAGGACTGATGGGATGAGCTAGTGTTGCTAAGAGACCAGGACAGTGCTGATTGGCTGAAAGGGTTCTGTGCCAGTATGTGAAATGGGTTTGAATTGGACTAAATGTCGAATGAGTTTAAACAAAAAGGAATGTGGCGACTTTACTGGACGACGTATACCGAACCACACAAACGCGTCTCATTTCTGTGTGTGTGTGTGTTCCAGCTGAGTACTTCCCTCCGGCCTGCTGCAATGACTAAACATCTGTGGTTGGAATATTTTGGGCAAAGCAAAGACCGGGTGCAGAAATTCATGGAACGTTTGTTAAAATTGAAGATGGTTGCTGTATGTAGAATCCAGTGGAATGCAGGATTTTACCAGAATCTCTTGACTTTGTCGACATAAAACTTTTTCCGTCAACAAAATTTGTCGTGAGGCTTTGAAAGTGACTGTGAAGGCGACTATGTAGGAGTCTGGTTCAGGCTGTCTTTGTATCATATGATAGTAAATTCATATCTAGAACAGAAGGAAGCAATGCAAGTCAAAATAAGTAAATGAAACCAATAAATGTTTCTTATTATCATAGAGATAATGGACATGTAATTACAGAAACAGGGAACCATTTGGCTTTTAGTGTCAAATGAAGCTCTTAGCTTGTTGACCTTCAAAAAAAAAAGAAATTTTACTTTGCGTCTTATTTCATTTTAATGATTATCAAAAAAGACACAAAGGCTGACACCTAATTCAAAGGCATTCACAAGACAAAAGCAAAAACCAAGTAAAATACCAGAAAATCAGCCAGTTTTTATGAATGAGTGAATGAAAGCACAGCTCAGATGTGCTGTTTCCACGCTATTACAGTACAGGCTGACTCTAATATCCAGCAGGAGGGCTGATGTGCTGCGATACGCTGCAAGGAGATTGAGAAAACGACATATCACAGGCCTTCAGTAACAGCCTATAGGCGCACAGTGTTATGTAACAGCATCCAAGCCAACAATAGCAGTGGTTAACCTACAACTCTGTGTGCAGATGGCAGATAAACCATAGAAGGATGACAAACTGCTGAATATGTGTCCGAGTAAATATGCACGTACTGATGATGAGCACTGCAGGGCTGCAAACACACAAAAACACCACAAAGTGAGAGATCAGTTTTTGAGCCCCACAAACATGCTAAAATCACTCAGTAACATATAACCATTTTATTTTTCATTAAAACCTCACTTTTAAGGGTAGTGTTTTGTTTATTTGGCTTAATTTCTTTTTCCTTCTATTCACCAGGACATTCCTGCTTACACTCTGTTCCTCACGTAGGCTGCACAACCCTCCGTGACAGGATGTGTACAGTAGCTTGCAAAACAGACCGGAAGACGAACAGTCCGCCTTCAAAATTAAAGCGCCGCTCCTCGGACTGCAACATATTACTTATTGTGAAAGGTACACACTCGGAAGTGGGGTGTTTTAGTATGACTACCTTGACACTGGTCCTCTCCAGACTCATCGTCCGTGATGCAAGACACGTGTTTCTACGCGTCTACTGTGATGCGCGAGCATTTTTCCTGGAAGTTCATTTCATCACGGTCACTTAGTTTGACGTTTTAAATATTTTACTATTACTCATCCAAACAAATGAGATGGTGCTCATGAGCTTTGAGAAGGCAAACTTCAGCGCTGTCACATCTCCAACAGAGCACCACAGACAGTCCTGATGCAGTTCTAAAGGGTTTTTAACACAGCACCGGATCAAAAAACTACATCATGAGGCCAAACACAGGAAGTCCTAAGTCAGAGAGACAATACAATAGATTTAAAATCCTGTCATGTAGATCTACAGTAAGATCACTGCATAGTCACTGAACTCCTTATGGGAACACTGGAGAAATATTCTAGTAATGCTTCATGTGATGATTAGATTAGATGTCCTGGTGGCACCGTGGATGCGCACCGGGACGCAGATGCACGCACAGATACACACATGCGCCATCTCTGCTGTGCAGTGAACACAGCGCATACAGATGTGATGGTGCAGGCTGGGTTTAATAAGGACAGTAACACAGCATGTCAGGGAATTATTTTTCCTTTTTTAATCTTTTGAAATATTCCCTGGTTACGCCCACTTGTTGATGTCAGTGCCGCTTCCCAAATGATCAAAAAGCACCTGTTTCAACCTGGACTGAGTTCAAGCAGGCCTGGATTATCGATAACACCTGAACACCAAACGGTTCTATCCGTGATAAATACTGCAGCATTCATGTAAAAATGTGTGACAGACGTGTGAACGGGAGCCTCAGCTGTTGCGTAACCGCCATCCAGATTCAGTCAACACCGTAAATGATAAGACAGAATCCCCACTTCAGCATCAGATAAAAAAAAATACATATACAATTTAAATAAACCTAACTTTTCCTCTGTTAAGCACGAGATGAAGCCTTTTTAAAGTGCACCGACTGGCTGCACGGGAGGATGTAACTGTAACGTAACGAGTCCTTTAGAGGACATGCTTGAGGCTACACATCCATTATCGGACAGGGTACCCGCTAACGCGCTTCTGCCATTTCTCCAAGTAAATACGGACGATTACATTCAGCAAACGTCCGGCCGAGAGCGTAACAGTGAGAAATGCTCATATTTTACCGACAGCGATAAATTGGCGTAATGAGTGTCTGATGGTGGAACCAGCTAACCGCGCTCAACGCTCGTGATTTAGCCTACGTGCCGCTTTGAGTAAAACAAATATAATGAGGCTGTCAGTTTGTAACATGCCGACGGGCAGCACGGTTTGAGAGCTGTTTGATTTTAAGACGTTTGTTCCCAGCAACGTTAGTTTGAGGTAACAGTGATGAAATCGGCAGACTCGTTTGAGCCGTCCGATAATGGAACTCAAGTCACTGAACGTTACCTTGGGCATCTCCTCCGCTGGTCAGGACGGCGATGGATTTACCAGCGCCGGACAGATTCTCGAAGAATTTCCGGGTGTCCTGCCGCTTCGGTGCGACCGCGCCAGCCATGCCTGCCCTAGGTCCCTGTCACCTGCCAAAAAATTAAAACGAACAGTTCAATTAGCCTGCGTCGCCAAGTACCACTGTCCGTATCCGCGGCAGCAGGGATACTGTAGTGGGACTGCAGTGGTTACCGCCCTCAAGCTGCACGTACACACCCCCTGAACAAAGATCGTACTTTAACTAAGATGACTCACTCCATGAGTGACTGAGGCACAGGCGCTTATACCCCGAAAAAAAATGTACATCCAGACATTATATCGTTATACCGTCATAAGGTTTCTAGAGTACTCGGTCCAGTTAGCTCATGGCTTTTTACATTCAAATGTCCAAAACAGACAAAGTAGCCTTGGATAAGGATGATAGCTCAAATTAATCACAAAAAGTTTGTCTCCCAACTGAAGTTGGGCTCTAAATGCTGTTGTTTCTGATATTAGTACATTTTTAAAGAAGGAATAACACAATCTATTACTCACAACTGAAAAGCTGAATTCACAAAGCACACAACTTTTGTTTAACTCAACACGATTTGCTGCTGGCTAGCGTTAGAAAATTTTAGCTAGCTACAACACCTAGTCAGCTAGCATAACTGACATCACTTGTGCTGTTATAAACTACACGTATCTCACCAATTATAGGCCACATTTTTAACTTTTTTTTATGTTTTTCCTCTTAGCACTAAGCTAACATTAGCCAGAGATTGAGGAAGCCAATTGTGATGTTGGAGCGAATTTGAGCTTAGAGCTAACATGTTACCATGTTAGCCGAACGTTGCCCTTTGAGCAGCAATTTATGCTTTATAACTTGTAATAGCTGTGAATTGATTTGATTTTTTTTTCACACATTAATGCATTTTGAAATAGAGAAAATTCAGGATATTTACATGCTTTGGAATTGAAGACATGGGCAGACAAATAATAAACCTTTGTTCGACATTGAGCTTCTTTTTAGCACAAATTGCAATATTCAAAGTTAAGTTAAAAATATTAGGATGTTAAAGTTAATTATTCAAAATCAAAATATTCACAAAGCAAAAAAAAATCTTCATTTTAGTTGTAGCTATAACCACCTGATTTCCCTCCTTTTCTATTAAAGCTAATCATTTGCCAATTATGTTTAAAAACAGAGATTATCTGTAATGTTAGGCCATGTTTTGCTCATTTATCATCCGGTTCCCAGTTTACGAAATAGTTTCAGAGTGAGAGGTCTTCTTTTTTTATCTTTCTTTGGCTCTCACGAATCTGACCTCTGAGCCAAAGCCAGAGCCAGAGACCCAAATTAATCAAGTGTTTTTGTGACTGACAGCTGAATCAACCAATTGGCGACCAGATTAGGTGCTGTGGAAATATTTCAACCAATTGCAGCCGAGGCTATGTTTTTCAGTCAGGAAATAATACACAGCTAGTAACAATTCATAAATTTCTTTGAAATACAAACAGTAAAAAAGTGAGTGTTGTAAGAGCATGTTGACATAATGCAACACAAAGATTAGATTATTAGCTGAATTGTGTAATGGCAGCAATGAAGAACTGAACACAATTACAGAAATCTCTGACACTTCTCTGTGGTCTTTTATAATTGTGTCGTTTGTAAGTTTTTATGTAAACATCCTAAACAGTTTTTGCATGATTGTTTTAACTTTATCAACCACAAGTTAGGAAGAACTCGTGACTTCTCATGAAGTTCATGACCTTGAGTGACCTGCTGCAAGTTTTATCTCAATGACTATATCTTTCCAAGCACAATACGGCATCTCACCAGTGAATAGTTGCTATATTTCATAATAATGTATTCATGACAAAAAGCTTTATTTGAGAGTACTTGGAGCAGTCCTCCACTGGCAGACAGTGGTGTAGCTGCGTGATTAGATTAGAAAGGCCGTGCAGAGGGCAGCAGGTTCTGGACCGGTTTTAACTTCCTGTCTCTGGAGGGCAGTTTTGGCAAGGCAACACAGTGTGTACATGTGTCCTGCTCAAATGTGTACTCGTATTATAACAGTATGAAGTCCTCCTGACTAAAGACGGCTGGCTCACTTCTCCAAATGCAGGCTTAGCATTTGAAATAAGGAACTTCTTGAACGCCACATGAATCTGGGTGTGTCACACACGGCCAAACAGTGTTCCTTATTTTACACTCAAGATTCAAATTAATATGTGCAGATGAATAGCAGGGAAATATTCATGAAGATATTGATATTGTGAAAGAATTCTAGTAAAATTGAAAAGAGCAGAGGCAGAGATATCCTGACCTTCATCATTCCTTTTTATGGTTCAAGCTCCAAAACTGCTGGATCCTACATTCTACAATGCAACTCAATGCCTCAATCTTTATTATACAAGTTGCATATCAAGGCTACAGCGTCAGGAGTTAGGCATTGTCATTTGTAGATGCCTGTGAGAGGACCTGACAAGTTTATAGCACAGCAAATTATGTATAAATACACATAAACTGCATATATTTAAACATCCAGTGGGTATGCAGAGGTTGCATAGCCTGAATATCAGAATTAGTTGCCATTTGGTTTCAGTCTATTAACATTTAAATAGGGAAAAAATGCAAAACAAAATAAAATAAAAAATATATATTACATATAAAATATATATTCATATAGAGCATATTATTACTACAGCTACACAGGCCTGAGAAACCACATATAGGCAAACAGTTAATCAATGATATAATGCATCCAAAGCACATCATCCCCTGCTGCTTGAATACTTAACTAGAAAATTCCCCCTGGGAAATTTTGAAAGGGACACGGGGTGCGTTCGAGCCGACAAAATTATCTACGTTTTAAAGTTTGAATGAAGTCTCTAGGACAAAGTATGGCCGAGCAGCGGACAATTGAAAAAGGCTGAAATTTGAGGAAATTTCCCCATTCATTTCTTATGGGAAATTTATCGCAGTTGTTTGCGTCTTATGTCGGCCTTCGATGGTCATAGCTCGAAAACCGTAAGAGATATCAAAATGTGCCGAGGGTCATTTTGAGCCGACAAAATTATCTACGTTTTAAAGTTTGAATGAAGTCTCTAGGAGAAACTATGGCGAAGCAGCGGACAATTGAAAAAGGCTGCAATGTGAGAAAACGGCAGATATCAGAGGTAGTCAGTCCCTGATTAATGAATTGCTCTCAGCTGTGTTTCTGTGGCTTTCTCCTTGTCTGTCTCTGTTGATCACCTCAGCTGTCTGTGTCTGCTTCTCTCCTCTGCTTCATGTCTCTGTTAACATGAATTAATGAACTGAATCAATAAACATGAATGGAGCTAATGCTAACGGAGCTAACAGAGCTAACACTAACGGAGCTAACAGCTAACGGTGCGAATAGAGCTAACGGCGCTAACGCAACCAGAGCTAACTGTGCTAACAGAGCTAATAGAGCTAACGGCGTTAACAAGGGGGCGGGGGGATGGGGTTTTCATTATGCATTTGTCTGTGTGTGTGTGTTTATGTATCTGTCATTGTGTGTGACTGCGTATGTGTGTGTCTTCGTCTGTTTGTGTGTGTGTGTCTGCTTGAACTACACAAGCAGCCCAACCTGCTCCTACATGGAGATGTGTCTGGTATATGTGTGTCTGAATGTGTGTGTGTGTGTGTGTGTTTGTTTGTGTGCGTGTGTAACTTCTGCCCCACCTGCTGATAATTACCTCTCTACCTCTCCCACTTTTTACCTGTTCCTGTTCAGTTTTGACGTGCTTGTTTTTAATCACTTTTTAGCTGTTGGTTAGCCCTGCTTGTGTGTGTGTTTGTGTGACTACTTTCTCAACCTTTTTGGCAAAGCGCTTGGTGAAGCTGAGTTTAACTGTTTGTTTGATGGAGATTGTTTTCAAACAATGCCCTTGTTTTGACTGAGCTCGTTAAGATAATCATTCTCAGGCTTGTTGTCCTGCAGATGTGTGTGCGTGGGTTATTGACCGGTGTGTGTGTAAATGACAGTTGCACCTGTTAAACTCCTCCCTTGAAAAGCGGCTTTTTCGCTGTCAGTTTCTTCCGAACAACTTGCGATTGTGTCAAAACCGTAGCTGCTATCAAAAAACCGATTACACTGTGAGATGCGGACAAGTCTGGGCCAGATGTACGTGTGTTTTATGTCCAGATATTCTTTAGAAAAATGACAAAATGGTCGACTTAAAAAGACTCTGCGACTCAGAGAACAGGAGTTTGTATTGTATGCAGTGAGATTTGGGTTCGGCGAACCTCCCGAACTAAATCCTCTGGTGAGAGAACCGTACCTCGTATCAGAGTGTACTATAGATCATCGGACTCCCGAGAACTTCCTGAGTCCGGCCATCTCCTCGTTTTATTCCTGACACAACAACTTTTCGTTTTATGGCGATCTAAAGACAGGAGGCATTTCTGCTTTGCTCACAAAACAGCTCTGAATTTTAACATGGGACTTAATGGGAGAACAGGAGGGCGCTGGCTGCACAAAACGTCTCACTATTTAAATTCAGTAAGTCTCTCGGCTTTTTCGAGGACATCACACGAAAGAGGACAAGTTTGTCTACAAACTGAGCCCAAAATTATGCGTGTAGAGTGTAATTTGTGGCCGTAGCGACGAGAAAACGAGAAGATTTTCAGATCGTTTTTAGACTCTGTGCCACTCTAGCACGCACTCTAGCACGAACATTCCGCGCAATACACACCCATTATAATCTCAAAATTTCCCGCCAAACGATCACTGTCATTGAACAGTGACTGATCAAAAACTATAGGACCAATCAAAATGTGGATGAACACACCAATAGACCAGACTTGGGTCTACATTTTAAAGTTGAAATGAAGTCTCTCGGTGAATGTATGCCTGAGCTACAGATGTTTGAAAAACTCCAATTTCAATCTTGTTTTTTTCGCCCGTCCCATTCATTTCTTATGGGAAATTTATCGCAGTTTTTCGCGTCTTACGACGCGAAAAACTGCGATAAATTTGAGAAAAGTAATAGCACACCGATCCCGAACAATACGCACGTTTTGATATATAATTTGCGAGGGTTTTCTCAAAGCTGTGGGACGAGTTTGAGGACGAAAACTTGGAGGAAGATGAAAAATAACTAGAAAATTCCCTCTGGGAAATTTTGAAAGGGACACGGGGTGTGTTCGAGCCGACAAAATTATCTACGTTTTAAAGTTTGAATGAAGTCTCTAGGACAAAGTATGGCCGAGCAGCGGACAATTGAAAAAGGCTGAAATTTGAGGAAATTTCCCCATTCATTTCTTATGGGAAATTTATCGCAGTTGTTTGCGTCTTACGTCGGCCTTCGATGGTCATAGCTCGAAAACCGTAAGAGATATCAAAATGTGCCGAGGGTCATTTTGAGCCGACAAAATTATCTACGTTTTAAAGTTTGAATGAAGTCTCTAGGAGAAACTATGGCGAAGCAGCGGACAATTGAAAAAGGCTGCAAATTGAGAAAACGGCAGATATCAGAGGTAGTCAGTCCCTGATTAATGAATTGCTCTCAGCTGTGTTTCTGTGGCTTTCTCCTTGTCTGTCTCTGTTGATCACCTCAGCTGTCTGTGTCTGCTTCTCTCCTCTGCTTCATGTCTCTGTTAACATGAATTAATGAACTGAATCAATAAACATGAATGGAGCTAATGCTAACGGAGCTAACAGAGCTAACACTAACGGAGCTAACAGCGCGAATACAGCTAACAGCTCTAACGCTAACAGAGCTAACTGTGCTAACAGAGCTAATAGAGCTAACGGCGTTAACAAGGGGGCGGGGGGATGGGGTTTTCATTATGCATTTGTCTGTGTGTATGTGTTTATGTATCTGTCATTGTGTGTGACTGCGTATGTGTGTGTCTTCGTCTGTTTGTGTGTGTGTGTCTGCTTGAACTACACAAGCAGCCCAACCAGCTCCTACATGGAGATGTGTCTGGTATATGTGTGTCTGAATGTGTGTGTGTGTGTGTGTGTGTTTGTGTGCGTGTGTAACTTCTGCCCCACCTGCTGATAATTACCTCTGCACCTCTCCCACTGTTTACCTGTTCCTGTTCAGTTTTGACGTGCTGTTTTTAATCACTTTTTAGCTTTTGGTTAGCCCTTTTGGTGTGTGCATTTGTGTGACTCCTGTCTCAACCTCTTTGGCAAAGAGCTTTCTGAAGCTGAGTTTAACTGCTTGTTGGACAGAGATTGTTTTCAAACAATGCCCTTGTTTTGACTGAGCTCGTTAAGATAATCATTCTCAGGCTTGTTGTCCTGCAGATGTGTGTGCGTGGGTTATTGACCGGTGTGTGTGTAAATGACAGTTGCACCTGTTAAACTCTTCCCTTGAAAAGCGGCTTTTTCGCTGTCGGTTTCTTCCGAACAACTTGCGATTGTGTCAAAACCGTAGCTGCTATCAAAAAACCGATTACACTGTGAGATGCGGACAAGTCTGGGCCAGATGTACGTGTGTTTTATGTCCAGATATTCTTTAGAAAAATGACAAAATGGTCGACTTAAAAAGACTCTGCGACTCAGAGAACAGGAGTTTGTATTGTATGCAGTGAGATTTGGGTTCGGCGAACCTCCTGAACTAAATCCTCTGGTGAGAGAACCGTACCTCGTATCAGAGTGTACTATAGATCATCGGACTCCCGAGAACTTCCTGAGTCCGACCATCTCCTCGTTTTATTCCTGACACAACAACTTTTCGTTTTATGGCGATCTAAAGACAGGAGGCATTTCTGCTTTGCTCACAAAACAGCTCTGAATTTTAACATGGGACTTAATGGGAGAACAGGAGGGCGCTGGCTGCACAAAACGTCTCACTATTTAAATTCAGTAAGTCTCTCGGCTTTTTCGAGGACATCACACGAAAGAGGACAAGTTTGTCTACAAACTGATCCCAAAATTATGCGTGTAGAGTGTAATTTGTGGCCGTAGCGACGAGAAAAAGAGAAGATTTTCAGATCGTTTTTAGACTCTGTGCCACTCTAGCACGCACTCTAGCGCGAACATTCCGCGCAATACACACCCATTATAATCTCAAAATTTCCCGCCAAACGATCACTGTCATTGAACAGTGACTGATCAAAAACTATAGGACCAATCAAAATGTGGATGAACACACCAATAGACCAGACTTGGGTCTACATTTTAAAGTTGAAATGAAGTCTCTCGGTGAATGTATGCCTGAGCTACAGATGTTTGAAAAACTCCAATTTCAATCTTGTTTTTTTCGCCGGTCCCATTCATTTCTTATGGGAAATTTATCGCAGTTTTTCGCGTCTTACGTCGGCCTTCGATGGTCATAGCTCGAAAACCGTAAGAGATATCAAAATGTGCCGAGGGTCATTTTGAGCCGACAAAATTATCTACGTTTTAAAGTTTGAATGAAGTCTCTAGGAGAAACTATGGCGAAGCAGTGGACAATTGAAAAAGGCTGCAATTTGAGAAAACAGCAGATATCAGAGGTAGTCAGTCCCTGATTAATGAACTGGTCCCAGCTGTGTTTCTGTGGCTTTCTCCTCTGCTTCATGTCTCTGTTAACATGAATTAATGAACTGAATCAATAAACATGAATGGAGCTAATGCTGACGGAGCAAACAGAGCTAACACTAACGGAGCTAACAGCTAGCGGTGCGAATAGAGCTAACGGCGCTAACGCTAACAGAGCTAACTGTGCTAACAGAGCTAATAACGGCGTTAACAAGGGGGCGGGGGGATGGGGTTTTCATTATGCATTTGTCTGTGTGTGTGTGTTTATGTATCTGTCATTGTGTGTGACTGCGTATGTGTGTGTCTTCGTCTGTTTGTGTGTGTGTGTCTGCTTGAACTACACAAGCAGCCCAATCTGCTCCTACATGGAGATGTGTATAGTATATATGTGTCTGAATGTGTGTGTGTGTGCGTGTGTGCCTGTGTAACTTCTGCCCCACCTGCTGATAATTACCTCTGCACCTCTCCCACTGTTTACCTGTTCCTGTTCAGTTTTGACGTGCTGTTTTTAATCACTTTTTAGCTGTTGGTTAGCCCTTTTTGTGTGTGCATTTGTGTGACTACTTTCTCAACCTTTTTGGCAAAGCACTTGGTGAAGCTGAGTTTAACTGTTTGTTGGATGGAGATTGTTTTCAAACAATGCCCTTGTTTTGACTGAGCTCGTTAAGATAATCATTCTCAGGCTTGTTGTCCTGCAGATGTGTGTGCGTGGGTTATTGACCGGTGTGTGTGTAAATGACAGTTGCACCTGTTAAACTCCTCCCTTGAAAAGCGGCTTTTTCGCTGTCGGTTTCTTCCGAACAACTTGCGATTGTGTCAAAACCGTAGCTGCTATCAAAAAACCGATTACACTGTGAGATGCGGACAAGTCTGGGCCAGATGTACGTGTGTTTTATGTCCAGATATTCTTTAGAAAAATGACAAAATGGTCGACTTAAAAAGACTCTGCGACTCAGAGAACAGGAGTTTGTATTGTATGCAGTGAGATTTGGGTTCGGCGAACCTCCTGAACTAAATCCTCTGGTGAGAGAACCGTACCTCGTATCAGAGTGTACTATAGATCATCGGACTCCCGAGAACTTCCTGAGTCCGGCCATCTCCTCGTTTTATTCCTGACACAACAACTTTTCGTTTTATGGCGATCTAAAGACAGGAGGCATTTCTGCTTTGCTCACAAAACAGCTCTGAATTTTAACATGGGACTTAATGGGAGAACAGGAGGGCGCTGGCTGCACAAAACGTCTCACTATTTAAATTCAGTAAGTCTCTCGGCTTTTTCGAGGACATCACACGAAAGAGGACAAGTTTGTCTACAAAATGAGCCCAAAATTATGCGTGTAGAGTGTAATTTGTGGCCGTAGCGACGAGAAAAAGAGAAGATTTTCAGATCGTTTTTAGACTCTGTGCCACTCTAGCACGCACTCTAGCACGAACATTCCGCGCAATACACACCCATTATAATCTCAAAATTTCCCGCCAAACGATCACTGTCATTGAACAGTGACTGATCAAAAACTATAGGACCAATCAAAATGTGGATGAACACACCAATAGACCAGACTTGGGTCTACATTTTAAAGTTGAAATGAAGTCTCTCGGTGAATGTATGCCTGAGCTACAGATGTTTGAAAAACTCCAATTTCAATCTTGTTTTTTTCGCCCGTCCCATTCATTTCTTATGGGAAATTTATCGCAGTTTTTCGCGTCTTACGACGCGAAAAACTGCGATAAATTTGAGAAAAGTAATAGCACACCGATCCCGAACAATACGCACGTTTTGATATATAATTTGCGAGGGTTTTCTCAAAGCTGTGGGACGAGTTTGAGGACGAAAACTTGGAGGAAGATGAAAAAATAACTAGAAAATTCCCCCTGGGAAATTTTGAAAGGGACACGGGGTGCGTTCGAGCCGACAAAATTATCTACGTTTTTAAAGTTTGAATGAAGTCTCTAGGAGAAACTATGGCGAAGCAGCGGACAATTGAAAAAGGCTGCAATTTGAGAAAACAGCAGATATCAGAGGTAGTCAGTCCCTGATTAATGAACTGGTCCCAGCTGTGTTTCTGTGGCTTTCTCCTTGTCTGTCTCTGTTGATCACCTCAGCTGTCTGTGTCTGCTTCTCTCCTCTGCTTCATGTCTCTGTTAACATGAATTAATGAACTGAATCAATAAACATGAATGGAGCTAATGCTAACGGAGCTAACAGAGCTAACACTAACTGAGCTAACAGCTAAAGGTGCGAATATAGCTAACGGCGCTAGCGCTAACAGAGCTAACTGTGCTAACAGAGCTAACAGAGCTAACGGCGTTAACAAGGGGGCGGGGGGATGGGGTTTTCATTATGCATTTGTCTGTGTGTGTGTGTTTATGTATCTGTCGTTGTGTGTGACTGCGTATGTGTGTGTCTTCGTCTGTTTGTGTGTGTGTGTCTGCTTGAACTACACAAGCAGCCCAACCAGCTCCTACATGGAGATGTGTCTGGTATATGTGTGTCTGAATGTGTGTGTGTGTGTGTGTTTGTTTGTGTGCGTGTGTAACTTCTGCCCCACCTGCTGATAATTACCTCTCTACCTCTCCCACTTTTTACCTGTTCCTGTTCAGTTTTGACGTGCTTGTTTTTAATCACTTTTTAGCTGTTGGTTAGCCCTGCTTGTGTGTGTGTTTGTGTGACTACTGTCTCAACCTTTTTGGCAAAGCGCTTGGTGAAGCTGAGTTTAACTGTTTGTTGGATGGAGATTGTTTTCAAACAATGCCCTTGTTTTGACTGAGCTCGTTAAGATAATCATTCTCAGGCTTGTTGTCCTGCAGATGTGTGTGCGTGGGTTATTGACCGGTGTGTGTGTAAATGACAGTTGCACCTGTTAAACTCTTCCCTTGAAAAGCGGCTTTTTCGCTGTCGGTTTCTTCCGAACAACTTGCGATTGTGTCAAAACCGTAGCTGCTATCAAAAAACCGATTACACTGTGAGATGCGGACAAGTCTGGGCCAGATGTACGTGTGTTTTATGTCCAGATATTCTTTAGAAAAATGACAAAATGGTCGACTTAAAAAGACTCTGCGACTCAGAGAACAGGAGTTTGTATTGTATGCAGTGAGATTTGGGTTCGGCGAACCTCCCGAACTAAATCCTCTGGTGAGAGAACCGTACCTCGTATCAGAGTGTACTATAGATCATCGGACTCCCGAGAACTTCCTGAGTCCGGCCATCTCCTCGTTTTATTCCTGACACAACAACTTTTCGTTTTATGGCGATCTAAAGACAGGAGGCATTTCTGCTTTGCTCACAAAACAGCTCTGAATTTTAACATGGGACTTAATGGGAGAACAGGAGGGCGCTGGCTGCACAAAACGTCTCACTATTTAAATTCAGTAAGTCTCTCGGCTTTTTCGAGGACATCACACGAAAGAGGACAAGTTTGTCTACAAAAGATCCCAAAATTATGTGTCTCCTATTCACCGTTTGGATTTTACGGCAATTTTAGAAACACATTTCAGGCGATTTCTCACCGGCTGTCTCACTCTAACTTTTGAATTTATCCACTCTAGGGGGAGAAATTCTGAGCATTTTTGTGAGAAACTTGATGGTCTTCAGATGGTCGTAGCTCGAAAACCGTAAGAGATATCAAAAAATGTGCCGGTATTAATTTTGAGCTGACAAATTTATCTACGTTTTAAACTTTGAATGAAGTCTCTAGGACAAAGTATGGCCGAGCTGCGGACAATTGAAAAAGGCTGAAATTTGAGGAAATTTCCCCATTCATTTCTTATGGGAAATTTATCGCAGTTGTTCGCGTCTTACGTCGGCCTTCGATGGTCATAGCTCGAAAACCGTAAGATTTATCAAAATGTGCCAAGGGTCATTTGGAGCCGACAAAATTATCTACGTTTTAAAGTTTGAATGACGTCTCTAGGAGAAAGTATGGCAGAGCAGCGGACAATTGAAAAAGGCTGAAATTTGAGGACGTCCCCATTCATTTCTTATGGGAAATTTATCGCAGTTTTTCGCGTCTTACGACGCGAAAAACTGCGATAAATTTGAGAAAAGTAATAGCACACCGATCCCGAACAATACGCACGTTTTGATATATAATTTGCGAGGGTTTTCTCAAAGCTGTGGGACGAGTTTGAGGACGAAAACTTGGAGGAAGATGAAAAATAATAACTAGAAAATTCCCCCTGGGAAATTTTGAAAGGGACACGGGGTGTGTTCGAGCCGACAAAATTATCTACGTTTTAAAGTTTGAATGAAGTCTCTAGGACAAAGTATGGCCGAGCAGCGGACAATTGAAAAAGGCTGAAATTTGAGGAAATTTCCCCATTCATTTCTTATGGGAAATTTATCGCAGTTGTTCGCGTCTTACGTCGGCCTTCGATGGTCATAGCTCGAAAACCGTAAGAGATATCAAAATGTGCCGAGGGTCATTTGGAGCCGACAAAATTATCTACGTTTTAAAGTTTGAATGAAGTCTCTAGGAGAAACTATGGCGAAGCAGCGGACAATTGAAAAAGGCTGCAATGTGAGAAAACGGCAGATATCAGAGGCAGTCAGTCCCTGATTAATGAATTGCTCTCAGCTGTGTTTCTGTGGCTTTCTCCTTGTCTGTCTCTGTTGATCACCTCAGCTGTCTGTGTCTGCTTCTCTCCTCTGCTTCATGTCTCTGTTAACATGAATTAATGAACTGAATCAATAAACATGAATGGAGCTAATGCTAACGGAGCTAACAGAGCTAACACTAATGGAGCGAACAGCTAACGGTGCGAATAGAGCTAACGGCGCTAACGCAAACAGAGCTAACTGTGCTAACAGAGCTAATAGAGCTAACGGTGTTAACATGGGGGCGGGGGTGATGGGGTTTTCATTATGCATTTGTCTGTGTATGTGTGTTTATGTATCTGTCATTGTGTGTGTCTGTGTGTGTGTGTTTATGTATCTGTCGTTGTGTGTGTGTCTTCGTCTGTTTGTGTGTGTGTGTCTGCTTGAACTACACAAGCAGCCCAACCAGCTCCTACATGGAGATGTGTATAGTATATATGTGTCTGAATGTGTGTGTGTGTGTGCGTGTGTGCCTGTGTAACTTCTGCCCCACCTGCTGATAATTACCTCTCTACCTCTCCCACTTTTTACCTGTTCCTGTTCAGTTTTGACGTGCTGTTTTTAATCACTTTTTAGCTGTTGGTTAGCCCTGCTTGTGTGTGTGTTTGTGTGACTACTGTCTCAACCTTTTTGGCAAAGCGCTTGGTGAAGCTGAGTTTAACTGCTTGTTGGATGGAGATTGTTTTCAAACAATGCCCTTGTTTTGACTGAGCTCGTTAAGATAATCATTCTCAGGCTTGTTGTCCTGCAGATGTGTGTGCGTGGGTTATTGACCGGTGTGTGTGTAAATGACAGTTGCACCTGTTAAACTCCTCCCTTGAAAAGCGGCTTTTTCGCTGTCGGTTTCTTCCGAACAACTTGCAATTGTGTCAAAACCGTAGCTGCTATCAAAAAACCGATTACACTGTGAGATGCGGACAAGTCTGGGCCAGATGTACGTGTGTTTTATGTCCAGATATTCTTTAGAAAAATGACAAAATGGTCGACTTAAAAAGACTCTGCGACTCAGAGAACAGGAGTTTGTATTGTATGCAGTGAGATTTGGGTTCGGCGAACCTCCTGAACTAAATCCTCTGGTGAGAGAACCGTACCTCGTATCAGAGTGTACTATAGATCATCGGACTCCCGAGAACTTCCTGAGTCCGGCCATCTCCTCGTTTTATTCCTGACACAACAACTTTTCGTTTTATGGCGATCTAAAGACAGGAGGCATTTCTGCTTTGCTCACAAAACAGCTCTGAATTTTAACATGGGACTTAATGGGAGAACAGGAGGGCGCTGGCTGCACAAAACGTCTCACTATTTAAATTCAGTAAGTCTCTCGGCTTTTTCGAGGACATCACACGAAAGAGGACAAGTTTGTCTACAAAATGAGCCCAAAATTATGCGTGTAGAGTGTAATTTGTGGCCGTAGCGACGAGAAAAAGAGAAGATTTTCAGATCGTTTTTAGACTCTGTGCCACTCTAGCACGCACTCTAGCACGAACATTCCGCGCAATACACACCCATTATAATCTCAAAATTTCCCACCAAACGATCACTGTCATTGAACAGTGACTGATCAAAAACTATAGGACCAATCAAAATGTGGATGAACACACCAATAGACCAGACTTGGGTCTACATTTTAAAGTTGAAATGAAGTCTCTCGGTGAATGTATGCCTGAGCTACAGATGTTTGAAAAACTCCAATTTCAATCTTGTTTTTTTCACCGGTCCCATTCATTTCTTATGGGAAATTTATCGCAGTTTTTCGCGTCTTACGACGCGAAAAACTGCGATAAATTTGAGAAAAGTAATAGCACACCGATCCCGAACAATACGCACGTTTTGATATATAATTTGCGAGGGTTTTCTCAAAGCTGCGGGGCGAGTTTGAGGACGAAAACTTGGAGGAAGATGAAAAATAATAAGAAGAAGAAGAAGAAGAAACGCGCGGGATAGTAATAAGTGACTCGGGGCTACGCCCCGAGTCACTGGCTCCTGCAGCTATGAAATAGCTGTAGGAGCCAGTGACTCGGGACGTTGCCCCGTGTCCCTAACTAGAAAATTCCCCCTGGGAAATTTTGAAAGGGACACGGGGTGTGTTCGAGCCGACAAAATTATCTACGTTTTAAAGTTTGAATGAAGTCTCTAGGACAAAGTATGGCCGAGCAGCGGACAATTGAAAAAGGCTGAAATTTGAGGAAATTTCCCCATTCATTTCTTATGGGAAATTTATCGCAGTTGTTCGCGTCTTACGTCGGCCTTCGATGGTCATAGCTCGAAAACCGTAAGAGATATCAAAATGTGCGGACAATTGAAAAAGGCTGCAATGTGAGAAAACGGCAGATATCAGAGGCAGTCAGTCCCTGATTAATGAATTGCTCTCAGCTGTGTTTCTGTGGCTTTCTCCTTGTCTGTCTCTGTTGATCACCTCAGCTGTCTGTGTCTGCTTCTCTCCTCTGCTTCATGTCTCTGTTAACATGAATTAATGAACTGAATCAATAAACATGAATGGAGCTAATGCTAACGGAGCTAACAGAGCTAACACTAACTGAGCTAACAGCTAAAGGTGCGAATATAGCTAACGGCGCTAGCGCTAACAGAGCTAACTGTGCTAACAGAGCTAACAGAGCTAACGGCGTTAACAAGGGGGCGGGGGGATGGGGTTTTCATTATGCATTTGTCTGTGTGTGTGTGTTTATGTATCTGTCGTTGTGTGTGACTGCGTATGTGTGTGTCTTCGTCTGTTTGTGTGTGTGTGTCTGCTTGAACTACACAAGCAGCCCAACCAGCTCCTACATGGAGATGTGTCTGGTATATGTGTGTCTGAATGTGTGTGTGTGTGTGTGTTTGTTTGTGTGCGTGTGTAACTTCTGCCCCACCTGCTGATAATTACCTCTCTACCTCTCCCACTTTTTACCTGTTCCTGTTCAGTTTTGACGTGCTTGTTTTTAATCACTTTTTAGCTGTTGGTTAGCCCTGCTTGTGTGTGTGTTTGTGTGACTACTGTCTCAACCTTTTTGGCAAAGCGCTTGGTGAAGCTGAGTTTAACTGTTTGTTGGATGGAGATTGTTTTCAAACAATGCCCTTGTTTTGACTGAGCTCGTTAAGATAATCATTCTCAGGCTTGTTGTCCTGCAGATGTGTGTGCGTGGGTTATTGACCGGTGTGTGTGTAAATGACAGTTGCACCTGTTAAACTCTTCCCTTGAAAAGCGGCTTTTTCGCTGTCGGTTTCTTCCGAACAACTTGCGATTGTGTCAAAACCGTAGCTGCTATCAAAAAACCGATTACACTGTGAGATGCGGACAAGTCTGGGCCAGATGTACGTGTGTTTTATGTCCAGATATTCTTTAGAAAAATGACAAAATGGTCGACTTAAAAAGACTCTGCGACTCAGAGAACAGGAGTTTGTATTGTATGCAGTGAGATTTGGGTTCGGCGAACCTCCTGAACTAAATCCTCTGGTGAGAGAACCGTACCTCGTATCAGAGTGTACTATAGATCATCGGACTCCCGAGAACTTCCTGAGTCCGGCCATCTCCTCGTTTTATTCCTGACACAACAACTTTTCGTTTTATGGCGATCTAAAGACAGGAGGCATTTCTGCTTTGCTCACAAAACAGCTCTGAATTTTAACATGGGACTTAATGGGAGAACAGGAGGGCGCTGGCTGCACAAAACGTCTCACTATTTAAATTCAGTAAGTCTCTCGGCTTTTTCGAGGACATCACACGAAAGAGGACAAGTTTGTCTACAAAATGAGCCCAAAATTATGCGTGTAGAGTGTATTTTGTGGCCGTAGCGACGAGAAAAAGAGAAGATTTTCAGATCGTTTTTAGACTCTGTGCCACTCTAGCACGCACTCTAGCACGAACATTCCGCGCAATACACACCCATTATAATCTCAAAATTTCCCGCCAAACGATCACTGTCATTGAACAGTGACTGATCAAAAACTATAGGACCAATCAAAATGTGGATGAACACACCAATAGACCAGACTTGGGTCTACATTTTAAAGTTGAAATGAAGTCTCTCGGTGAATGTATGCCTGAGCTACAGATGTTTGAAAAACTCCAATTTCAATCTTGTTTTTTTCGCCCGTCCCATTCATTTCTTATGGGAAATTTATCGCAGTTTTTCGCGTCTTACGACGCGAAAAACTGCGATAAATTTGAGAAAAGTAATAGCACACCGATCCCGAACAATACGCACGTTTTGATATATAATTTGCGAGGGTTTTCTCAAAGCTGTGGGACGAGTTTGAGGACGAAAACTTGGAGGAAGATGAAAAATAATAATAATAATAAGAAGAAGAAGAAACGCGCGGGATAGTAATAAGTGACTCGGGGCTACGCCCCGAGTCACTGGCTCCTGCAGCTATTTCATAGCTGTAGGAGCCAGTGACTCGGGACGTTGCCCCGTGTCCCTAATAAGAAGAAGAAGAAACGCGCGGGATAGTAATAAGTGACTCGGGGCTACGCCCCGAGTCACTGGCTCCTGCAGCAGAGCTGCAGGAGCCAGTGCCTCGGAGCGTGCCCCGTGTCCCTAATAATAATAAGAAGAAGAAGAAACGCGCGGGATAGTAATAAGTGACTCGGGACGTTGCCCCGTGTCCCTAATAAGTATGACCACATGCTCTTTTAATTACCTGGAACATGGCGCCTCCTGCTGCTGAAAAGTGAGCACTGCACACACACACACACCGTGAAATACATTTTAAAAGAGCGATGAGGCATGAATCATTTCTCTGTGGGTGGATAATTGTCTTTTCATTCATTCACTGACAGGCAGTCACTGTCAGGTCTGCACTACATTACTGTTCCTGTAAATAGAGCATATAGGACCAGTTGCTTCAGAGTGGATGAAATAAAGAGACAGAGGCAGTCCCGCTCAATAAAAATAATTTATTTACAGTGGCATGAATCATAAATTAACGAGCAGCATTGGCAAAAGCAACATTAGAGTCGACATCTTGCATAAAGTGGTGTGAACGTCTGGACTTTTGCATAATAACACACTCTGAATAAACTGTCTGTACTGGATTGAGTCACCACTGAGATATTTAACATGAACATCAGGGCAGAGAGGATGATTAAAAAAAAATCTCTTGAAGCACAATCAGTGATCTTTGAAAAGCTGCACTCTCCTTCTGCTCTGACATAAAGCTCTGATTTACATTTGTACTGTGAAATACGTTCAGACATCAGCACATTTTACAAACGGTACGACTGACAGCTGATCAGACAAAAACTCAGGAGTAACATTTCAGAGTGGCCTGATCCCGGTTTATTCAGTCCCCGAAAATATTCTGAAAGGGGCAAAAAGTATATTTTCTGCTTCACCAAAAATCCATGTCTCTGTGGAGGCACAGGAGCTTTGTCTGATGAATATTTCACCAGTTTCTGAGATTTCTATCATTCCAGATTTAAACCTTCTGACTTCCACGAGTGGCTTTAAACAATAACTCTGCGCTCTCTGTTGTAGAATAAAACATTCAGCTACAAATGCTATAAAGTCTCCCCATCAAGCTACAAGAAGCTTCCTGTCGCAGCACAGCTTTAAATATCCTGAAGACTGCTGGAAGTCCAACAATACAGGAAAAACCTTTTGAATTTTCCACCTGCATCGTTGTTTTATGCAGACCAGCATCACCAGTGTGACCTCAGCGCCATCCGGTGGTGGAATCACAAAAGAGCCCTGAACTGAAGTAAAACGACTGCTGCATTTTTCCCCAAAATGAAGTCACACCATTAGAATAATTTTAAGATGCTATAATCACATTTTACACGCAGTAGCTTTAAATACGAAAGAAACTAAATGAGAGGAAAATTTAAAAAATGTCAACAGCTTGAAAAAGATCTCAGTGAAATCTAACTTTAACAGCCCCAGTGATGCGACTCCAGTTGGTGAACAAAGAAACTATAAGCTACCTTAATTTTCACATTCCTTCTATTTATATAATAAAAAAAAATACATTCAATCAGTGTGAGACATGTTTAACATCTGAGAGCTTCTTTAGTTAAATGAAAAAAGGTGAAACGCATGTCCCAGGAAGCTGAACTTTGAATTTCTGATTGGAATTTTGTCCAATATTAACCTTTGTAAGCGTTTAATGTCAGAGATGGGTGCTTATTTTGAGCTGCATTAGGGTTAGACCACTACTTTCATTTCTGGCTGTGCTATTAATGTCATTTACAGGCTACCGTAGCTCAAAGTGTTCAAACGCCATCTAGGGATGCACTGATGTTGCTGCAGTACCTCCTGGTCACCAACAGAGGTCGCAAAGGTCAAAGATGACTTAATGCCCCTTTAACAAAACACTGCGTTAGGTGGTAAAACAATACAGTGTAAGTACAAACAAAATAATTTGATTAGCAATGCTGACAGAAAAATCACTGTAATTTCCATGAGTTTATACACAGGTTAACACAGCTTAGTGTCACTTCTTGGGATAAAATAGAAAAATCCTGCTTGTCTAATTATTATTATTATTCTAAGCTACAGTGAAACACTCACTCAGCAGAATGTGACTCATATAATACACCTGTAAACCTTACAGTTATACACCAGACACAGAATCACAGATCTAAGGCATTATGCTTTGTCTTTAGCATCTTAAGGTACTTACATGAGTTACAGTATTTTTCAATTGATAAAATATCCATCTATGAATTCTTCAATATATATGTATAATGTATGAGTCAAAATCAAGAGAAAATAATTCACCTTCATCTAAAACATTAGGAGTTACTGTACATGAGTGTTTACATCCGCTCTTGATTGCCTTAAACGTTTGCAGACAGTTTGACATTCAGGACATTTCCATGGCTTACATTTTCTCGTACAGGCTTCACAATATGCTTCCACACCGGAGTATAATTTACTGTACTGAAAGCTGGAAGGACATGGACGAAAAATGGGATCAGCGCGCACACACACACACACAAAAAAAAAAAACAAAAAAAACAAAAAACAAAAAAAACTTTCATTTTGCAGTTAGTTTGCATTTTCACATTCTTCTTTCGGGCAGTAATTGTACGTCGTCGTTACAGTTTGCGCTCAACAGATTTCTGGACCATCCGAAGGAGAGAAAGACGGGTTCGAGAAATCCACGATGCCAGTTACAGTCGGCTTTGTTCACAATTACAAGGCAGCACCTAATGAATAACAGAGCACCTTTCAGATGATTCGATGAAACAATTCCCAAAACGCTAGAGGTCCAGTCTGTAAAAGCCCATATAGTCCGTATAACATGTGGATTGTAAAAGCTCTGGGTCACCTGCTCTCCTTTGTAAAAAATAGAAAGCTCTAATTTGGCGTAATTAATCTGTTTATAGGGACCAGGTCACACTTTATCCTTGGCGCAAAACTTAGCATCCTTCTGAGACTGTTTGAATTCATGTACATCACACAGATTATGCAGAGACTCATAGTCACAGCTTCACCCAACACAACAAACACTACACTTTGTTTATGTCCTTCAGCTTCAGCCTGTAATGCACGAGTGACTCCTGCAGGCCAGTACATTGCAACCACGAAGTGCAGATTTAAAATGAATGGCGGTAGCGCGGAGCTCGATCAGTTGCGCACATATTGTTTTCGAGGCAAAGCTGCTTTGGAGGCAGAAATAATTTCACTGGTCAAATCTCAGTGGGCAGAGAGGACAGACCGTTTTCTGATGACTGCAGACTTCCTGTCATGCTCACAATAACTTTAACATGCTGCAGCAGGTGCAGGTGTAACGCTCGCTGTTTGGTTCAGCGTCTCGGCATGCTAAGAGTTGCTAATGAGCACAGCAGGGTACAGCAGAGGCTGATGGGAATGTCATTCGTCTTGCAGGTATTTGGCCATAAACCACAGTGCTGCACGAATTAAAGGTCGTCCTGATGATGGCGCTAGGTGAGAAGTCCAGGGCATTGAAGTTATTTCATGTACAGGAAATCTGAATGTCGGTGCCAAATTTCATGGCAGTCGTGGAGCGTGTGGCATCTGACTGGGAACCTTCAAACTACTGATGCTAGGCTAGCTAGTTAGCTTAGCTGAACATTCACACTGTGAACAGCTGCAGAAAGCCAGCTGATTTCTAGCTTGGAAAACCAGTTAGCCGACATTCTGACCGACTTTTGCTCCACGATGGTCGCAAGAACAAACACGTGCTATATTTTGACCAGCGTGCATTGAAGCTTAGCTTAGCAAGCTGACGTACTGACCTGCACACTGACGTTTAATTTTACCAGTAAATTATTTCTGCTCTCTGAGAAATGTTTGTTGGACTAAAACGCCAAACTGCTGTTTTGCAATATCACTTGGGGGAAAAGGGTTTTTATAAATCTGTATGTACACTATCTATACACATTCACCTTCATTCAAAAAGTCATTAAATAGGGGTACAGCTCCCCCGTCACTACAGCAGTTGAAATATATTAATTTTAAAATCGACATCAAAATGTACCATTTTGAGAGATTTCTCTTAAAGAAAGATATCCTTGACTTTTTGCGTCATACAAAGAATCTCTAAAACTTCTTCAAAACTATAAATACCTGTAGAATATTTTTCATAAGCCTTCTCATTCGACGTTTTCAGTCAGGCTCTGAAACAGAATCACAAAAGATTAAATCCGTCGACGTCATTTCTTTCACACACACATCACAAATACACTTCAGAGACCTTCCGATGGATTACAGCTGAGTGTTTTCAGAGGGAAAACGTTAGGAATACATTCATCTGACCAGAGATCGGCAAACGCTGCACGTGCGAGCTGCAAGTGAAAAGCTGTTTGCTCCGCCCATGTGTTCGTCATTTTGTGTCTCCCGTCTAAAACACGACGTTACTGCTTGCCCCTGGTTCTGGTGTTCTTCTTATGCTTTTCCTTTACCTTCACTAAGTTTACTTTGATTTCGAGGAGCAAAAAGAAACATAAGTGCCAATAACATCCTTGATAAAATCCAGTGTGCGTTCAGTCCAGCTAAGCTCCCGTTAATGTAAATCTATGCAGTTAATGAAGATATAAAGCTTTGCATTTTCACTTGCAAAGAAAAATGGTTGCTGTTTGGTTCGTTCCAACTCCAGCTCCAGCTCATCTGATTGTTTGAAAACCAGTTTTTCTGCAGAATACAGTATGCAGATAAATAAAATGTGTATTGTTACATTACCAAGCATCAAAGCATAACCCTCAGTAACTAGCTAAAATACAGTTTCCCACAAACCCAGACTTAGCAGTGAAACAACATCCTTTTTGTGTTGTTGGTTTCCTCCTGTTGTGCATTTGCTGTCAGGATGGTTCAGATGTCTCCCCGTGACTTCTGGCTTTTTGCATAAAATGTTAAATCGGTGTGAAGAAAGCCACACTGACGTGAATGCAGTTCAGAAATCTTTACACGTCCTCTCTGTTTAAGTGGCTCTGAGCCGGCTGCTGGGACAGACCGAGCAGTGTCTCCATCATGTGTCCTCAGCTCCTCGATGCTTGAGTGGGCGTCGGTGTTTCTGCATGAGCTCCGGTGTTACCTCGACTCAGCCGCGGCCGGGGTCAGCAGAAGTTCTGTAGAAGACGCAAAATCAGGATCATCGAGGGAAATTAAAAAAGACGACTGGGCTCAAATCTTTGTCTTCTGTTACGTCCTTTTTTCTCTAACATGTCAAATCAACAGAATCTGCTTCAAGAGATTTCCTGGACTCTTATGCGGATGTCCTAAAGTGTTTTCATGGGCATTTTTATAGAATTATGGCAAGTAATAGAACAAATGACACTGTTTAAGTTAGTCTGAGCTCCTCAAGGCCTGAAACATGAGAGCAAAGATCATGTTTAATCAAACTTGAGATGATGCATTCTGCAGATGTGCATCCTCAGCTGGTAGAGGGACAACAGCAGATATTAGTGCCGTGGATGAGGTGGTTAAGTTGTGGCATTTGCACTAAGAATGAAATTGGACTTGAAATGTATTATTATTATTAAACTATGTATAATTAGTACATGACAGATTTAACATTATCAAATACTGTACAAAGAAATGTGCACAAAAACAAGAATCTTGTACTTACAGAGTTGGCTTCACCCTCTTGTGTCAACATGTCAATTCCTGCCAGCTGTCCCAGGATCAGTCCGCTGTCGCTCACCTGCAATGGTGAGAATAACACGATGAATATAAGTCGAACGATTAAAATGAACATCGAGTAAGCGTACGCACTGGCGTGAATCAGCAGCAGCATCTCAGCTCATCGCTCACCTGCTCGGTATTCATGACGCTCATCTGGCCCGACATCTGGTTCATGTTGCCGCCGTTGCTGGCCATGACCACCAGGTTCATGTTGTTGTTGCTGCTGTACATTCCTCCGCTGGGTTGTGTGGAGTACTGGGACTGGGACTGTTGTGGGTACACACTGGAAGGAGGCAGACTGAGTCATGTATAACACTGACACAAAACTAAAATCATGTTCACATTAGAGCTGGTGATTTGTCGTTACCTGTTGCTGGTGGAGATGTTGGCAGGTTGGGGCCATCCGTTCATGTCGCTGCTCGCCTGGTAGCCCGGTGCGCTTCCTTGGTTCGGGCCCTGGGGCTGAGTTTGACCCTGGTTCTGCTGCAGCATCGGGTTTTGACCCTGCCCCATCCTGGGGGACAACAGGGGGCTCTGCGGGGTCGCAGCCCCACAGGGAAAGCCTGACACTGGGTCCTGGTGTTGCTGCTGCTGGCTCATTCCTGCAGATTGGAGTAGATAAAAGAGTTAAACTGCATGCACAGGCATGATAACCAGGGTGGGAACTCGGACTCTGATATCTAAAAATTAAATAATAGTGTTTACGTGTAGTTGGACCCCAGGAAGAACAGATATTCTAACAAATAGTAATATAAAGTTACTCGGTTTCTACTCTGCTCTAAGATCCTTAACAAGGAATCAGACATTATGTGGAGGTCTTAAAAAAAGCTAATACACACAAGATAAATGGGAATGATCTCGCAGCTAAACCAGAAGAAATAATGTCAGTGCTTAACACCCAGTTCTTGGTTAATTTAAAGGTGACTTGAAACAACCTGAAGAAAACAAGTTCAATGTCCAAAGCAGCCAGCATGTGCATCTCCGTCAACATGCCCGACAACAAACTGATGTCTTTGATGCCCCGAACCTTTGTACAAAATCCCCAGGAATCATTTTTGTTGGACATATGAGATAAAGAAACACTGACAGAAGACACAGGAAGACAATAAATAAAAGAAAAGATAAGATTTTTGATTCACCGGAGCTGCCACCAGAGTCGGTTCCCTACAAAATCCCTATAAGTGGTGTCCTGACTGGTTGATGACAGGGTCAGAATCATAGACACAGTTAACCTGAGCATAAATGTAACTAAATAGTGCGAGAAATTATTTTAAACATGCAGCCATCAAACACACCCGATCACCTTCAGAAAGGACTTCAACTGGTTGAGAAAGTCTGAAGAAATCTGATTACATTTGATTACCGCCACCACAACAGAAAAAGCGACTGCGTCAGCCATCGCTCTTATCGTATACCTGAACTGCTGAACTGGAAGGCACTGTGCTGTGATGGTGGACTCATTACCCCGCTGTACTGCCCGCCTACACTTCCCATCATGCCCTGGCTAGCCAGGTGATGGCTTGGGGAGAGAGGGGAGAAGGGGCTGGAGGAGCTGGGATGGGGAGGAGGAGGCGGAGGAGGAGAGGGCAGGCCGGTACCGTAGCTGGAGGCCGGGTAGGGGAACTGCTGCGGGTTGCCCTGCGGGAGCCGCGGGTTGGTGCCGCCTATGGGCATCGGCGTAGGAGCGGCGCCCCCGCTGGGCATGTTAGGTGGCATGTTGATGCCCTGAGTCCGCATCATCATGGCACGCTGCTGGTGCATGTGCTGCTGCTGCTGCTGCTGCTGCTGCTGGCGTTGGCGTAGGTGGTTGTTGAGGTACTCGCGCTGACGCTGGGCCAGCATCTGGGCGTTGAGGGTTCCCTGCAGAGAGAAACACTTAAATTAAATGAAACACTGGGACGCTGTATAAAATCTAAATAAAACAGAGAATGATAGTTTGCTGAGCCTTTCTGACATAAGCTCAATTAAAAAGAGCACAAAAACAATACATTTAATGTTCTCCCTGATCAGATTCATTAATTTTTGTAAATATCTGCTTATTCTGAATTTGATGCAGCAACACGTTTCAATCAAAAGCCTGGAAAGGCCCAGTGGTTCACAAGCAAGAACAACCAACCAACCGACACACCAGGTGCATACGTCATCATCAAATACTCACAGTAATACTATAATAACCTCAGACGTGATGTAAAGTTAAAGTTAGTTACAATATGTGGTGTAATGTACAATTGTTCGGTCTTGTAAGTGACTGAGTCTAATTATCTGAATTCCTTTCAGGAGGCAACAGACTATGCCTCAGACTGACCTGGTTTGGTACATTAGACCTTAGAGGTAGATTCATATTGGGCACTCCACTCATCTGGTTCGCCATTGGCTGACGGTTCTGCGTGGGGGGGACAGACAGAGTGCTTCATTAATCTTAGCAGAAAATTACAGAAGACAGCAACAACCATTCAGATGTAAAAAATACATCATCACTTTATTACCTGCAGGTTTCTCTGATGAACAACTCGATTTAACCTTGTTTTTACACTGACAGTCTGCCGGCTTCTTCTATGGTGTAATAATTTATCACACTCATACATTAAGATTACTTGACTGCTCCTCTGTCAGTGCTGCTAAAAGCCAGCAAGACCATTATGGTTTGGGTCTTGTTAGACTCCTGTGGGGCCACTAATGCTCCAAATAATAATTAAACAATAATAATATCAAATGATACTTCTGTACAAAAGATATTTGTATCACACCTGCCGTGGTACAGCATATTTTAATTTGACGATATAGGAGGTTTGTCTGAAATGCTTAACTTTTCACATGAAATCCTGTATGTCAAGTATTTTTTTCAGTGTTAAAACCTTCACCTGAATGACTCATTTATGTGTTTGCAGATGACAGATGGATTATTTGGAGCTTTCTTCCAGACTTTTTTTTCCCACTGGCAGCAAAAGAAATGCAAAGATGGAAGTGCAAGAGTCGTGTCTCACGTCTGAACACACTGTGAAATCATCGGTGCTATTTTAGTTGACATACACAAGCTGTTTTCCCTCAATTCTCCACCAGGGGGCAGTGCAGACTTAAATATGTTGGAATTAAATCTGCATATATGGATGACCAGAGCAAGAAGTGAGTCTCTTGTGATGAATTATCATAACAACAGTTAGGGATTAACCCTCTTAAAATGCACATATTTAACTATCATACAAACTAAAATACAAGAAAGGGAAAAATGTAGAAAGAAACATGAGATGACTCGCATACGCTTGGAAACAAATACGGTATCAGGACATAAACGTTCTGCACATGCAGTCACAAGAGGAATATCATGGGACTCTTTAAAGAGACAGACACGTGTGCTAAAGGTCCAGTATGGTGGATTGGACAGTGGACGGTGGCCACGAAAAAAGCAAAAGGCGCTCTCTAGAACCAGCGCTTGGTTTGTCCATTCAGGCTACTGTAGAAACATGGCGGTGAAACATGGCGGACTCTGTGGAAGAAGACTCACTCCCTCTGTAGATATAAAGAGCTCATTTTAAGCTAACGATAGCACACTTGATTGAGTGATTATAAACTAGTGAAAACATAATACTATGTTCCATTTCTTCCAGTAGATTCCACTAAATCCTGCACACTGGTCCTTTAACAACTAGTCAGTCCCATAGCGTTAAATCTGAACATGCAATCATCTTCATGAGCGAGTGCATGAATTTGTGCATGTCATGTGTGTTCATTGTTAAACGTCTCAGCAGCAGGGAATCGCTGATGAAGGCAGAAAGCTGAAGCACATTTGCTCTTTTCTGGCTGCTGTTTGAACTCAGTGAACCCTGTTGGCATCACGGTCTGCTCAGCTGCATCACATAAGGAATAAGGAGGAAGAGCGAAAAGAGGCTGCGTTTAAGAAGACAACCATGTCTTTTCCGTGATGGCGAGGTTTGGCACACGGGATGAAACGAGGATTCAAGGTGTGTCACCATCCATGACTACATTTTCAAAATGTTTACAGGGAACAAGAGACAGAAGGTGTTTTTGTGATTGTATTAATAAGAGAAGAGCCTCACCATAAATATCTGATTTACTCAATAAAACTGACTGATTTAGCTCTGACAGATAAATAAAGCTGCTGATAGAAAAGAACAAAAACTCTTCCAGTTTTGCTGCATGTGTTTTTAGACTTTCCCTCAGGGTGCACGTTCATTAGTTTAAATCATCGTTAATACAAGCTGGATGACAAGTTACAATTTTACAGCAGCCTTTTACAGCAGGAATGTTTGTGGCAGGAAGTTAAACATAAATAACATAAATACTGTTTTCCTACCTAACAGATTTGTGATTGCCACAAAGAAAAGCACTCATCCCCTCTAACTATTCTGTTTACCAAAGTGTAATGCCGTGTATTAAACGCTGTCATTAGCAGGGACAAATCAACACAGGCAGAAGTGAATCACAAAGTGTTTCCATAACAGCGGGTAAGTGCTCCATCAATACAAATCTGATGTACTTTTATTCTGATGAGGGTATTTTTTCTGCCACACGGGATCACCAAAGTGCAAAAGGATCCCATGCATAGATACAAAATACCACAACATGAATCAATACGTTTTCAGCTTACTGCAGTGAAATTGCCTTAATCAGTGGCTTTTCTCACTGAGCTGAAGTAAATCGTGGTGAGAGTGTACGTATGCATTTGCAAACAACCTTGACAGTCACAACCTTGAATGTAGGAAGGTTCGCGTTAGCTGTGTTGCACCTTCCAATTCGTGACTTCATCACCAAACATGCAGCACCACCTACAGTATTATGCCAGGACATGTAAATTCATTTTGTTTTGCTGCTTTTTGATGTGATTTGGCATGAAGCCAAGTCACCAACTGGATGTGACAGTCTGGCCCATCTGTTTACTGCAGCATTCCTGGTTTGTGGTTGGACAATATCAGAATAGTGATAGAAAACCACCTACCAGCTGGGCCTGGAGTCGGTGCTGCAGCTGGAGCCTCAGGTTGTTGGGCTGAGGTGGCACTCCTGGATTAGGTCCCCCCGGCCTCATCCCGACCGATCTGGGCCCCGCGCTCCCAGGCATCCTCATCATGGGGGGGTAACCGGCCGGCGGCATCCTCTGTGGCCCCATGTGGCCGCTCATAGAGGGGCCGTGGAACCCACCATCAGGAGGCATGCCGCCATAAGCTTGCTGGCCACCGTAGTGTTGACTGTACAGGAGAGGCTTCATGCTGGCTGCAGGGTCCGAGGTGCCGAGGTACTGGTCCTGGTCTGTTAGAGGACCCTGCACGGTGGGAGGACATTATTGTCACTCTGCATAAGAAGTTATTTTCTGTTTAACATAACCTATAACAAGTCAGTTTGAGGGGGCTCACCTGTCCAGCCAGCGTCGGGATTCCCAGCATCTTGTCGATCTCTTCCAGGCCCTCATAGTCCTTCAACACTGAGCACAGCTGGCTCAGCAGGGCTCCTTCATCTGGCTGGCCCTCAGGCCCGGTGTCGCAGCACCCCATCCCGTCCTCCTGGGGGACGCCGTACGGTGGCCTGGAAGTTAACTTGATGTTATTGGCAGAGTAAAGGGTCCACACAGAGCCCATGCCTGAACCCTAGAACTGCTGCTTGTGCCTAATTTTTCTTTTATGCTTTGGGATAGAGTGAATGCCATACCTGCTTTGGTTTCCATAGTGATCCATAGTTATCATTCGGTCTGGCCACGGTGCAGTCTGATTGGGTGGAGCATGTTGCTGTTGGTAGGCCGGGTTTGTCATCTCCATCTCTGAAAGGAACAAACAGGAACCCAAAATATCGGAATCAGTTCAGCTTTTGATGCATGCAAGTTTTTTTCTTTCTGGCTTTTCTTCTCACCGTTGCCCATCATCTGCATGTTGACCATGGCTCTGGATCCAAGCGGGCCTCTCGTGGGCAGTGCAGTGTTCATGTTGGGGACCATGCGACCAGGTCCAACCCCCTGGCCCATTACTGGCCCCACAGTGCCCCCTATGGGCCCCTGGGGACCCCAGCCCTGCTGCATGGAGCCCCGCATTGCCCCGTTACTCAGCATGCCTGATTTGGGGAGAGTAGAAATAATCAGACTTGATTCTTAAAGTCATTTAATACAACACGGAATATTAAACCTTTATTTTTCTTGGAAGGAACTAAGAGGTCAGAAAATGTATATCTAATGCAAACCAACTCAAGAACACTATCACTTTCCAGTGATTCACCTGGAAATAACCTTACATCTGTATTTAATAAAGTTCAATGTTAGCAGAAACTTTCACTTATTTTTCAAAATGGGATAAAATTCTTTACAAGGAAATTTAAGTAATGAAAACTAATGTATGCCAAAGTGCTGTGAAGCAAAAATTACACACAAAAAACAGGATGCAGCGCTCATATGCGTGAGCGTGTATTAGTTCAAAAAGCTGGGCAGGACTGACAGGATACCATTTCTTTTCCTGCCTCACCTGGATTGGTCATTGCAGCCTGGTTGGCCATGGTTCCATGGGTTCCCATCATGCCTTGCGGCTGTTGCTGCTGCAGTAAGGAGTAGGGGCCGTTGTTCCTGTGCTGAGGAGGAAATGGCCTCCCAGCATTGGGGTTGGGGCCCATACTGCTGTCTAGAGATGTGCTCCTGACCGGAGGAGCTCCTCGACCCAGTTGGCCCGGCCTGGCACCAGTAAAGCCTGGTGGGTGGAAGAACTTCAACTTTAGCTTCTGCTTATTTAAAGTGCACATCATCCAGAAAGTCTGTGTACATTTTACAAGTCAAAGGCAAAGGCTCAATCACCAAGAGTTCCTATTAAATCAGGGAAAGTTGAGTAACTGGCATGATGTGATGGAGTATGTGGAAAAAAAAGGCTGGAGATATATGAGGGAGCCAGTCCATTTAAAGCCTTATGGGTAAGAAGGTGGATTTCAGTTCTTGCGTGGACCGGCAGCCAAATGCATCAGTAGCGGTGTTATATGATCCAACTTCTTAGATCTTGTGAGAACTCTGGGAGCTGCGTTCCAGACAGATCGGAGACTTTTTGTCGCTGTCTTTGGTAGGCCAGAGAAAAATGCATTACAGTACTTTATTCTAGATGTGATGAAGACATGTACGAGGGTTTCAGCTTCTGATTTCGATCAACTGGGGCGTATTCGGGCTATGCTACAAAAGAGAAAGAAGATAGTTTGTGTTATATACTCGATGTTTGGCTCAAATGTCAGAGAGGGAACACTATTATCAGGTTTTCAACTACATGGGTCTGAAAAGTTGTGCTGCCATCAAGGTTAATGGAAAAGTCTGTGAAAAGCAATGTGATCTTGCTGGACCAACAGGCAGCATTTTGGTCTTGTGTTCATTCAAATGCAGGAAATTTTTGCCCATCCACTGATGGACCTCTGACAAACACGTCTCTAATGTACCAGCTGGGGGGAATCATTAACTTTTACAGGAAAATAGATGTGTGTCATCAGCATAGCAGTGACACAGTATGTTGCGTTTTTTGAAGATGTGACCCAGGGGCAGCAGGTAAACACAAAAGAAAAGTTTTTCTTTAACTAATTTGTTATATACAATATTGTACAAATCCTGAGACAAAGATATGACGAAGGTATCTGCGTTCTCTCAAAGATTATAAAGAAATGACGTACTTGCGGGGCTGATGGGAGGGAAGGCTCTGTGCTGGTTGGTGGGGCTGCTGCTGCTGCTGTCTTGCATCTGCAGGATGTTGCTGATGATGGTCTGTTTGTCCACAGAAGAACCAGGTGGTACTGAGGAAGAGGAGGACGAAGACGAAGCCGGCCTTCTGATTGGCGGTTGACCAGCGAACAGCTGCTGCTGGCCGCCACTCTGTAGGTCCTCCAGCAGGTCCTCCAACTCACTGGTCTGAGATCAGACGTGGGAAAAAACAGAATTAGAAGAAAAGTAGTTACTTTAAATTAGAAGCTTACCTGGTGCAAAACATGACATGTGAATGTGAATATTTTTCATTAAAAAAAAAAGTTTTTTGTGCTGTAGAAAATATAGCTTAACATCACCTGACATTAGCACCAATGAGCTACATTCCTCAGGCCAAAACATTTAAAAGACACCATCCAGGGACATCTTCTCATTGCCACTGGGTTCACTAATGTAATTTGATATCAACCAAGTCTCTGTGGCATTTATGTACCTGTGAAATCCAAGCACTAATAATCTCTTGTATGTGATCCTTAATTTAAAGCACATGCAGTATTGTCAAGATCAGAGAAGCCTTTCTATTTTACTGTTAGTGACAATCTTATATTTAAAAGACGCTCTTGCTTTCGAAGACATTTTGAGGGACAAATTCCATTTTCACTTTCTTACATGCAGGTGATGAATCTGTTTCTGCCAACAAAGATACAGGGAGGCTTTCAGTTCAGGTGTATTTTGAGGGTTTCAGCTACAAAAATATATTTGTATTATATTTGTGTCTTTCCCAATGTTAACATCATAAAAAAATACATACTAAATGAAAACAAAAAAGAAAATTAAAAGGTAGCATGGATAAGCAGCAAGACAGCAACATTAAAAGAAAATACATTTTAATGTAATGAAAACATGAAATCTGATATTCACTTCTGAAGAACAACAACAGAGAAACTGTAACCCCCCCTCAGTATCACAGTGCAATTTAACTCAAGAACACACACACACACACACACACACACACACACACACACACACACACACACACACACACACAGTGACAGGAATGATTTCCTCCGGCTGTTTGGCTGATGAATAGAGGAGGAGCTAAATATAAACTGCCAGCACTAATGAGGTCATGTGTGATGTACAGTAAGACACAGTCACAGCTCTGTTTAGCCAGGGTGTATATGCACACACACACACACAGAGTGAACACGGCATGGCCACACATCAAGGGCAGAATTACAAGTGGGGATAATGAGAGGGACATGTCTTCCCCCCCCCCCCAACTTTTCACAATCTATTTTTTGTTGGACAGGTGAAGAACCTGTGATGAAGCCAACCTTGGCCATGTGGAGCTAATGTGTGTGTTTATGCAGCAAATTAATCATCAGCTGCCCCCAGCATTGCTGTCAGTCACTATTTTACAAACGCCCTGTGGGTCTCAAATAGCTGTCAGTTTATACATCAAATCACACACATACATGAAACCCTGAGCCTTTAGTTCTAGCTCAAGTCTCACCACCTGTCAGTCTAAACTTTAGCAACAGTGATTGTACACCAAACACAATTATGATATGCAGACTTGTGTACCGTGTCTGAAACAGCACTAGTTAGCCAAAAGGTAGTGAGCTTGTCGCGGTTAAGTGAAGTTTTCTAGTAAAAAGCCAACCTTCCTGGAGCCTTTCTAGAATTTCACATCAAACACATGCGTGCAACATTGTGCAGACAGAGGCCATTATTTTCACTGGAGGCTGCTGCTGCCGTCTCCTAAGCAGCCACCATAGAGGAACGCGCTGCCTTCATCTGCTGCTGGGTTTATCAGCCAAAGCTCAACTAGATGGAGAGAGGTTAGCTTTGTACGTCTCCCAGTAAAACAGGGCCAAAAGTATCAGAGAAGATGGGAATAAGTTAGAAAATGTCTGTTTTGTTTTACATATTCTACATTTTTTTTCTTTTTACAATGGGTAATGCCCTTCACCATGACTCTACTTCATGCAAACTGCACCTTTTTTGGCATAACATTTAATTTGAATTAAGGTCAAAGAGTCTTAATAAAACACAAATAACATACAGGTATATGTTACTCAGGAGCAGCAAGATATAACATGCAAACACACACTAAGAAATTACACACACTGTCACTTGTTTGCTATCTCTCTATCACACACACACACACGATACGCACCATCATAAAATACAGTTCACAGTCTCACACAAAGACACACTTTGTAATCCAGGTACATGTCACATACTGCCACATGTTCTCCAACACTTCCTCATCACAACTTCTGTCCACTCACACAAAGCAGCACCTCTAATTTAAGCCCCTGTAATTGTTCAAAAAAAATGTGCTGCATAAAGCTTCATTTGATTTGCTCGTGCGCATGAGAACACAAACACTGGCAACATACTGACATTGTGTTCGTCAGCTGCTTTGTTCTTTGCTTTGTCTTTCTGTTCTTCCTGTTCTGCTCAAAAGCCCTAACCTGAAGCATGCACCCGGCACCATCAAGACCGACTCAACAAAGCTGTCGGCGTAATCTGCAAACTACGAACCAACCCTTTCAGGATGGGAGCCTCTGAACGGCTGCCTCCCTTCCAGCCTCCGCCGCCCGGAGGCACAACTGCTGGCAGGAGAGTCGCCTTTGTCTCTCTTTAGAAGCTCAGTAGGGCGCCTTCAGGCCCTTCCTGGACCTACTTCCAACTACGTCAGTGCACCTGCACTTTAAATAAGCATGACAACACTCTGGTAGATTGATCCCCCTTTCACCATGAATCACCCAGGTCTACTCTACTGCACATTCAACTCATACAGGACCCGCTCATGTCCAACCGATGTCAAAAGTTAATCACTGGTCATTACTTCTAGTAGAGATTTTCCCCAGTTGAGCCTTTGGGTATAACTAAATTCCTCTGCTATTGCTGTAAGAGTGTTTCAAATATAGTACATAAAGCTCCATAGAGGGATGTATGGTGGTTTTTAATTCTCATTCTAATGCTCCTGATTCTTCTCTTCCACCTCCTTTGACAGAGCATCTTGTGTTTCCAGGCTGACTCCTGACAGCCTGCCATCAAAGAGGAGGCCAACACGCATCTGACACAATCATCAGCTTGTTTAGTCCATGTGCCCCTAAAACAAGATATATCAGATGCGACCAAAGCAATTTTTATGCAACCTGGCTGATGCATGCTATCATCCTTCTGATGCAGTGTTGCAGCCATGCTAGTTAACCTTTGCACCGGCATTATTAGTCCTCAGAGGATGAATCCAGATAACTTTTCATGAAGCACCATGAGAAGGTCAAAATATCAACCTTAGTGTATAACAGAAAAGCTACGTGGTACTCACAGATAAATGCTAAAAGAGCATGCTAAAATGCTAACTATTGGCAGGTTTGCATTATTGCATTATTATCTAATGTTTTATAAGAGTGTTTTTTGATTAACAGTAACATTTTGGGTCCAGGTCCAATTTTGAAAATAACCCACATTTGCTAAGTATTGACGCTAACAAATCTCATTTTAACAGATTACTGTACAGTACTTTCACTAATTAACATTTTCAGAAGTAACTTGCAAACAGGCATCACCACAGTTTCAGAAATCTAAGTCTCACAGCTAGCTGTCAGTGTGAGGTGTGTTATCAGTCAGAGGTAACTGGTTCAAGCTTTGAAGGCTGTATTTTGAGGGGTGGGGGAAAGTGGAGAGAGAAAAAGTCTTGTTTTGTAATAATATGTAATATTTGTCATATGTAATAATAACATCAGTATATCATAGTAATATCATAATATCAGTTAATATACCAAAAATCTTAAAGACATATTGGACATTTCTGTGCATTTGAAAGAACTCTTTATGTGTCTGGAAGCAGCAAAGCACCAATTAGCATCTTTATAAATTACTTGAATTATTAATTGATAATCAAAATTGCGGGCAAATAATTTTCCTGACTGTCAACGATACTGACCTGATCCGCCATGTTGAAACCTGCTTCCTGCTTCTCTGTCTTAATGTTGGAGAGCTTCGGCCCATCAGCAGATTCCATCTTGATGGCTTTATCCAGGATGCCGTTATCATCCCTGTCCAACAGATAGCGAAGCAGCGCATTGTCCTTCTTTTTGGGGCTCCCAGGCTCCTGTTTTGTGCAGAGTTCACCTAGGGCGGCCATGCTGTCACCTGAAGCCGACTCTGGACCAATGGGGTCTTTTCCGGTAGCCTCGGCCGTTAGCTTTGCCAGCTCCACGGGCGAGGTGCTGGTCTGCAGCAACCTGTGGAGAATTTTGTGTTTCTCCTTTAAGGAGGTGGAGTGGTTGTTATGCCCAGCCCCACCCACACCCCCAATCCCACCCAGCTGGTCCTTACAGTCCTGGTCGTCCCCCAGGGGCCGCGGTGGTGAGCAGGGATCTGAGGGTTCTAATTTGGTGGTGAGGAGCTGGAGCAGCTTAGTATGCCCTTTTGTGTTCAGAAGGCGATTTGAGGGGTCGCCGAGCTCCCCTAAGCTTCCATCACCTCCGAAGCTGTCAGGGTCACCGTCTCTCCCCTCCTCCTGCTCACCCTCCTGGTCTTGTGATGACAACAAGTTCTGCTGCTCCCCAAAAGTTCCAAATAAGTCAGCCTCTAAGCTGGAATTGTTCTTAGCTAGTTGGCCACTAGCACTGCTGCTGTGAAGAGGACTCTGAAGGGCAGGTGGCTTTCTGTCAGGTGACTCTGGATGCTGCCCCTCAGGGAGTCCCTGGGAGATCCTGTGGCCCTGGGTGAGGGTCTGCAGTGCACTGAGGGAGTTGAACACTTGGCCATTTCCTGTGCTGCTGCACACAGATGATGGCGAATGGAGGCCAGCTGCAGGAGAGAAAGAACCAGGGGGATGCTGGGCGAGGTGGGGGCTACTACAACTGCTGCTACTAGCCGCCATGCTGGGGCTCTGGCGATGGCGAGGAGACAACATGGCACCCTGGGCCCCAGAGGTGACGCTGGGGCTTCCATGGCCTGAAGGGCTACCCAGCTTGTGTGCATGGGTGTTTCCCTGAGGCGTGGACGCCCGACCTGATACAGATACAAAACCACGTCCAGGGGCGCCAGGGGCCGTGGTGGAGTGGTGCGTGTTGCTGGTGACACTGGCATCAGGGGAAGGGGAGGGACCACTCACACTGGTTGGAGTCATTGGCTTGGCCATGCCCTGGTCTCCGGTCATGCCGCCCATGTTCTCCCTGGAAGAAAAAGACAACAGACACAAGAATCAGACCTGCTCCAGAGGAGTGCCGGCTGCTCATTGGCCGATGGTATGTGTGAATATGTCGAGGTATGAATCTTGGGAATGATGTTATTAAACCGCATCGGCAGCTAGCTAATGTTCACTGAGTAAATCAGACAAAACAATATAGGATCTAAAAGCAATAAAACCTGCAATCTCTGTGTTCCAACACTGTAATGTGGTTGACTTGGAGGCAAAGAAGCTGCAAAAGGACATGAAACTAACAGAACTGATTCCATTGAGCAATTTTAATTCCAAAATGAGAACACTTGAGACTGAATCCCTGATTTGTACTTGTTTTAATTGAATTGTTTTTATAATCAAATTGAAATTTTTAACTTTGTAACTTGTGCTGCCACTTGGCCAGGACGCCCTAGGAAAGAGATTTTTAATCTCAATGGGCTAATATTCCTGGTAAAATAAAGGTTTAATAAAAATAATAATAATAATAATAAAAAGAACCATCTTAAGTGACTTAGAATCCATTATAATCATGGAACACCCAAGTCAGACGGTATTATACTGCTTATGGTCATCTTGTAACTTCACTATATTCATACATACATACCAGTATCCTTCATTTTTTGATCCCTTAACCAGTATTTTTCGAGGTCTACTGAATCTTGAATGTTTTTGTATTATTCTGTAGCCCACTTAAATTTTGTTTTTTGAATATTCTCACATATTTTCTATGTCTAATCCATTTGTATTCATTTATATCTTGAGTGTACTTTGAAAGTGTTTGGCTTTGTTCTTTTTTTCTGTTTTATCCCTTTTTTAAATTGGCTGAAGACAAGGTGGGGTTGACAGGTTCCTTGTTCAGTCTAGCAAAGTTTGCAAGCTTTAATCCCGTGTGCGTGTACTCTTGATTAATTAATGGGCATCTGCTGGCCTATCAGATTTGAGGATAGCTCATTCTGTTTATACCAGGCATCTCAAACCGGTTCCATAAAGGGCCGCGTGGCTGCAAGTTTTCATTCCAACCAAGGAGGAACACACCAGGCTGGAATCAATTAATCAGCTGATCTCAGTCTTCAGCTGACAACTAAGTGATCCCTTGATGTTGATTGGTTGGCCTGATGTGCTCCTCCTGGGTTGGAATGAAAACCTGCAGCCACGCGGTCCTTTATGGAACCGGTTTGAGATGCCTGGTTTATACCATAGCTCAGTGGCCGTATGTATATATTGCATCTATAATGCCATGTTACCCAGCATCTTGGCCATTTTTAGAGCACACTATTTAAAAAAAAAACCCTCACATATCTTGAGATGCAGTCGACAGCCAAAAAATAGCTAGGAAGTGGACCCTGAATTAATTCTTTAGTCTAATAACTGATGACAGCAGTTAAACAAATGTAATATTCCAACCAGTGATTAGCAGTAAATCTCTATTAAAAGCAGTTGCATTTTGGATTCAGTAAAAAGTGCATCATGGCGAGATGAAATAACTTCCTTTCTTTCAGCCCCCATCAGACATGTCATACAGTAGAACAGAGAGCAGCTCTGAAACTGTGTACACAACTGAGAAAACACAGTTGTAACGAGGCCTAAAGCTGAAACAGAGAGAGAGCTTTAAACACGGATCGGCTTCAGCCCTGCACCGAACACAAAGCTCTGATTGTGCTGGATGCTGGAGCGATAATTTTGAATGTGAAACTTGTGGAAGTAAAAAGGCCAAGTTCTCGCCATTGATCCCCGAATGCTCCGGGTAACAGTCCTGGCATTGTTTTCTGACTGCTGTCCAATTGCTGACTCCGAATGGTCATGCCAAAGGCTGGATGCTGGTTGAGTCGCAGTCGCTCCCGGTGGTGGGAGGGAGGGATGGAGATACTGTAGACTGGACTGACTGGTAGTGCTTGTGTCAGTTTTGGTCTGTACATGCGGTTCTGAATAACAGGCTCTTTGTTCTTAATCCACATTGCTGTGTCCCCCCCTTTGTCCAAATCAAGAGGAAACCGCAAACACTGAGAGAGAGGGAGCATGTGATCGACACAGACCAACAAGCGGAAAGACGAGGAGGGAGATACGCTGCAAATAATATCTTTTCATACTAACTTATCATGTCATTGAAGTAATTATGCTTAAAATTATAGACTTCTCAAAAAGAGTGAAAATTTAGTTTTATGAAAAGTTAGCTCTGGATTACAGGCCAGATCCATTATCAAGAAATCCTATAACATGACTCCTCAAACCTTCAGGTTCTCATTGCATCTACTGATCGGTGGAGAGGTACGAAGCTTTCTCTGGACTGGCTGCCTGCAGGTTTAACAGAGTCCTTTAATGTTGCTTTCAGTTCTTGTTGGCAGAGATGATTTATCGCCTCTGATCATACAGCGTCTCACTCTCTGTTCTCTGTTGCACACTCACTTTGGGTTTGAGACTGAATAAGTGGATTCTTGTTTAAAAATCTTGCTGCCTGTAGAAAAATTAACATTGGTTTTAATACCTATATATATTTAATAGGTTTAGAATAATTTTCACGTGCCTTCAATCCTGTTTCTTTTGCTGGTCTTGGCAGAACATAAACTCACCCATAACGATAAACCTTTGCTGAACTGAAATAAGAGATTCAGTTCAAACAAGTCTCTTGTCCAGGAAGAGGCTCTTCCTCATTAAGACAATAGAAAAAAATTACAGCCAAAAAGATCAGCAGGTGTAGGATTTGATGCAACCTTTTAAAGTTGGAGTCTCTGATAACGTTCACATGAAGGATTTATAAGTAGCCAGACACTGCTTCTATTCATTTGGACAGGAAACTAAATTTAAAAGAATTGTTCTTTCATTCATTATTTCGCTAAAAGGCAGCCAGCACCTAGAGTAGCATGTAGAGAAAGAGTCTGCTACCTCTGCAGGATGTGCAGGGACATGTAGAGCTGTGGTTCGTTGGTGGCTGGAGACCTGACCAGCTTGCTCTTTGTGTGAGCTGAGACGATGGTGCCGTCTGCCAGGGAGAATCTGTAGAGGGGGCTGAGCGCATGGCCGTTCCTCAACACTGCAGGGAGACAGACAGAAAATCTGAACACATGACTGGCAGCCGTCGAGCGAGACAGAATATGATGTACAGCTGAAACATAAGTGCAGTGCAAGAATCACCAGGAAAAGACAAAGAACGACAAGGTCTTAGTATTAAAACGAGGATGTTTTGGCTGCAAAAGCCTCCATTAGGTTTAGTTTATTAGTTACAGGCTGCAAGCGTGAGCTCTGAGTCGTCTTCCTCACCATCTTGCTGGTGTTTCTTGGCGAAGGACATCTCCCCGTCATTCTGCAGGTGGAACCTCTGAATGCACCGCCGGACCAGATCCTCCCAGCCCGGCTTCACGGACGCACGGAGCAGACTGGTGTCCAGGGACGTGATCTTACCTGCACAGGTAGAACACCTGGTGTTAACATATTACTGTCATGTTTTAGATGTTTGCCTGTATGTGGAGCAGTGGGGTAATTACTGCAACCAAGACGCAGACAATCTACAAATCTGTCTTCTCCCATCGCCACACACACAGTCTTGCCAAAACATACAGTGATGTATACTAATCACATGATGTACTAACAGCAGAACCTCCTCCTCCTCCTCCGCCTACCTTGAAGGTCCTGTCGCGTGGTGAAGCTCTCGTACGTGGGCATCACAGGTCTCTCTTTGACGGGGACTCTTCTTGCCACACAGATGAGACATGACTGGAAATCTGCACGTTTGGAAAAGTATGGGTCAAAATAATCCTTCATGAACTAATGCAACATGTATCTAAAAATAAAAGAGAGAATGTGATTGCAATTGTGGATGTCTTTTTCCTTTGGTGATGGGGGTGTGTGTTTGGCTCACTCCCCCTCTCTTGGGTGGTCTTCTGGTCCTCCACCTGATACAGCTTCACAGCTTCCCTCATTCAAAATACTAGGTAATAAGTCTGCCTTATTAATCACGCTGCCTCTATCTGTACCTTCATAGAGATAATGTATGCTTCCAAGGGTTCACTTGACTTCTTTTAAGTAAATCACAAAAGATCTGAAACTCAGACGAAGTCCAAGATCTGAACTCACCTCAGTCCTGCAGCCGGAAGTTTAACAGTGGACTTTACTTTCTGCTATTAGACTCAGTTAATAAACGGATGCTGCTCTGTCAGGTGTATGTTATCTAATTTTTAGGTGGCTATATGTCTTTAAATCAAAGCAATATGCATAATGTGTTTCTGAGTAATGAGCATGCATAGTTTTTACTTGCAGCCCTAAAGTGTCATTCGAATGACTGTTAAACGGCTGCAGTTACTCTGGTGGTGCGCCCCAGACTAATGACAGTCCCTGTTTCGACCTAAATCCCAATAACAACCTCAACCTTGTATCAGTCACAGCGTTAAATCCGACATTAAACCAAACATTAGATGCAACTGCAGCTTCATTCTCATTTCACAAGTCAGAACCACTAAAAGCCTCCACCCTAGTGTCAAAAGTTTCAAAGATGAAGCTCAGTCACTGTTTCAAATTCAAAATCAAACTTCACCCCAACCTTAACCTCACCCAAAACTTGGCAATAAAGCTTGATTTCAAAGCATGGTTGTGTGTTAAAGGGTTACGTGGGTCACTGTTTAGCTATGGAGCCTTCCCATGTAGCTTCAAAATGCGTGTTAAGGTTAAAGCGTCTTCAGAGATAATGTGTTGGATCTATGATTGGTCGGCACGGGCTGCCTGTGTTTTCTCCTACAAGTTTCTCGTTGAGAGAGACGATGGCATTAAGCAGCAAAGCCATCTCCCAAACCTTCAACCTTAATTTCATTCTCACCTTCATTTTCCAACCACAGCTAGACCACAATCATACTGCTGCATTGATATGAAGTTCAACATGATGACCAACCTCAGCCTCAACCTCCCAATCTGCGACTAAGCCTGAGCTTTAACATCAGCCTAAACCTCAGTCTCAACCTGCAGCCCTCCATCTGTCCACCAGACATCCTGCTCCTGTCAGGGGAGAGATTGGCACAATATCTGGTTGTCAGACATCTAAAATTAGAGTGCCAGACAGATTCTTTTCCCTCGTGTGTATGTGTGTGGTAAGATAAGACGGGAAGATGACAAAGTGCCACACGCTAATTAGTCTCTCCCGGTGGATGGGAGGACAAGGAGAGAGGAGTGTTGATGAAAGGAGGACAGGACACAAGAGACTGGGAAAGTGGGAATGGAAAAAGTGATGGGAGAAGGACAGAAAGTCAAGACAGAGATGGAAAGGTGGAAAAAGAAGAAAATATAGCGAGGTTTAACATGTAGGAGAGGAAGGGCAAAACTAAGAAGAAAGAGGAATTTATCCAGAGACATGAAAAGGAGGGAACAAATCAAGAGAGACAGACTGAGAGGGAAAATGGAAAAGCAGAGGCTGAATCAGAATAACGTCAAATTTAAATCAGACAGTTGGAGACAATACCTTCCCCTTCCTCCTTGATAGACTTGGGTTCGGAGACTGAAAAACACTGCATGGTCTCGTACTTCTGCTGTGACGCGTCCTGCTGGTCAGACGCCGGCCGGCCTTCAGCGTCGGCATGAGGGTTGATCAGCATGCGACAGTTGAAGGTGTGGCTGTTCCTGCTGGACGAATCACCGCTGCGATGATTGACTGGGAGACAAAGAGAGACGACGAAGCAGAAAGGAGAAGCACGTTCAGTGAAAAGCTGGAGATCATCACTATGCAACACCGGACTGCTGTACTGCGAAAAGGGGTGAAAACAGCAGATTAACATGAAGTGGTGGTGTTTCACCATGATGAGACAGACGTGGTGATGTAGCTTTAGATGAGAAGCCCTGGTAAGGTATTTCACTTCGCTAGCTGCACGTTATTAACAAAATTTAGCTCTTATCTAAACTTTTTCCATCAAGGTCTGTCAGAAATATTGGGGTATTGAGACGCTGGAAATTGGAAATGACTATTCAACAATTCAGCTAGCTGCGTGTCCTCTGGACACAGCAACAGTGCTTGGCTTCTCTGCAGCAGCTGGAACCGACAAGCTCTTTGAACTTAGTTTAAGCTTACAGGTTTGACGGCTAGTTAACACTTTGTTCAGGTTCATGGAGGTGACTCATCTCAAGGTAAAACTTGGGAGTGGTTTGGAGAAGAGACCAGAGCTAAAGACAAGATGATTTCACAGTAATGCTCATACTCTGCATGGACACGTGAGAGAGAAGCTACTGGCTGCTACATGTTAGTCATGCAGCATGAGCTAATTAGATGCATTAATGAAAAGACAGGTGTTTATCAAGCCTGTTTGATCTGGACCATCTCGCTGAGGAGAATCTTCTTCACTCTTTTTAGCGTTGTGATCAAAAGCAGAATAGAGTCCTCTGTCAGGCCACATTCCAGTGAACCTTCTGCAGTTCTTACCCAAGCTCTTTGGCAGGAGGTTCTTAACAAACTCGGAATGATCTCCAACGTGCAGCACGCTGTAGACGCTAGTATTCATCAGCTCCTCCTGCTGGTACCGCAAATACTGACTGACGTTCTCCGAGACAAACACGATGTTGCCCTCCATGTTGACCACAAAAAAGAAGCCATCCAGGGCCTGAGGGGTGAGGGAAAGGTGAGAGGGCAGAGGAGACAGGGAGAAGGAGATGAAGGGAAGGGATGAGGAGAAGGACAGGAAAGTAGAGGAGAAAGAGCAGAGAGGAGAGAATGGAAACAAATTTGGAGTAGGATGTTGAGGATGTTTGGAGAGAGGGAAGAGGAAGAAGAGAAAGTGAGAGGCAAGAGTGAAGGAGAGGAGGAAGAAGACAACGTAGAGGGAGATTAGAGGTAGGAAGAAGGTATAAGGCCAGCAGGAGGGAAAGAAGGGAAAGAAAAAAAGAGGAGAGAGTAAGGTAAAGAGGGATAAAGAGCGGAGATGTGATGTCAATTAAAGCACTTCTGAACTCTCCACCCAAAGCTCATTAGACTCATTTAACAGAAGTGAATGTGAAACTTGAGGTTTTACTCCTCCAGTTTGGGTTTGACTGCCTGCTAAAATACATCATACAATATATTCAAAGTTTGTCCATTTATTCTCATCCTAAATGAGCAAATTTGGCACTTCATCAGCATTGTTGTTCACTTCTTGTTTGTAGAAGTGTATTCTGATGCATGCTCGCCAGCAGGGGACCGCGTTTACTGTGTCTTCTTCTTGCAGGAACAAATGAATCAATTTCAGATCTGCGTGCTTCAAAATGTGTCCTGCTTTAAAAGTAAATCTGGGTATTTTGTTGTGAAAACCGACACAAATTTAAACAGTGCTCCTTAATTATGCCTCGAAAAATACCATCAGTAACCTGCAGTATGCTATTTAATTCAAGATATTACAGCAAGTCTGCATTGGCTTCTCTAGCACTCTGTGTGTGTGTGTGTGTGTGTGTGTGTTTTCATCCTTTCATTCCCGTCAACTCAGCATTTTCCACCTACAGTACACCGTATGCACAGACTGTGATTTGTCCTCTAGCCTACCACATGTCTACACTAGCCTCCTACCGTACGTCTGCCTGCTTATCATCCTAATGCTGGTGTAGAAGAGAATGCAATAGAACAGAATAGAATAGAAACTGTCTCGGCTAGAATGGCACCTCAGTCAATGTTGTTGGTGGTGAAAGCTATATATAGCCTGTGTCTCTCTGTGTGTGTGTGGTCAAACTCCTCCCCTCCTTTTCTAATCTGGCTTTTCTGAAAAGGTATTTATACCTCATTGGGTCCCATGATATACGTCACCACACACACGTGCACACACACACACACACACACACACAGACAGACAGAGTCGGCTTGATGACGGCATTGTCGCTAGCCAGAGGAACTCTTATCTGTCTGCGTAGCTGTAGAGTACAACGTCAATTAAAGTCCGAAAGACGCTCCTGCAGACCTGCTGAAGACATCTGTCCTTTCAGTGTTTGTACTTTTGCCACAATTGCACTGTTATTATTGTGTGATTCGGAGCAAAGCAAGAGCTCCCACAATAATTCTAACATTTTAGAAAATTATGGTGCACTGCCCCATTTTGAAACATAATATTATTTAAATGTGACTACTCCTAAGTAGGCCAATTACCGGCCATCGATGTCAATACAAATACTTAGAATAATCATTCTTGGTGTTATCATTGCACCTCCAGCTAATGTTCTGTTTTGTGTCACTATCCCTCCCAGAGTTTGGCTGAACATACCTCCAGCATCATGGGCCCCAGGGTGTCTTTATCAATGACACCCTGTCCTGTGGAGGAGACGTCGGCCTTCTGCACCTCCTCAGCATCCGCCACTGGAGCTTTTTCTGTAAAAGACAGCGAGAAGCGTGAAAAGAGGAGGTCGAAAATTACCAAAAGAAGCAATTCTGAAAGTCAAAAAGTGCATCTGTCATTGCTGAGAACAGATGTATTTTAAAGGAATTGGTGACAGCATGACTCACTCATGATGTGGTGGAATCGCCTGTCATAAATCGAGGCCCAACATCCAATGAATTAACAGGCTGAATGTTTACCACACAGTGTGCTACTTTTTTTGGAAAAAAAGGACACTTCACAGTCAGATTGCAGATTTCTCTTGAGCTCTTCCTCTTTGCGGGTATTTTCTTTTCAGAGAAAACACTGACAGTGTTGTTTTTGTGATGATATCGCCCTCTGGCCAACACACACCCAGCCACACACTTCCCTGTTTGTATGTATGAGGGGACCTTTCATTCATCGCATTCAATGGCTAGTCCGAGTTACACCTTCTGCTTGAGTAAACCGCAACCCAAGTCCTCTACTGATGTGATGATGCACTGTCAAGCCTGCAGATTTGAGCGCCTGGAACGTCATGGAGAGCAGGTATCACCACGCTAATGTGCAGTACATTACACACATTTAGTCATATTAGAGGCCATGCTCCGCTCTCCTCCCTGACTGTACCACTGGCCTGTTAAGCCTCCCATGGCCCCATTAGGCCACATAGCTGACATTCCTGTTGTGGGACCAGAGCTGTACAGAGTCATCAGCCCTTAAACCCTGTCACCGCAGAGCCTGGAGTGGCCGTCATGTAGGTGGGAGGGTTTTAAAGTTGCAGTACACATTTGTGATTAATGATATGATAAATATGTTAGAATGATAAACATGGATGTGCCTTTCTAGCGTGATCTGCAGTGAGTTCACAATGAGCATCCTTGCAGTTGAGGAGACCTGACACAAAGACCTTTACAGCAAAAACATGGGAAGCAAGGAGACATGCAGAGAGCATTTAATGAGCAGAAATGTTACGAACAAACTGCTGATCTGTTGCTGATCTGGATGAATTCAGTTTTGTACTGCGAAACGTGTTGCTCTAGGTTGGCGCTCTAGCTTGAAGGGCTTATTAACCTCCTATTCTCCTGTCAGCAGCATTGACAAATGCACAGCTCATTAGCTCTCAATAACATCCACATTGTGGCAGCACCCAACCTGTGTTTGCTCACAGCTGCAGCAACTACGATTACTTCAATTAGTCCATGGGCAGACAACTTATTAAATAAATAAGTTATAGTTGAGTCACATTAAGATTTAGTTTTCCTGTGTAACACTTTATAATATGATGTACAGTATGTGCTACACACACCACCTACATTTTGCTGCATCAAAGCTTTTCCACTGCACACAGACACACACACACACATACAAAATACAATGTATACACTCCATTTATTATTACACACTGCAAGTTTTTTCAACAGTCTGAGCATAGAGACAACTGCTGAGGCGACAGAAATGGGCGCACACATACACACTCATCTTCTATCTATAATATGACCCTGCAATTAAATGGGACTTGTGGGACAAACACACCCTGTTAAGTTGCTTAACACACACACAAACACACACACACACATATTCAGAGGTGTAATGTAAGTATATGTTCTCTCTTTCCACCAGGTGAACATTTTTGCTGCACTAAACAAAGCTACTGATACCTTTTATCTGCTTTTTGTTAAATCGTAGTGTTTTATATGTTTCTGCTGGTTGGATTTTATGAACTCTTTCTATTCAACAGAGGGTTTCTGAAGTCGACCAGACAGCTGTGTGACTTGTGTATCATCTGTGTGCGTGTGTGTCTGTGTGTGTGTGTGCATGTGCTTATTCAGCTGTTGTTTTCAGCCACAAACAGTGCTTAAACACGTGGACACCGACTGGCTGACCGCAGGAACAAAAAGAGGAGAGGGAGGATGAGAAAATGAGTGATGGAGAGAGAGAAGAAGGGAGAGGGAGGGAGGGAGGGAGAGAGAGAGAGAGAGAGAGAGAGAGGGGGGGTTAAAGGAGAGGAGAGAGGAGATAGAGATAGAGATAGGGGAGGAAGAAAGGAAAAAAGGAAAGGACCAAGATTGTTGACAAGGGATGAAAGACAGATAGCAAAAAGGAAAAAGGAAAGGAAAGGAAAGGAAAGGAAAGGAAAGGAAAGGAAAGGAAAGGAAAGGAAAGGACAAAGTTGTTTGAGGAAAGATGAAAGATGAAGGGTAAAGGAAAAAAGAAAGTGTAGGAAATCTGAGGAAATTAAATGAATAAGATGGTTTGTGGAAGGGTGGGGAGGGATAGGAAAAGTAAAGGGGAAACATGGAGAGCAGAAAAAGAGGAGGAAGGAGGGAAGGTAAAAAAAAAAAGAAAGAAAGGTGACGGAAAGGAGAGAACAGGGAAAATAGCCGGAGATGAAGGCAGATCTGCCTGCTTTGCTCCACACACTTACATCATGTTGGTCAGTGTTACGTAACAGCCCTGCCTCAGTCTGTCTCACCATTATCATCACATATCTGTGGAAACACTCACATGTATTTCCTCTATACATTTCAGTTTGGTGAGATCCACTTTAGCTGCCAGTTTGGGAACTGATACACAGGAAAGAGCCACAGTTTAGAGAAATCACCGGAACGGATCTGAATTCTGTGCACTTGGGTTGTTTCGGTTCACACGGCAAAAAAAGGCTGTGTTCACAAATACCCATGCACACTTTAATATGGCACAAAGAAAACCTGTGACAGTCCCCTAAAATTTGATGTTACTCACTTTTGTCCTTAGAAGAAGAACTTCCAATTCCTCATATTTCATGTAAGATATAATGTGCAGGTTAGGGAACACTAACATTGATGGATGTCAGAGATTCAAACATTAAATAACACTAAAAAACTAAAAGAAGCAACAAGCCCAGCTGTGATTTCAGCTGTCTGATCTCTTCTCCTCTGGTTTTGACAAAAGAAAATTCAGAAATGCTTAACATGAACATTAGCCCGGGATTCAATGTGTTCTCAGCTTCCCAAGAATAAGACAGAAAGTTCAAATTCAACATCTATTTTGGGGTTATTTTTTGTAGTTGGCTGCAACTATGTTCTTACTCCTATCAGACTGCAATAAGTTATAAACTGTGAACTGTAGAACTCCAGTGGGGTTGCCCATTCCCTCCTCATAGTTTTGATGTGTCATACATACATACATGTACAGTATATGGCACTGTAATGGAGTGCTAATGGAGTAGCAGGAGAAAAAAAGTCTGCCAAACATTAACAAGAGGACACCAGAGTGGATCTCACCTTGCTCCTTGATCTGCCTGATCTGCTTCACCGTCTCTTTGAGGATGGCACATTTGTCCGGCTTGACGTTGAGGTCGTCCATGTCGTTGATGTTGGCGAAGATCAGCTCGGCCAGCTCCTCGATGTACTTGTTCTCCTGCTCCCGGTTCCTCCTCTCAGTACTCCTCTTGGGGCTGGAGGACAGGGAGGGAAACAAAGTCGTTATCAAAGTTCACACCAAAAAATGAATTAAATGTTCGGATGAAGACTTTTCAAGTACTATTCAAGTGCTAAAAAGAAAGAGATAAAGAGTAAAATAAAGATAAACATACTATTTTTTAAATATTAAATTAGCTGATTGCATAGCATTATAGCTGCCACTGGTGACATCACAAATGCTGCACTCTTACATCATGACAGTGCTTCATTATGTTTGAAGGACTTCCCTCCTTCCATAAATTTGTGCAGCAATTATTTTGTCTCGCTACACCCTCAGCTATAACATCCACGTGTCCTCATTATAACCTCGGCGCGGTGCAGCTCGGCCCATCGTCACTACAACCTTCATACATCCTCTCGACACTGAAAGCACAATGACTTGTTAGCCTTTATATAAACTGTCGTCTGTAAAAATGCTGCAGCAGCATTTTTCTGCATTGACCTGCGAGAGTCTCCACTCGTTTCACCAACCTTTCTCTCTCCCCGCCCGGCTTTTTCTCCCACCCCCTGAATAAAAGCACATCTTTTATTTTACCTGTTTACGAAAAAGAGCCATTGAACTATTATTTTATAACTAATTGCTGATTATCTGTTGAAAATAAAAGCATATTTGACTTCTGGCATGTTCACGTTTCTTTTCATTCTCAAATTGTGGGGCAAGAATCAAAAATAGGAAGCAATAAGAACTGGAATCAATAAGTGACACCCAACCACCCTCAATATAGCTGATGTGGATAATTAATAATTGATTGAGTAGAGTGTACTGAAGTTCCTGGCGAGGTTCTGAAGCTTCTTGAAGTTATTATTATAAAGTATTGTGGTATTAATACCGTATTGAAGTATATGTGGTCATTGCAAGAAGGCTTGTTTTTATGCTGCACTGGGGAATTAGTGGCATTACAGTGTGCATGTACTAAGACTCTGGACTAAGGATGAAGGTCTTCACCTGGGGCCCAGGAGGTCTGACTGACAGTCCTTCCTCTTCAGAGACTCTCCCCCTCTGGGGGGCTCCGGGGTGTTTCCCCCCCCACTACTCATCTTCAGTAAATATCAGCACCTAGAGAGAGAAAAGAGGAGAGAGCATTTTTAGTCAGAATTATTCTAAATGCATCAACGTTAGACCAGGGGTGCTGAAACTGGGGCTTCTGGGTTGTATACATCCCACGAGACTGTTTCATCCGGCCAGTGACGCAATTGATAAATACAAAAAAGCAATTACTATTTTTGTCAAGAAAATAACATAAAATACTAGACTAAACCATTCTTTTGAGAGGTGCCTGAATGCAACACACATGTAAAGTTTGATATCACATCAATGCATCATCAAAAAGTGTTGAAAGAAGATGCAGAATTTTGCACTTTCCAAGAGAAATGTACTTTTTTTTTAAGTAAAAGGGAAGCCAGTGTTTGTTTATGGGGACGAGCTCGCAGTGATGGAAAAGACTGATCTCAAGACTCATTACAGCTTCAAACCTGCTAAACTGGATGAGCTGCAAGGTTGAATAAAATTAAAAAAAAAAAAAAAAAAACCAACGCTCTCTGGCAGAGTTTGGGCATCGAACAAGCAGCTTTTACAAGACCACATTCTGACAAAAACAGTGCTCTGCAGGCAGATTTTTTGGTGAGCGAGCAAACAGCTAAGAAGAAGCTGAACCCTTATTCAGAGGGAGAATCTGTGAAGAAAGCCTTGTTGCTGCTGCAGAGCTGCTAGCACCGGACAGAGTATCAGCTTGTCTAATCACAGAGATGAAGGAAAACCTGTTGTGGAACTCAGAGATAACAAGTGTCTGTCTGTGTGATTTGACCTTCATGGTGGACATTACCAAGAACCTCTGAAGCTCCAGCAGTTTGTCAGCTCTCTGCTTTCAACTGTGAAATCGTTTGAAGCTATAAATCAGGCATCTCAAACCGGTTCCATAAAGGGCCGCGTGGCTGCAGGTTTTCATTCCAACCCAGGAGGAGCACATCAGGCCAACCAATCAACATCAAGGGATCACTTAGTTATCAGCTGAAGACTGAGATCAGCTGATTAATTGATTCCAGCCAGGTGTGCTCCTCCTTGGTTGGAATGAAAACTTGCAGCCATGTGGCCCTTTATGGAACCGGTTTGAGATGCCTGCTATAAATGGAGTGGCCCATCATAGAAAAAAGGTTCCCCCACTGCAAATGCATGGGTATTCATAATGGTTTATGATCCATGCTATTAGCAATTCTTCTGAAACATAACACACAGTGTCATGCTGAAACAGCTACCTTTAAAGTTGTTATAAGGCAACAGTAACAACTGTTAATAGATGTGTTTGAACAATGCAAATGTTGATCAGTTAACGGAGGTGACTGTCATCACACTAAGTCACTGTTAAAGTGTTCAGAGTCCAAGAGTTCAGCTTCTAAAGAAGTTCAGCTGGGGCAGGAGCAACAAAAGACTGGGAAAATTGTGGACTGCTCCAGAAACACCTGTTTGGAACATTCCACAGGTAAACAGGTTGATTGGTAACAGGTGATGGCGTCATGATTCGGTATGAAAGGGGCATCCTGGAAAGGCTCAAGCGAGGATGGAGCGGGCAACTTTCACCAGCAACGTTTCTGGAACGGGGGCTTCATGATGACCTGAATCTGTTTCTGAGGATGCTTTTAATCTAGATGCACTGCTTCCATGCAGCACAAGAGCAGCCGAGCATTGTGGAAATTAAAAGCCTCACCGCTGACATTGAAAAGTGCCCTTCTCTCTCCTCGTTGGGCCTGACAGCATTATTAACCACAGTGTTATAAACAGACAAGAGTTAACGTGTGAAGATGTACACAACCTGTTTTTGAATGGTGCATAATCAAATAGGGAGTGTGTACATGACTCATGAAAACAATGCATCATTGTAGTGTGCCTGCAGGCAATATGTGGGAGGCCCAGTGGGAATACAGTAGGTGTCAATAATTACTTCAGTTAGAAATAGCTAATTCATGTAGGCATTCATACTGTTCTTACATGAACATTTCTGGCCTTTAATGCAAGTCAGAACGCTGAGAGCTGTCTTGATCATGTTGTCGTGATCCTAAAAGTATTGTGTAAGAACAAAAAGAAGAAAAGCGCAGGTAGGTGGAAAGAAAATGAAACACCCGTTGGCAGGGAAAGTTACACCATATGGTCAGCTCATGCTGCTAGACCTTCTATCACGACACTGACGGCAAAACTCATCTTGTTGGCCCAGCACTGGTTGTCTTTGTGGGATTTTAACAACCCCCTTTCAGCACACCCCATTCTGAGTAATTGTGACAGATTTTAATTTTAATGTTCAGTATGTAATATAATAAAAAGTAATACGTAAGTTATGGTTAGTTTTCAAACATACTGTTTAAAATATTGTTATTTCTGGCATAATATTCTTCTGATATGACAGTCTTGACAATCGCACACACTGATTAGGCAGGGCGTAGCAGGGAGATGCAGTGTTTGTCAGGACAGTAGGCCTTTAAGGCCCTTCAACGGGCCAACACATCACCTGACTGTTACATAACAGCCAGCCTGTGGGGCTGATACTGAGCAGATGAAGGCAGGAAAGAGGGATAAGGGAGAGAGAAAAGAAGAGGGAGGCAGAGGGAGAGAGAAAAGAAAGGAGATGAGAGGGAACGTGGGAAAGAAGGAAAAAATAATGGATAGAGGAAGGAGAAGTGGAAGGGAACTGTGAAAAAAGTGGAAGAGGGGGAGCATCAAGGTTCAAACAGATGAACAATATTTATTGGTGCATGTGGGCATCAAATCGGCAAGTGCAAATGTTGTAAACAAGTGGGTGTGGATGGGGGGTGGTAGGAGGAAGAAAATGGGGATAAGGGCATCTGCTGTTCTGAATAATAAGGCCTGAGGAAGGAGGAGAATATGGCCTAATTACAGCAGGAGGGGAGAGGAGAGACGAACGAAGTGGGGGGAAATGGCCAATCAGGTTATTCTAAAAATAAATAAACAAAACAAAACAAAAGGAAAGACGACCACACTTGTCGCTGCAGGAATCTGCTGCAACCAACACGAATTCAAGCTGACCACAGCAGGTGTTCTCCACGATACGACAAACTTCTTGAGCCAGCTTTTCAACTCTAGAGCCGTATCTGAAACTCCAGAGACAGACGTGATAGTAACAGAGTGAGCATCCTTTCAGTTTAATACTGCAGTGATGTCAAAGTTTAGCTTAGTTTAGCTTAGTTTAGCTTATCTTAGCTTATCTTAGCTCAGTTGCTGTCTGTGGCCGCCTGCTTTTCGGTTGCAGAAAAACTTATTCAGAGCAAACAGAGAGTGTGATTTCACAAGTATTTAAGTCATTCTACTGTTTCTGCCGCAGTGGGCACATGTTAGCAAAAAGAGGACTGGATGGATCTCACTTCTTCATTAACAGTGAAATTAGCAACCTCATAAATATACAGCATGCAAGTTAAGTAGTTCTGCCATTCATCGTTGAAGAGATTCAAATATATACTTTTGCATTTAGGTTGAGTTGCTAATGTTTCCATCTAGTTAAGGAAATTAGCAGCAAAGCTAGGCTAGGCTAATCTCACCACTCAACATACTGACCACAGTGTTAGACACTGCAAAGTGTTGCCACGACTGACAGCAGGTTATTATTTTTTAGCTATATGAGGCAAGAGATGATGAAAGCCTGGCTGAAAGATTGAATCAATGTCAGAAAGGTGTGTGCGTATACACACACACACACACACACACACACACGTCACTGAACTCACCAGCATTTAAACATTTCAATGTCTGACGACAGACATGTGACCACTTTCACAAACATACAAAAGGAAGCATATGGCTTTGTGTACTCATACACACACATGCATGTGCGCACACACACACACACAATGAATTAACACTAATGTAGCCTGCGACAAAAGCCTTTGCCCCGTTCTGGCCAATACTAATGCAATCAGAGGAGCCGAGAGCTTCACAAAGTGAAGCCATTTAAAAACAATTTGAGCCGAAGAGAAGAGACGAGGCCAGAGGGTCAAACCAGCCATTAAGGAATTAAAGCTGAGGATCGATCACACGCTGCTTAAGGGGACTCCGTCTCCAATAGAAACCACGGCTCCGCAGCTTCTTTGTTTTGAGTTTCTAAAAGACCACCAGTGACAGGGAGAGGCTGGAGTGCTTCTATTGTGCTTCATTGTTAGACGTGTAGCATTTTCCCATCAAAGCTGCTTTATTCTGAAACGGTCATAAATTATTTCAAGGAAGAGAAAAAAATGGTTATAGTTAAATATTAGAAACACTACCACCAATGTTACCTCAGTAATAATACTGAATCTATCATGCAGAGTAACCTTTCATTTGTTTACAGTAATTGTACAGCAAGTATATGGGACAGGGTGTGTTATAATTTATATAACTACAAACTGTCTTTCTGGTTTGTCCAGCTTTCAAGGAATATCCCTTGAAATCTACTTCCTGGTGTGTAACAGATGACAGGGAGCAGGTAGGTGTCAGATTACAGCCAGATGGAGGTCAGGTGAGGAGAAAGAGATGGAAACACAACGGTGCTAAATATTTACCTGTAATTATGACTGGCTGTTAAAAAAAACTGATGGTAATAATAATAAAATAGTACACAAAGTGCAGATAAGGTTGTTGTTGTCATAAGGTCCAGATAATTACAAGAAATACTGTGCAAATGAACTGGCTAGAGAGCTGAATAAATGTTTGGGAGGATGTGACAATCAGCATTTGCATGAGAGGCCTACCCTGACAAAATGATAGTTGTCATGGAAGTAAAGCACACTATGGGTGGTTATTAAAGCAATGAGTCATCCTCAGACATTAGCTTGTAGAATAATTAAGGTTTTGAGCATGTAATAAAAAAAAAACAACTGACCACGCAGTCTTATATAATGACAGCAGCATAATTAAAGCTAATGTGTTTCTGCAGGGACAAACTTCTGTCTTCATACGCCATGTAACAACAGTTGCAGCTTTACTTTCACACATTAAATGTCAGAGCTGCTGTATCCCCACAGTAGGCCAGTGGTTCCACTTCATGTTATGGACAAACCAAGTCTTCTATTGAAGCTTCTCCTGAACCCATTCAGGTCTGTGCATCTTTGAGACTGACTTCAGGGTTTAACTCAGGATCTTTTTATTTAAAACTGATGATGTTAACAGAGTTAGTGACTTATTATTTTGGACGCTGACATCCAGTTGTATCATACCTGTCGCTGCTGGGATACATAATATAAATTATTAAAGCGTAACCACTTATCATTGACTCTACCAAGGGGTTGCAACACAAAACAAGGTTTATTGTTTTAGACTTTCTTCCTTCTTTTCTCGTCTGTTTCTTTTAAACATCTGATAAGGAATAATCACCCATTGCTGGAACTGCACATATACAGCATATGTCACAAGCGGACACAGCTTCTTTTCCAGGGGTCACAAGCCAAAAAGTCATGAGACAATACACGGCCGTGATGCTACCCGAGCTGCCTCTGTTTTCACAAAGAGGAGTGTTTAACTGCTTTAATGGAAAACACCGGACCGAGTCAATAAAACGAGGATTATGTTTAGCACTCGGAGGTTGTAAACATGAAGGGTCTGACAGCGGTGACTGAGAGGTGGGACCCTCCCCGCATTGGTGTCTAAGCTTGTGTCTAAGCCAGCAAACCCTCCCATCACACACACACACACACACACACATAAAGTAGATTTAATACCCTGCTGAGGCTGGATTAAGAACAGTGGCTTCTCCCACAGTGAAGGGCTTGCGTCGTATGCTCGCTGGGTGCGTTTGTTTGTGTGTGAGTGCACCTCTGTGCGTCGGCGTGTCAACATCAATACGTCCAATCTCTTTATGTACATCTCTGCTGTTTGGTGCCACGGCGATGCTGCTCTGAGCCGGTGGCTTTACGGTCTGCGGCTTACCGCCTGTTGCTGGGGACGGCAAGCCTCTTGTCGAGCTCGCCAGCTTTGTATCTCTGGGTCAGATCAGACACAACATCTATTCTACATCACGGTAACTAACAACCTCAAAACAAGTACTTCACAGCTTTCAATTTCACAAGAGTGCTGTCACAAAACAAATATATTAAAGTGCAACAGCGGAGGGAGGATGCACTGCTGCCTCTGTTCACACCCTGAGGCTCATTAGCGCTGACTCAGCAAATGTACGCAAACCATATTACACTTCCTGTCTCATTTCTAACCAAACTACTACAGCAAAAAGAGCACAAATACAAGATACCAGTTATGCTAAAAACTAGAAGCCACTCCTCCACACACCTCTGCCAACAACGAGCAGCTCTCCAAGTTGCTGCTACATCTTAACGGATTATTGAAAACATCTGATTGATTTTGAATTAAGACTGAATCTCTGTTAAGTTTGTGGTTATAGCGAATCAAACATAATCTGTCCAACAAATTCCAAGGGAGTACATTAATCATGGTGACAGGTGACTAAGAAGTGAGAACACACTACTCGGTGGAGCTCTGTAACTGTCCGCTGACAACCTGGCTTCAAACTCTGCAACCTTTCACCTGAACGTGAGAAACCGTCCATGCTGTGACCTAAATGTCCCAATTCAGGTGTTGCACTTGATGCTGGATTCATGTGTGTGTGCTCTGAACGGGACATAAGGCCTAAACTGAAACACTGTGCCTGGAAAAAAAATGATTTTAACCAAAAATAGATTATTTAAGATTAGCTATTTCGTTGCCTGCTTTTTGGAGCTTAACTGGAAGTCTGCCTTAATATGGCTAACATTAATACACTGGATATGGCAAAAGAGCTGGAATTTAGGTCCCCGGGGATGTCCTACAGATGTCCTTACACCATCCAACATCCAACGAATGTCCAGACTGAAGGCCAAATCATTTTATCCAGCAGAATCATTCTCACCTCTATCAGAAGTTCATTAGTCAGATCCTGCTGTGTTGATATCATATATTGGACAGCAGACACATCTCTGTGGTTTTTGATGTTGCTCAGTTATTTTTTTGGGAACCTGAATTACTTAAAATTAACTTGAGATGAAATATTTTGATGTGCATTAGTTTATTATCGTATCTCAATGATGTAAATACTTGATATGTTTAAAATCTCCTCAACTGTCTGTGAAACTGTGCCTTAAGTTTACAGGATGGTCTAAACTGATACCATATATAAGAGCTGATCCCACAGAATTTTGACAGTACTGATTTGGAGAAATTTGTAATTTGACTTTCAGGTTTTGAATGGGGGGGGTCGCCCAATGTGAGTCTGAAATGTAAAATTCAACCATTATGACAGGAAAAGGGTCCCGCTCGCTCGCCACCTGGCAGACTGTTCCTTTTCGTTGAATTGTTGTCAAAGTTTCCAGAGACTCCTGACACCGGTGTGCTGGAATGGGAAGCAAACGCCTTTCTGTGTGCTGTGAAGTGAGTAGCCGTAAAATTCAAGCTGTACACACTGACCCACTTCAACCAATGCCCTTAAAACCGACTAACCAGCTTCCCCCATCACTCCCCTTCCTCTCTATACAAATGCAGACTAATTGCTATTTGAATAATAGGACAAGTCAAAGTGATGCCTGATGATTGAGTGTCACCTGAGTGCTGTTCAGTTTTTAAAATGTCTGCTTTTTTCTTTTTAATCTCATCGTTAATATTATTAGCATTAGCTGTTGTCATCACTAATTTAAGCAGAAACGGTGGTCGATTTTTTTTGTGGATGATGATTCTAATTTCAGGGAAGTTCTCTGCAGAAACAACAGTGCAACTAACATCGCACCAAAGATAACAAACAAAACCAAAAGAGACAAAGATTTTATGACTTGAAATAAAGTGTTTATAGATGGCGTGCATGCCGCCGGCAGCTGCTCATTACTCTGCATGTGCAGCTTCATGTAATGTGAGAGCCCGATCGATTATAGCGTGGAATCAATAACATTGAACATGCCTGCCTGCCCACATCCACACACACACACACACACACACACGCACACACACATCAATACTCAAGTTAAAAAAAACCCCAAATGCAATTTCCCATGTGCATCAATTTGCACATGCACTCATTCTCTGTCTCTCTCTCACACACACACACACACCTATCCATAACTTTAACCATCACATCTAAAAGACGACCCTTTAACCTGAACCTAGCATATACCTAATTTCAACCTAACCATTAAAACCAAGGTTTTACCCTCAAGCAGCCCTTTGAAGGTCTGTACAAAAGTGAGGACCAACCAAAATGTCCTCACTTTGCAAAAATGTCCTCACTCCCAAGGTCTAAAACTCAAATTAGTCCTCACAAAGATAACGGTGCAAGCAAACACACACACAACTACATACAAAATGTGTCTGTTGCCTTGGAGAAAAACTAGCATAACAAACATCTAAAACACCAAGAACAATGTCAGTCTGCTGGCAAGAAAGCTGTCAACCAACCCCGAGCTTCTGTATATCATGACACTGCACAGGACAGAGACAACATATAGTGCGGGACAGACGGGAGAGTGAAACATCTGTGTCCAAATTTGGTCCAGGGGTTAAACTCTGGACCCTTGAACGTCCAGCATGCGTGCATGTGGCAGCCAGGCTGTCAGAGTGACGGAGAGATAGGCTTTGTTTATCGTCAGCGACACTCTCGTCATGCCCCGTGCGGCGGCAGAATCGCTGCGCTACACACAACATTCATCGGAGGCCAAATGTGGACACAAACTCCGGCGTGTGATTTCTGAAGTCTTCTCAGCAGCAAAGGACAATAACTGTCAGGGAATGAAACTGACGGGCTTTAACCTCACTGACAGTGGGGGTTATAACAATGCAGTTAGCTTATTAATCACATGAATAGACAGTATGGTAGTTTTGAGTGAAGACAGAGGATAATTCTTTGTGATACTGTGGCATATTACAGTGTCCAGAAAATAATGTTAACATTTAGATTCCAGATTTCCTCTCAACACCAGACAGCAGGAAAACACAGCAGTGTGCAGCGCTTTGTACGCCAATGTTCCAAATTCAATTTCCTTTACTTATCATGAATGATACCAAATCCTGTAGTGCACTAACAAATTAACACAGGTTATATCAGATGTGATGAATGAACCGATGGGGCACAAATGAACTGACAAGACGAGTCAAACACCTTTTTTTGAAAATTATGCAACACAAAACGAAAGCAAAAACCCTTTGAGGTACTGCTGGAGTGTCACACTGTGTACCGGCCTGCAGGTCAAACTCCACGCTAAACTCTCTGATTGACTTATCTGCTGCTGCAGCAAGCGTCAGTGTGAGAATTAACATACAGTCACAGCTGAGCAACTTCATAAAACTCGCCTGTTTTTGCAGCGCGCGTACGGGAGAGTTCATACAAGTTCACGTTTACAGAACAATACCTGTATCTCCAAAAACGGAGAGCATCTAGTCTGTAAATAAGTTATCATTTGCTCAACTACATGGGCCCATAATCATTAAAAGGCACCAAAACAGTGGTTTATGCTGCACAGTGTGTCCCTTTGTAAGAACAGAAGTCATGTTTTCTTTCTTTCTGATGCTTTCTTTTCACAAAAGGCTTATTAGTGTTAACTTATGGAAATGTGCTCTCCTGTGTGAGCAAACAGTTCCCACTAACACAGACCTAACACCCTCCTAACCAGGTACAGTAACAAACAACTGTCTCCTATTTTTCGAAACTGTGAACCGTCATCACGAAACTGCAGCTGCATTTACCAGCTCACGGCATAGAGCTGTGAAAATGTTGATTTACTCGTGACTTCCCTCGAATTATTCGCCGTACGTGTAGCGAACCTGCTGCTTTCTCAATGTGTGTGAATAACAGTTGTTGTTGAAGCAGAGCAAACTGGGTAAACAGTAGGCCGGTTACACCTCAGGTGACAGAGCAGCTACAGGCCTGCTGACTGTGCACTCTGTGTGTGTGTGTGCGTGTGTGTGTGGGAGTGAGACCAGTCATTCATAACCACTCCTCCCCAACACACATACACACACACACTGTCAAAACCACAATAATGCATGATAGCTCAAAGTCCAAGTCTGACTAAGACAGCCATACTATTAGCATCAAACTCATTATCATTATGTCTATTTATTACCAAATGGTGATATTCTAATTATCATTAATAGTATAATAATTATTTGGATATTTTTTGTCATAGTATATCATACCGTAGTGCATATTTTCCTAAAGTTTATAATTAAAAATGCATTCTTGATCCAAAAGTAAACAAAACAGTCGCTCAACTATCTCCAATCAACACACATGGCTGGACCCCTGCAAGTCCTCCAAACTGGACTGACAGATGCTTCAACACAGGCTCTAACAACTCAGTCCACTTCATTCATATTTAACAATGCAGTTAAAGGTTTGTTTACAACACAGGAGCAGAATTTCATGTATTTCATATTATCAGTTGAGAGATATCATTAAGAAGTCAAACTCACTTAAGCACTTCAATTATTAATGTAAGCGTAGCTCAGGCCTTACAGACTGTGCCTTTAAATCTGTTATTCAGAGCAGAACCGAGCAGGAGTCTGACAGTCACTTACCTCTGCTTTGGTTCAACCAGTCCATAACCAGTCCGGAGCCGGCCGACCATCCCATGCCGGCCGGGCAGACGCGCTTCACACCATATGCACAGTCAACACAAAAATTCACAACACACTCCACACAAACACACACTCGTTTTGTATTTCCCTTCTTTTCTCTGTGAGATTACCTCTGTGTGTGTGTGTCTGTGTGTGTGTGTGTCATCTGTGCCTAATGACAGCTGACAAACTACATGCCACAAATCCTCTCTCTCCCTGTCCCCTCCCCCATTACGTAGACACACACTCCTCCCTGTCTCCTCCCACAACACACACATGAACACACACTCCTCCCTCCTATTAGCCAATGTGCAGAAAAAAAGCCCTGCCTCCCTCTCTCTCCCTCCCAGCCTTTCTAGAAACAGAATGATTTACATGACCTGTTGTTCGTACGTTTTTGACTCAGATTACACGTTGTGGCAGAGCTGGGCAGAAGTATCACATCCTGTTGTTTTTACAGACACTGATGATGACACGCTAACTTGTGTTGCATGGATGCAAAAACACTGCTGGTCGAAAATAAGCCAAAGCCTTTAATGTACATCTTCATAACTGGTTTTAATGCTTTTCAAGCACTTAAATTGCTTATTGGTGAAATTTAAAAAACTTTAACATTACGCATGCCGTTGAGCGCTGTAAGGGCTACGATACGGACAAAACAAACGCCCTGATATATATATATATTATTTATTTATTTAGGACAGTCCACATTGATGACCATTGCTGTAAATGTGCCAGTTTATAGCTGATTAGCTAATTTGCAACTGTAGTCCTTGGGCAGAATGTTAATTGCCTAATAAAGCAACATGGAAGAACACATTAAGAACATGGAGGTACACATTACATAAAAACAATTACAAAATATACATTTCAAAATTACATTCACAAGCACACAATTTAATACAGTCCAACTTAACCAGATCCGGTGGTCTCAGTCTACATAATGGACACACTTCTGGGCATCCTTTAACCAGTCTTTAAGCTTTGCTTTAAAAGAGGAATATGTGGAGGGAAGACTGTTCCAGATGTCCCCCCCCAAGACAGGCAACACATTTCTACCAAGGGAAGGGATCTCTACGTCTCCTCTGTCGCAGGCCCTGGTGTTCGTACCCCTGACAGTCCTGTTTTTTATAAATTCATTCAGAGCTGGAGGGGCAAGACCGTGAAGACTTTTGTATATAGCGCAGGCAAATTTAAAGACCTTGAAACTATGAAAACTTAGAAAACTATACTTTTTAAGGATAGTACAGATGTGATACAAGTAAGGTTTTTTGTCCAGCGTCTTTAAAGCTTTTTTATAAATAACAGGGTTGTAATTTGTTGCTGATTCTAGGATACGATACTAAAAAACAAAATATATCGCCAAACAAAGGACCTCTGTTGAACATCCCATCCTAAACTATCCACATTTATTTGCTAACATAACTGCCTCCACTCTTTTGGCCGGCTTTCCACTAAATTTTGGATCCTGGCTGCAGGGATTCGCTCCATTTCCTGTTCCAATTCATCCCAAAGGTGTTGAATGGGGTTGAGGTCAGGACTCAAGTTCCTCCACACCAAAAAGGGAAAACCATTTCTTTATGGGCCTGGGTTTGTGCGTTAAACAGTTGCCACAAAGTTGGAAGCAGTGCTGTTTAAAGGCTGTAGCATTAAGATTTCCTTTCACTGGAAATAGGGGGTTAAAAACAGCCTCAGACCAAAGACAAGGGGTGTCCACATACAGTTAGTGATCATGTCACGTATTAACACTAATGCCTCGTCTGCACAGGCTGCAACAGCCCGCTACCACATCAGCAGCGGCAACGGTTTCATTTTTTGATGCTATATTTCAAAGAATAAGAAAAGAAGTAATTTACAAAGTACATTCACGGCAAAACCAGACTTTCAAAATTAAAGCGAATGTGTGTAGAAGTGTGTCAGAAACAGGAAAGCCAATGAGTGTCAGAGAGACTGAGAGGGACTGAGAAAGACTGTACATTCAGCAGTGGCATCATCCGCCTCGTCCCTGTTTTAATAATACTCCTCGCACAAAGTGAGACGGCAGAAAACACAAGTGAAAGTGAGAGAGAGAATTTTAAAAATTCACAAAAGCTGAAAGCGCTGGTGGAAGCAGCTGTGTTTCACAGGTCACACACACACACACACACACACACACACACACACACACACACACACACACACACACCTTTCTTTTCTTTCACTTTCTTGTCATGCCAGGGTGTGTGTGTCTTAGTGTGCTTTGTGTGTTTTTAAACCTGTTGCAGTTACAGGGAACCAGTCTTAATTATCGACTGTATGAACTCCAGCAGGGTTTCTCGACCTTTGATCAGACCGCGGTCACATCCAGGGTCTAAAGTCCTCATAACCTCACCTCTTCCTCTTCTGATCGTTTGATTTTTAAGAGCAAACGCATGAATTTTAAAGTACTAAAACTGTCAATCACATACAGTAGGTTGATGAGCCGTGTGGCGCTATGAAGAGAAACGTTGCATTTTGCATGCGCTATCATGCAAGTTACCACGTGAATCCCAGTGTTGCATTATTTATTCTAAATTCCTCTGAACGGATTCAATACAAATGAATTATTTAAATGTGAATTGCTTTTATCATAAATACATTTTTCATCACTGACTGAACTTTTCCACAAATTAAGTGCTCGCATGTGGAGGGGTCATGACTCCAAGGTTGGGACACCAACATTAACCCAGTTACCACATCTTAGACCTTAGAATTAAAATGTTGAATGAAGACCAAAATGACAAAAAGCCTGATAAATTTTCATAATTAAATGAGCTCACTCACCTTATATACAAAGCATCCTGGGTAAACATCCGCAAACCGTTATCTTGTCACATCATTCATTCCGCTCTATAAGACACATAAAACAAGAATAATGAATAATATGTCAAAAGGTGTAATACGGCAATTTGGTTTTGCACTTAAACAACATTGGGGGACTTGTGAGAGACAAACTCTGCAAAGAACAAACAAAATCCAAGCAGCAGAGGCGACACGATGCAAGCTTTTCATCCCTAATCAAGCGCTAAAAATGGTGCATCCTAAACTTCACATAATGCAATTCAATAGGGGATTTTTGCCAGTAAAGATTACTTTCAAATTCTGAGTCCCCAGTCTGTAATACATGCTTTAATGTTTGAGCTGCAATAACGCTGGTGACATCACTGGGGTATTTTCCTCTCACATACTGTTTTCACAGGCTGAACTGTGCTTTCCAAGACCTAGAAAAACTAGCTTTGATGTGTAAGTGTTGTTGGACTTCCCCTGTAATGCTGAATGGCTTCATGCATATGCAGATAATGATCAAATGGATTAATAATGTTCAGTTTCCAGGGTTGAGGCGCTGCAGAGTGAGACACATCATAGCACCAGAGGAGTCCATCAGTCATGAAAGACAACTCGGGGCCACACCCAGGATCAGGTGTATGGAAGTGGGCGTTTCATAAATATGCTGTTGAGTTTTTACAATGGAACACCATTTAGCAGAATTTCACCTTAAACATCACCCGCTGCACGCTGGACGTCTCACTGCTGCCCACAATAACAAGGAGACCTGCTGCTTTTCCCAGACACTGACCCTGCCTGGGAGGACGACTCGGAGAGCTTTGGGGCCTTTTACACGCTGTGAGGCTGACCTGGGCCGGTGTGGTGCTGGTCCAGGTTCATCAAGTTCCCACTGGCTTCGGGTTCACTTTCACAAACATCCTATTTCACGAAACAATTCGTCTCCCTGTGCTGACGAAGAAACCTGTTTCGTCATCAGAAGCCTTTTACATAAGGTTCAATTTTTGTTTTCGTGTCAAAGACAAACTGGATCTCCAGTGAAAAGTCACACCGCCTGATCACATGTCTTGTTGCTGAGGAGAGTCTACCTGCTCACTGCATGTCATTCAATCTGCGTCGTCTTATGCAATCAGGTGAAAACTCATCTTTTCAGGAAATATTGCACGTCACATGTTCTCCTTAGTGAATCACATCCTCTCTCCCACCTCTTCTCCCCTCTTAATGTAATCAAAATGTTTTGTGACAAAGGTTACTATGACTTTGACCGTCCGTATTGCTATTTCTGGTTCGTACTGTGCGTAAACTGAAGCTTGTTGCATTCGTTGTAAATGATTCTGAGTCACATCTCGCCCTAAATGCTTTATCTTGAAACATCCTTCTCACTCAGTCCAATGAACTTGAAACCTTTAGTCTCTTACTGTCGATGATGTTCTCAATAAAGTTAAGCCAAATTCAGTGTCACCCGACAAGACCCACACACTTCTTTCTTGAGCTAGGGTCTGACAGGTAACACACCTGTGGCGTGTTGACACGAGCTGCTGTCCTATTTCCCAGCCTCAGTGCACGTCAGCTCTTTTAAAAGAAAGGTGAAATTTGATCACATTTGGGTCAACACATCCTCTACGTATGCATGATGTGAGCTGCACTTCATTTTCTACCACAAGATTGATAGAAACCCTGTTAAAAACGAAGTATCACAAGGTCTTTTTCTGTTTGTGAGTAAAAAAAACCTGAGAGGAAACGGGTTAAAACGTTTTTGTGCTTGACTAAGGTGGAAAAGTTGGTGCATTGATAAAAGCAAAATGTGCAATGGAAACAGACTTAGCTAATAAATCAACAGCATTTGAATTTTATCACAATGAAATCACTCCCAGCGATCACATAACAGCAGTGGATCAAAACACACATTAATTCACGTTTTCTTTCGCTGAGTTTGATGTTTAAAAGGCAACGTGTTTGATTCGTTTGTGCGATGAAGTGGTGAATCTTTACCATGACGTACAGCAGAAGAGCCTGGCCTGCCAAGTCATTACAGCTGAAAAGCTGCCATCTTTAACGTAACAGTCAGCGCAGTGTGTGTGTGCGTGTGTGTGTGTTGGGGTGTGAAGGGTTATTGTAATCAACATGTAATCAAATGAAAAGCAGTAAAAGAAGAAGTGAGTTTTTTTTTTGGTCAGCGGCCAAATCCGAAACATCTGCTGGCTTTTCCCCCTGCTGTGTGTGCTGTTGCTGAGTGTGTGTGCGCGTTGTCTGTGTGCGTCCTTGTGCGTGTGTGTTCGGGTGAGACAGCCGCCCTCTCAGTCAGACACAGCAGACTCAAACCGCACAACACTTCGACGTGCACCTGCCGCCAACGAGAGAGGCTGCAAATGTGTACATGTGTGTCAGTGTGTGTGTGTGTGTGTGTGTGTGTGTGTGTAGGAGGGATGGACAGCTGATCTCTACCCATCTGCTTTGTGAATTGCACAAGCACACACGCAAGTACAAATGTTTTTTTTCCCTGCAAACGACTCAGCGGCCGTGATTCAGCTCAGTTTGTGCACTTGAAACTTGTGGCAGAGGGCAGAGCTTTGTACTCTTTTCAACAATAATCCCAGGAGAGGGACGCTGTTCCTTCGGATCTTCTGTTCTCAAGACTCAGATATTCTTCAGCTGACTTGGGCCGTTACAGGCAGTGATATTTAGCTAAAAGCTGTGGAGAGGGCTGGTTAGTGTTGCGTTTCACTGAGGACAGCTCAGAACAGGCTTTTGCAGACAGACAGTCAAAGCTAGAAATGGGGGAGGGAAATGCAAATAACTTAATTACTGGATCTCAAGGGAGTTTGTTGTGTGATAAAGTCCAACTGAAAACAATTAGCCACCCGCTCCTGCAGTCACAAACAATGAGAGATTTTTCTAGATCTTTGTAGATGTATCAGCAGAGCTCATGTCGGAGTCCATGTTTGATTGACAGCAGGCTGAGTCGTGACGGGGGAGCAGAGAGAAAAGGTGTCTCTTAAGCAGTGATGTTAACGGCTACGGACCACACAACAACAACAACTTTTAATGCGCTATACAGCTGGCTAGCTAATTAGCTAGCCACTATCGAGCAGCGGCGCTCACACAGGTTGTGGCCGCTCGAACCTGTCAAATGAAAACACACACACACTGTTCACGCTACTGTTTGTTTAACTGCTCCGCCTACTTTAGCCCCGCTACACACCTTTTAGCCCTATATTTAGTCGATTTCCAGGGGATAACCCCACAAACTCGGGGCTAACGCTGCTCCATTAGCTAAAGGGGTGTTAGCCCACATTGCAATGTGCCAGTGTGCAAGCTTTCATAGCCTGGAGCACAAAGCTCCCTTAGCCCGATGCTAAGAAGGTTCTATGATTGCTTTTAGCCCCGGGCCACGTGCAGTATGTTGGCAGTGCCCTCTCCGGAGGGGCAGGGCAAGAATGTTTTTTGTGTATCGTTTGCAGAAATGGAGATTTTAGCTAGAAAGTTAATGTGGGTTGTTGCACAAATTGAGTGGCTCTTGGCTGGCTAACCAGTTTGATGTTAACAAAAAAATATGTTATCGCTTCGTTTAGAATTTTAGAAACATTCCAGCTGGCTCCCACGATGGCGCCATCCGGAGGTCAAACTATGGAAAATATAAATTCTCCCATTTGGATACTGACTTTTTCTCTCAAAGTCAAGCACAAAATGTGTCATTTAAACAGCAAGTCTGCATGCTTTCCCAAAAAAACTGTTGGACTTTTGAATTATAAAAGAGGTTTCACTCAATTTAACTGATTTTATAATAGAAAATAAAGGTTTCCGGTATGGAGGACTTCCACCCAGCTTTGTTCTTAACAAGTCGGAGGGAAAACCCACACTTATACTTACATGTGCAGCCATACATATGGCTCATGTTTGAGAGCTGAGAGTTAGTGATGGGGAGTTTCACTGTAAATTACTTGTATATGAGATCTTGGTAGACTTCGATCAGCAATCATACACACTGTCACAAAAAGAGGAAGAGTAAAAGAGCCACAGAAAGTCAATGAGACACACAGAGAGACAGCCTTCTTCCTGACTGTGATTAATCGTGTTACTAAGCAGCTCAGTGGTAACACAGAGATCCGCGGCTACACTGAGCTACGAGCTGGTCTACTGTACGACCACATAACAGACACTGACCACAGTCTCATAATCCCAGCCAGAATCAAGAAGCATATCGCCATACACGCTCCATCTGCAGGACAACACATCAGAGATTCGTGATTGTGGTGACAGGGAGTTATCTCATGTTTCAGTGTCAGTCCTGAATCAAATTAGAGAATATGAATGTCGGTCCCTTGCGCCATTTTGTGTTGTCATTATGTCAAATAACGACGTCTGCCTTGGTGAGGTTTTTTCTGGCTATAACTGATAACTCCAGCTGGAATCATGCTTCTTTAGGCTGCATACGCAGGTGTCGTTCGGACATGTTTGCTTCTTTTGCACTTGCACGGGTTGGAGGTACAAGACATCTATGTCACTCCGGTGATCACTGCATCCATGAAACAAGTACAACAATGGGACAATGATACACTGGGCAACAATATTAAGAGCCTTGAAGTGGAATTCATTTCCTGATCCTCTGCTGGAACATCACTGTGTACTGTGTACTGTGTACTGTAGTACTGAGCTGAAATGTACACTCAAACTCTGAGCACAAAAGAGATGAAATCTGGGCCTTCCAAATCGTCTTCTCTGCAAGCATCTGTGACTTTCAGTTACCCATAACACCTTTCTCTGCTTTGATTCAGAAAGATGTTTACATGTATATCTGCAGAAGCATGACTCCAGCTTCAGCGGTGTGGTGTTCAGCCCACCTCAAGTTCATACTCAAGCTGTACTTCAGGCAGAAATGACCTGACTTTAGACTTGACGTGTAATGCGTCTTTGTCTTCAGACTTGACTCTGACTCCTTAATAATGACAATAAGAGTAATTCATAGATTAGTCAGGCTTCAGCTAAAGGAGAGCTTTTATTTACAAAACCGTCGCCTCAGAGCACACGTGTGTTTCAGTCTCAAAGGTGCTTTCTATGAAAAAAAGAGAAGCTGTCTGCTGATTGAAGTTTACAACCTTCTGAGTATTTCCTGATGCAACGAATTGAATAACTTTCTATGAAATGACTGCAATTTGTCCACAGATTTTCAGGTTATTCTGACCACAGACTGAAAACTGGACCAGGCTGAGTATTGGACTATCAAAATTAGCATTACCACGATATCTGCAACAAAACTTCTCAAACTGCTCAGTCTCCGTGCTGTCATCACAACCTCCTGCAGCCAAAAAGCGGTGATGAACACCATAATTAGCTCTGGCCACAGCCTACGTTTGTTCTGCAAAAGCTTGTTATGCTATTAGCTTGTATTATCTGGCTAAAGGCCTGTGGACTCTGCTGTCACAGTGCTGGAGAATTACAGCCGCCGTCAACTCCAGCTAACCAAATTAGCACTTGTTATGCAACCTGCTAGACTTGGCTCCTAGGTCTGCGGCTTCACCCCTGCACAGCTTTCATTACACTTTGTACATAGGAGGGCCCCGTGGACTGCTGCAAAGCTGACTGTACATATGTTTTTTCCTAATCAAATCAATTTAATAGTTAAGTCTGAAACACAACATATAACACAAGTTTAACAATATTCTCCCTTTTGCCATTTTGACAAGGTCACAACATTTCTGCAAGGAAAACTGCAACACACCAGCCCTGAGAGTCACAGTGCAAAGCAGGAAGTCAAGTGAAGTGTCCGAAATAAGTTGTAATATCACAACCACATGGAGGCATGTTCATCTTTATTGAACCTTGACCTGTTACCTCATGTGATCAACCAATAAAAACAGTCTTGATGCTCCTTGTGTTTGAACATTAGGCTGTCGTGGGTTCTAGCAGTGAACCCTGTGTTGTACAATACTCCACTGCCAGTCTGCAGCATCACTCATTCACAATCTGTGACAAGCAATATGTCCTGCCCGTGATGTCACGTCCTGTTTCGGTGCCAGTATAACCGAGCATTCAACCTATCAGCTGTCAGATTTCAGACTGCTACCTCTCTCCGCATGTTGTGTGTGTTCTGTGTTCCTTCGTGTTGGTCAAATTTCCGACTAAAGGAGGATGGATTGAGAATTCTGCTTCTGTCTTAAAGCTGGTTTCATTCATGTAAATAAAACAGACAGATGGGACAACGTTTAGAGCAGAAATTCCATATCAAACACTAATTGTGTGGTGATAAAACCATGAAAACGTCTTTGAAATGTTTGGTTCCTACATTAACAATGTTTGCTGGGGCTCCATCCAAGTGTGGAACCCCACAATGTCTGCTGGTTGTTAACTTCAAGCATCCACAAGTGAACAGGAATGTGCAACCTTTTTGACTCACCTGACACTATACAGTTTTATTTTAATGGCATTTTATTTTTGCATGCAATTTTAATCTTTATTTCTTCTGCAATTCATTTATTTCAGTGAGCCTATGTGAGCCAATGTGAGGATGCATATTAAACACTCGCTTGTCAACACATCAAGTGTAACCGAGAGAAATTCCCTGCACATTTGATCAAAGTCTGTCAGATATATCTAAAGTGAGTGCATGCGCCTTTCAGGGCGTAGCTGCATCTCAGCTGCATCACCTTGTCTTCTATGTGAGCAGAAATATCAGTGAAGTGTGAGAGCTCTTCTCCTCCTCTGACTGGCTTTGAAGAACCAAAAGACTCTGGCAACATGAAATAAAACCTCTGTGCTTCGTTCGGTGCCTCCTGTGTGCTTTAAATTATGACTGGACATCAACAAATAGCTTTGTCTGAAAGGCCCAGAAGCCTCTGAGTAAATCATCACAAACCTCATAGACCACTGGAATATGTGGCAGCTGTTTTCAGAAATGGTGAGTGTAAGACGACTGAAATACTCCGTTTACAAAAAGAAAAGTGCTGCTTATAGAACACCTGTACTGTGGTTTAGAGGGGAAACCTGCTCCTATCATATACAGTATATTGCAAGTACATCTAGATTTATTTTGCAGAGCAAAAATTACAGTAATTACAGTGTTCAGGAACTACAGGAGGCTTTCAGAGGAGTCATGGCATGGCTGCGTATCTGTGTGTGCGTGCATGTGCAATGCTAGTTAATTAGAGCAGTTGGTCTCAGGAGGATCAGACCTGGAAGACGACTGTCTCTGCTACGTGACAGAAAGCCAGGTGGTAGTGTGTGTGAGAGTGTGTGTGTACGTGTGTGTGTGATAAGTTGGTGGCAGTGAGAAGAGCCAGACATAAACAAACACAGTTGAGAAGCACAGAGCCAAACATACACACCTCTGCAAATACCAGTAGATGTAAAAATGAACTGCAATTAAATGAAGGGGACGCATCTGGAAAAATTCTCATAGGTTTATAGGGTCACACCTGAATGGTTGACAGTGCCAGTGCTGTCTAAGATCATTACTACAGCAAAGGTTTACATTCATCTCAGCTGGTCAGTGTGTACTTTCTTCACTGCATGCCAAGTAAAACAGCATTTAACATTGGAAAACAGAGAATCTAGTGCGGCATTCTGGAGATGTTTTCATGCAGTTCCCATTATTTTGCCCTTGCTTTCATGTGTAGGGACGTTCTGTCTGTCTAACTCACATGATTAACATAAGTCTGATTCAAATCACTCATGAAAAGCACTGGCATATGAGGACTATGGTTATTTTCAATCAGGAACTGGAACGACTTGCTGAAGATGATGGTGATGGTTTAAAACGCAGCATATGTGTTTTTTTGTAGTGTGGATTTGATTGCTGAGGATAAGACCTGGTAAAAAAAAAAAACTTGCAGTGGAGAACTGCACAGTCAAACCTCTGCCCTTCCTCCTCCTCCTCCCTCTGTTGCTGCTGCTGCTGTCATTGGTCAGGGCATTATTTGAGCCCTCACGTGGTTTAGTGAATTCAAGCCACTAAGAATCTCTCACTGGGCAAGCTGCCAATCTCATGTTAAGATCTTGGTCTTAAATACATTCCTGCACTCTTGCTGCAGCACTAAAAGGTAGTTTTGGTGTTGAAAGGGTATTTAAGACTCCTGACATTTAACTGCGCAAATCACTACCCTGCTACATTTCAGCCAAGTTGGCCGAATTATAATAAAGCAGTACCAAAACCCCAATAGAAACAAATCCAGCGCAATACTCGAACAGAAAAACCAAGCATGCACAGTGTTTGTTTCATGTTTCTGAACTGTGCAGATTCATTAACAGCATGAAAATGCCTTAAAACCTTTGAGAAAACAAAAGAGCAAAACAAACTACAGAAATCTCTCAGTGAAGGGGGATAAAGACAAAAACCTGACAGCCTGGTGTACATGTTGCAATCCTTTTCAAAGTTCACTTTGGGGTGCAGAAAAGAGCAAATAAGCTTTAAAGAGCCAAAAATCATGAGTCCAGCTCTTAAAGATAACACATCCAGAGGAGTCAGATGGCACCTGTCACGTAGGCAAACTTACAGGTTCTCTGCAGTAACATACCAGCACAACAGCAAACACAGACAAACCAGCACAACAGCAAATAAGGAGAAATTCCTGAACCTGCACTGGCAAAGGCCTACCTGACTATGAGACAATAAGGTTTAACATGCACTGTATTTCTATTCTCTTCTATGAGACTTGTGCAGCATGTTAAGCAACAGCCTTGCAGCTCCTCCCATGCCATGCTGCTTTCAAGTGCAAACAGAATTGCAAAACAAGCGCATTTTAAGCACAGAGTGGCCAATATGCCTCAAGAACTGGGATTTTCTTTGATACCAGAAAGATCAGAATGTGACATTTCAGAAAATTTGGAGGACATCTGGACACTCCGCAGTACAAATGGTACACGCTGGTATAAGTACGCACATCAAGCTTTTAACCAGCTGCCACACAGAATGCAAAGCACTAATCCTGCTCACTAAAGGAGGGATATAAACACTTATTTCAGTTTCCTGGAGGCATACATCTTAAAATGCATATGTACGTGTTAAAAGAGAACTTTGTCAGTGTGTGAATACTACGCACTACAAAGTGGATTAAAACTTGACTTGTATGTTTGATTTATTTACATTCTCTTTTTCCAAAATATAAAGACCCAAGGCTGTATGGACCCCCACAGAGCAGTAGGCATCCTGTGCAGATTATGAACTGGCCCCTGGCTACTTTGATTAAGAAAGATTTGATTGACTTTATTTGGAGAAATGCATTTTATTTTATGCACTAGAAATAATACACTACTTTAAACAATTTCCAGAATTAATTTGATCATTGTTTGTTTTTTAATTAGATGTTTACAACTTCTTACCTGAACAAATAGGCTAATATTAATGGGCTACTCGTCTCTGCACATAAACCCTGGATGATTGATAAATTCTGTCAAGTTCACATAAATGAGCAGGAACAGGACCGGACGCTTGTCTTCAAAGTAAAAGGAATACATTAAAAAAAAAAACTGCCACAACACTGCCAAAACCAGTTGACTCAGATATTACAATGAATGTTGGGATTAGACGTACCGGTTGCTGATCTACGACTACTATTCATTTGGTTGTAACTCTTAATGGGGTTACTTCACTAAACAAGTCTATTATACTAGCCTACATTTATTTTGGAAATTACTCTTTCACAGCTTCAACACGGTGACAAGCTACATAGTGGTAAGACGGATCCATCTTTACCTACCAATCAATTTGTTATTTACTAAAACGTACACTTTTAAGGAATTAACGCTCTAAATCTAAATTAGTGTTTTATTTTGAAACGCTTAAACCCGGGACTGTCCGGCCGGAGTCTTTCCACTTGACGCTTGAGTTGATTGAGGAAGTCCGAGCAATATCAACGGGGAATAAGTCACAATTTTCATTGTGAAAACTCGTACAACATGTCTAACTTAGTCACACAAACACCTCTAAAATCAACCGATGCTTTAACTTGAGGGTCGTGAAATTCCACTTTGACGGCAGCAGGAGACGAACACGGTCGGAAGCTAACGTCGGGGCTCGCGGCTCCCACGAGCCCGCAGTTGCCGCCTCTGTTGATCAGGAAGGGGTTTAAACAGCTAACTGCAAAAGTTAAACAGCAAAGTCCTGTTCGGGCTATTTGTGCAGTTATCACACAGTGTTTGAACACGTTAAGCAAGCAGCAGCGTTTACTTTTTCACTCAAGACTTGAGCTCTGACAGCGGATTTGACAGATGACCGACGGAAAGTAGCGTTTTCATCCGTCTAGCTAGCGACAATTTCGCGTATAAACACGGTTCCACACCGATAGCTGTCAGTCCGTCAATTCAACCGGTAAATCTCCGTTTCTGCGCCCGCTAACGTCTCACTAAAGATGATAAAACCCAGCGGACAGTGAAAATTAACCTGCACGATAAAAACAGGTCGATTCAAGCGTTATTTCCCGGACTTAACTAGTTAACCTTATTATACATTTCCGTGACTCCATACAAGTATCGTAACGGTAATGTCAGGAGGGCACAAACGCACCATAAAGTAGAATAATCTCGCTATAAAATGACACTTTACACAAGCCCCCACTGTGATACTGTGTGGTTTATTTTGGGGGTGGGATTGAAGGAGTAGTGGGGGCGGGGGGTCGAGACATTTACAGGAAACTTACCTGGGAGTTGAGGAGACGCGGGTGCGAGCGGAGCGGGGTGAGCCTGTCGGTGAGTGTCGGTCAGCGGGACGGAGCGGCGCTGGCGTCCGGGGCCGGGGCCGCCATGTTTCTCTGGCTCAGAGGCTCCTCGGCTGTTTATCTTTACCAGTGGACCCCCCCCCTCCTCCTCCTCCACCACCAACACCAGCAGCAGCAGCAGCTCCACTCATCTCATTACCACACTGCAGAGCTGAGTGTGTCTCCTTAACAAGGTAAGATCAACTAAAACCTAAAATAATAATGTGTGTGTCAGTTCTATTAAAATGTGTGTTGTTCTCACGAATTAAAAGTGATCAGTGCTTTTCTGTGCAATAGTACAAAACACTGTACTTAATTATCCAGTGCAACTTAAAAACAAAATGTTCATTAGCAACATTATTTTTTACACTCCTTTTGTATAAATGTGTATATATGTAGTTTTTTTTTTTTTTTTTACTTTGTATTTTTTATTCCCTTCCTGCTACTATTGCTTGTTGCCTGTGACACCCTAATTTCCCAGGTGGATTAATCAAGTTATATCTTATCTTTTATTTCACTTAATTTTCTGCATGATTTACAGTGATCTTAAAGTCACATCTCAGCAGTGTTTACATGGAGATTTGAAGGAAGTCATTGGTGTTTTCATGTCCTAAGACGTGTTCATACACTGTAATGTCCCTGCAAGGTTTTCAATCAGTGCATCCAGCCCTGCCCTTGTCTATATACACACCCTCTTCCAGAGGAAACTGTATTTGTTGGAACTGTAACTGTTGGAGTAGTTTATTGCTACTGATCAACAGAAATACTGTAAATTACCAGATTTTGCTTACTATCAGTCGCTTGTGGCCATACATTAAAAGGCCCTCTAAAAATCAAATAACTGTTTCTGCAAATCATGGGTGAATAATAATAACCTTACTACACTGTTTGGTGTATGCCATTACAATCCCATGCTCCACCAATTACATTCTCACATGGCTTTGGCATATAGTGATAAAGGAGCAGCACTTCAGCGATGTTTGCATTTGCCTGTCCCGTCCTTCACATGTGCTGCGTGATACCGTGCACAGTCAACTCTCAGCTCCACAATGAGTTGTTTGTGTTGAAAAATTCAGACAAACATAAAAAAAAAAAAAAAGCTCTTCCCGGATCTATGAAAAAGTCCCCAAACAGTGAAATTACATCAGCGCTGTTAGTCAATATGAAAACAGATGAGACTCACTGAAGGCCAGCCACAGGTCAAAAGGTCATGCAAAAAGGTCGGATTATTAGTCACTGGAATATTGGATCAACGTGAGTTAGATGAGAGTATCATATAGTCAGCTGTTCAGTGTTTTTTAAGTGCTTTACTTCAGTATTCATGTGATTTATAGTTGATTTATAAACATGACCATGAGTTATCCCTCTGTATGATCTCATAATTATCACAAATGCTCAATAATTCTCATTCATGGCCACAAAAATACAACAGCACTCAGCAAAACAGAATAATTTACATCATCCAGTACTGTGTAGGAATCTTTTGCAACACATTCACATTCTTGACATTCATTGTTTTAAATAAACTGAAGATATTTGGGAATGTTTGCCTGTGTTGCAATATTCTAAGAGTACATTATAAATTATTGTTCATCTCCCAATAACATTAGTAGATACTGCCCCCTAGTGACGATCTGCAGCATTTCTAGAACAAACGTTCATTACCAAGACTGAAAGGGCAAAGAGATCAGATTAAATAGGAGGAAAATAAAAGTAAAAAAAATGTAAATGGTGGTCTGCATAGAAATATATAACTCATCATGTAAGAGCATCTGAAATCTGTACATTTGATGCTTAATGCTTCGACAATGCGTTAAGTCTATTAATTCCGTTTAGCGGACTACTTTTTCTTGAGTTAAAGGATCAGTTGAGAAAGTTCCTCAAACTCCACAGATATCAAATGGAGCAGGAAGAAGGAGGAGGACAGGAAGAGTAAGGAAAAAAGGAAGAGCAAAAAGTAGGAGGAAGAGGATGGAGGGGAAAAAAACAGCACTGTGCACCAAACTCCACTGATAAAATGACTATTTCATGAATTAGATAGCTTTTTAGGACTCTGTTCAAGATGGTTTGATTTAGGGCCACGGTTGGAGTCTGCAAATTTCAATTAAGGCAGTGGGATTTGTTTGAACCTGAGAGGCTAAACTTTGGGGGAAGAAAACCCTCTTCAGAAAATAATTTAATTCAGGCAGATGGGGGCGCTGTGGCACATTGCTCACATTGCAGGAAAGTGCTGATCTTCCATTCTGCCGTAGAACTCAGCTGACCTTCAGACACATTTTTGCCTCGGTGAACTTTGACACAGGCTCACAGGCTGCAGCTCAGTTCTGCAGAGTTCCATCTCTGGTCTTGTTTTGTACGCTAAGGAAACATCCAAGGCAACAAGTGTGATCACCATCCCTGATTCTCCATTTACACATCTGTCAATCAGCACACTTAAGGCATTTAGCTATACACATTATGCCAATTTTGGAAAATGATCAACTGTCGACCACGTGGATTTCATCATCCCGGCCAAAGGGTCAATTAGAGTGCAGAGTTCTTCTCTGGTTCTGTAGATATCACAGGTTACTCTTCCATTTGATGTTCTGTGAGGATTCGTTCACTGAGGGGGACAAAAAGTTTATGTTTGCACAGTCAGTGAGTGCAAAGCTTAGTTTTCTAAATCACAACCAGCATTTGCAATCTATTTTCATGGACCCTTATCCTTAAACACAAATATCAAAACTACTGCCAGACACTGTTTGTCTATTTTGGTTTAATTGCTCTTTTCACTAATGGAAATTGTTACTGATGCTGTAAAATTTGCCCAGTAATTTTTTGCAGCAGAGCACGAGATGACATACCCAGGCTGATCGCGCCCTCTTTCTCCAGTTTCTTTAAGTGATGGACCAGGTTCACATTAGCTGCTTGGTGCAGGTATTCAGGGGTGTCCTGGAAGAGAAGCGGTGAGAAGCATCGGCCATTTTCCTCCAAACGAAAACAAGGACAGTGTCTGACCATGACCACCTCCATGTACAGAGACACGCGGCTCGTGGGATAGCTTACAGCCTGCATATTCACAGGTTCCATAGGCTTATGATAGTTTTAGTATCATAATTGAATATGTTTACTCTGTATTTTGAGGAACTTGCTAACTGCATCTGCTCCCAGGGTTTCCTATAGACAAACATGCGCTGGTCCAGGTGTCCTGGAAGACTTCCATGTCCCAGACAATACAGTCCAATATTATCTGTGTTTATATATCATATTTTCCAACTTTTTTTTTCTAAGTGGCTAATGAGGACAACGATTGTTGAAATTTGTCCAGTATCGAACAATAACGCTGCAGCCAGTAAATGCAAAACAGGTTGCAATGTAAGCCTTGCATGCGTTTGCACAGCGTCAAATATGTCCATTCACAGACTCAGATTGTTTTGTGTTTGACCTTTTTGTGAAAGAGCAAGATCCTTTTTGTTTAACCAGAAGCAGCGTAAACTCTCACCAAAGCCACCAGACTCCATTTACAGAAACAGTAATTTTATAAATCGTAAAACACGCTCGATTCAAACTCGACAGAAACTAAATTCAAATCATCAAAACAACAACTTCGGTGTGGTTTGGAAATAAACCCTTAATTCACTGTATCCAGAGAGGAGCGATTCACATTGAAGTTGGGAATCATTTAAATTGTGCATTATGACTGGAGAGATTTAAAAATGTCGGACTTTAACAGATAAAACACTAATTGCTGGATAACAGAAATCACTTAACAAGCGGATTTGGAGCTGCAGAGACTATATTTTACAACAGTCCAAATTTGGTAAAGATGCACCACGCTGCTGGTCTTAGCTTCACTTAGCATCAGAGTAACAGAAGGTTTTGCCCTGACCTTGTAGACGATCTTGACGAGCTCCATTGAGGAGAAAGGCTTTCCTGCTCCATCCTGAATGACTGCCAGGATCTGCTGCTCTCTTTGGTCCCGGTGGCTGATGTAGTGTCTGATCTTAGAGCCAGCTTCCTGAACCACAGGTCCGTGACCTGCACAGAGAACAGCAGCAGAGTTCTGTCCAAACATCTGAGTTACTTCAACATGACGCGTCATGACTCACCGATGGACACTTGTGCTGTGCATCAGAAAAGTTTAAGTGGTAATTATGTTATCGTAGCTTTACTTTGCGTTTCGTCTTATAAAATAAAATGACTGCAGAAGTTTGGTATTTTGCTTTGCCAGTTGGCTTGACCGTAGTGATTGACAGGAGGAGGGTCTTCCCATTCCCAGAGAACAACAGCAATTGGTTGAAATTGATGTCACTGTAAATGTAATATTTTGGGGGTTTGGACTGTTGGTCAGACAAAATAAGCATCGTGAAGGCTTTGGGTTCTGAGAAAGTGCGATCAGCACTTTTCTGTATTTTCTGACATTTTTATCTAACAGTTAATCAATTAATTTGAAAAAAGATAGATTAATAATAATTAAGATAATCATAATTCCAGCCCTGAAACTGACTTGAAGCATCTTTAACTTAATATCAAAAGGGTGACTGGAAATGTGACCAGTTATGTCCCTGGACTGGCAAGATAATGACTCCCTCACCTCTGAGGTGCTCAAAAGCAAGGCAGTTAACCCCCAACTTCCCCAGTGGGGGTGCTTTTCCCTCCCTTATTATCACCTCCAGGTTGAAAAAAAAAGCAAACATTATCCAGAGAGCCTTTGAAGAAATAAAACAGCTCACCACCCCTACCAGCGTGCGCTCACTCACCGGGGTAAATAAGGTCGGCCTGAGAGTCCAGCAGGATCTGCAGAGATTTCATGTAGTCGTGGAGATCCTCGAACACGGCGGTGCCTTCGCCCAGGATGCAGTCTCCAGAGAAGAGCGCTCGCTCCTCCTCCAACAGCAAGGCCATGTGGTCGTCCGTGTGGCCCGGCGTGAACAGCACTCTGATGAGAAGAGATGATAAACATGGCTCTGACTGTGATAAGATTCAGACATTAGCCGTGATGCCGTGTGGTACGATACTTCTGATATTACTACATGAATATCTTCAACATATTCTATATGTGCTATAGTACGTCTTTGGTTGTTGTTTTTATTTACCATAAAACTAGAAAAAGTCCTGCCAGCTTAAAATGCTTTCTGTATATATTCAACTTTTATACAAACTGAACTGACTTGAGTGTGGCCCCCTCCGTCTGGACAACATCTCCATCTTTTAGGTAAGTATAGCCTTTGCTTCCTGCTCTCTCACTGGCTTGATTGGACCGTGGCAGTTTGCTGACTCGGACTTCAGAACCTGCAGGAGGGAAAACGGGAATACTGAACTGCTTAATTAACAAGGATTAAATATGTTAGTTTCATATATCATTCATATCTTCATATCTTTTTTTCTGACCTGCACATTTTTTGTTACTACGTCCTCAGGGATTGAGATTTAGATGGATTACGGATCCACGCATATACTGTTCTCACCAGTGATGTCCCTGCAGATGTCTTCCACGCCGCCTGTGTGGTCAAGATGCCAGTGTGTGATGATGATCTCCTGGATGCTGGTGTTGAACTGCCTCAGTGCCTGTTTCAGACTGCTGATGTATTCAGGCACAGCGGGTTCTCCAGTGTCTATCAGCACTCGCCTGCAATATAATCACACATTGTATGCAGTAGACATATTCAAGAGTTTAAATGCAGCTATCTGTATTTATTTTTTTTTACATAACACATATATACTATATTGAATTAGGTTTTTTGTTATAGGTTCAGTATTTTCTATTCAGTATATTTTTACAAGTGAGTCTGCCAACATAATAATTAAGTTGAATAACTTTATAATGTTCTCCAAATTAAATAACATAAATATTTCTTATATAGAATATATGCCGAAAGAACAAGTGGATCCTGGTTATTCAGTATACATCATCAGCATTGGTCTATACGCGATGTATTTTAGTCTACAAACAAAGAAACGCTGAATTTAGAGAATTTTGAATGGAATTTGGCGGGCCGTCCTTTTCATTGCGCTAACAGGGGGCATACTGAGGGCTAACGTTAGCTGGACGTAACAATGTAACGTTTTTGGCTTTATGGTCGTTTTGATTTACAGATATTCTGGAGCAGAACACGACAGCAAACCTAATTTTATGGCCATAATAAACGCTCGGGTTCGCTCGACTAGCGTCAGTCACCTTTCCCCGGTGCCGACCAGGTAAGTGTTGGTTCCCTGCAGGGTCATCGGTCCCGGGTTACAGCCCAAAACCCGAATAACTCTCGCAGACAGCTGCTCTATCCGAGGAATAATTGCACTCATAGCTGGAGCCGATGTAACGTTAGCTACAGAGAGAGAGAACAAAACATAAGGAGGTAAAAGTCCAAGAAAACCTAGTCGGACAGGATATATATCGGAGTGCGCATGTGAACAATATTTACTTCCCGAATGTCAAATCAGCCTTCAAAATAAAAGTCGTTTCAACAGCGGTAGCAGCAGTGGTTTTATTTGGTTTCAATTAATGGTGTTTACATAGTAGGGCCTCTACATGCATGGATGCATTACTTGCTTTATTCTTTTCATATGAACTGTTTAATGCTTGAGCCCTTATTTTTCAGATTGCTTTTTCATATTGGCACGGTTGTCCCTTTGTCTTACTTTATGTGGACTGTATATTTGTATAGTTCTCCAATTCAAGTGTGTTTTTTTTTTACCTTAATTTGTGTACAGGTTGACTGTGTAAACTTCTGCTACCACATCTGTTTCACTAAAATAAAATGAATACACTACTTTCATATTAGTGCCATATGAGTTCCCCGTACAAATGCTTTCTCACGATTAAATGAATAAATGCATTCAGTTAGTGCTCCTACACAAGCAAACGCAGCTCCAGCCAGGCTCGTAACAACTGAACAGGCTCATTAGTGTATGTTTACTGAGTATCTGTCACAATAAATGTCCTCTGACCACACAAAATATCAGTAGCACATCGTGAACACTAGGTGGGGCCATTGAGTCACCTCTCACCTCATGAACTACAGTGAAATATTAAAAGGCCCTGGATTATCAGCATTTCACAGAATGAACGTTTTATTACTTGGTAATGATAATGACGCTTGCCAACTCCTCACAGTTCGCCTCAAATATCAAAGCTATCTGGCTTAATGACTGCTGTTATTGTCCTCATTAATCCTGAGTGCTTAAATTGGTGTTTTTATTACACCTCAAACAGAGGAAATCAAAATCATTAAAAGCTGTTTAACCACATAAAACTATCAAGTGAATGGCTCCTGCTCTGTATCTGATCCTGACCTTTGAGCCGTCCATAAGGAGGTTAATGAAATATCGCATAATTATTTTTAGAACTAATTTAAGGAAGGTTTTAGAGATATCTTAAGGTTGTTTTGTACAACTGGTTGACTACAGAACTGATGAAAATGCCATCACAATATCACAAAACATCCTGTTTTCTTTAAATAACATTAAATAATGAAACAGTTTGTTGGACAGTACAATCAGCTCCTCTGAGAGGTTCATTGGCATATTGGTTCATTTTCTTTCTAGATGGAATTAAAAACATCTGTTAATACATATTGTTCAATATTCATACATTCTCCTTATTTAATCAGCTACCCCAGTGTCTAATCAGATGGACAGACAGACCAATCAAGGTAGAGGTCCAGGAAACTTCCTGTTTGTACTGCACATGTCAAATATCTGAGGGATGAACTACCGTCAGTGCTGCCATCCTGTGGGCAAACTCGTGTGGATCCACTTTGTCTGAGAGTCTAAGCCATGTGTGTTTGAAGGACACAAGGAGTTAAAGCATGGATGTAGAGAATAGAGTGGTTTCAAGAACTCATTAACTGCGTGCTCATTGAAGTTTTGGTAAGTAAATTTCCATCTTTTTCTTAAAAGACGTATCTATGAATTCAGTACTTTGCCTACAGTGTACACTGACAAACTCCAACAACTGGCTACCATTTTTACAGCAAGACCAAGAGACCAAAGCGATGGCTGCACGCTCCCAAAGGTGGCACCAAAATCACAAAAGGTGCGGATGTGTTTACACTTAACCACTATAAAACCTACATTAAAACAGCATTTTCCTTGTGCTACAGTCGGACCATCCGTGGTGCCGAAAGCCTCCCCTTCGTTTTCTATAACGAGCGTTGAATCTCTTATGCAGAGCGTGACGGGATCACAAGTTGGAGGCAAATGTGGGTGGCATGCGTTGCAACCTGTAAGGGAGAGAAAACACATTGAGGAAACCAATTATACCTGAGATTTGCTTTGTGTTTGAGGTAAATGAGTGTGAACTGCAGTTATTTCACTGCTAAAATACAACTCGAGTCAGTCACAGTTGCTGCGCTGAGCTTTTTAACTTGTGAAAATGCAATAAACATGGACTGAATGATGAGGGATGGTCATTAACAAGACAAAAATCAATGGTGCGTTCAGACACATTCGTCTCAGCAGAGCCTTTAATTCGATGTATTTCCTGTTGAAACAGGATCTTGGTCAGGACATAATGTTATGAGGGATCATTCAAAATGGAGAAACAGTCAGATGTCAGCGAGGGAGCGGAGGGCAGTTTGATGCTTCATCCCTGTCTGCTTTTGTGAATTCATGTGCAAAAAAAAAAAAAAAACCCTTTGAGTTATATTTGATTCAGCACTGAACTGACAAATAAATCAGTGCGTTAATCAAGTTTCCATCCACTCTGCATCGTGTGCAGTTTCACAACAATCCTGCGGATCGCTGACCTGGACAAAGTCATCCGTGCCTTTATATTCTCCGGCCTTGATTACTGCAGCTCTTTGTGTTTCAGCATCACTCAGATTTCTTTATCCTGTCTTGAACTAGATCAAAATGCTGAAGCAAGGCTTTTAATGAGGTCAAAAAAGATGGAAGGCGGTACTCCCCGTCTCACTCCCCTCCACCAGCTCCGCTAAATGATTCGCTCTTGATAACATTTTGGAGTTCTTGTCCTCAGACCGTGTCAAGACCTGAAATCCTCTCACCAAAGCCTCTTGTCTGTCTCAATCCCAGGCTAAATGTTCCTCTAAAATGCTCCTGTGTTGTCGAGCATTTTGGATTATCTGTGTTGAGCTTGAAGTGCTGCAGATACAAACAGAAAGCAGAGTTTGGTTCACTTTGATATGAGGAGCGAGTTGTTGAGGGGGGATCGTTCATGAATTTGCTTTATTGGTTGTGTTTTATGCAAGCGGCAACCTCGAGAGCTGACTAATGAAGCTGACACGAAAGTGCAGTTCCTCTAATGACCACTTGTGGCTGGCTCCAAAAGCGAGTCAATCCCCATAGACCCCCATATTAAAATGCCCAACCTTACAGCGGAAATAAACATGTTCACAGCCTGGTGCAAAAACAGTTTTGCTCTCTATTGCTAATGTCACCAAGGTGAATTTTTTTAAACTTCAAATTATTATATTAAAGGTTGAAAGTTATGCATAATTATGCGCATGGCTGCTTTGAGTGACAGCTAGCCACTAAGGTTTCAGCAACCAGGCTTCATCAGCTCGACCCACATTCCACCTCTTTGCCCATTTTTTGATTAGCCTGGAGTTTGGTGGAGTCAAGCAGTGCCAAGATGGAGGCGTCCGTAGACTCCATGTTTGATACAGTCAATGGTTTTATGTCTTGAATGATTAGTTAAAATGATATAAAAAGGGGTTGGAATAAATATTTGACTTATTTTCCATTTAATTCCTTTTTTACCTGTAATACAGACATTATGAGTCACTTCCTCTAAAATCCATCAGCTACAGTACTTCATGAGCAAAAACACAACAGATGAGCCTCCCCAGCAGGCTTTGCATCGCGTTGGACCCATTCGTCCTGTTCCTGGGTGCCTGTATCAGTATTCCTACACGTATTACGACACCAGATCGATGCAGTCAAATGAAGCCATAAAGTGGATTGAGACGCGGCGGTAAATGACCTGATGGGGACCCACACATCCTCCTTAATGCCTTGTTTGATATTTGTCTCCAATAAATTGTGACCTATAACAATGGGTGTAAAAGAGGGGAGAACTCAGCTCTCTATAATATTTACAGGTAGAATAGATGGAGGGGAAAGCAGAGAGACATTATTTCCCTAAATGAAATAGATCCTGACATCTGGGCGTCCAAGGGCCCCATCCTCCTCCTCTCTCTCTCTCTCTCTCTCTCACTCTCTCTTTGTAATTACACGACATAATGGTGGTGCAGTCGGCCCCTAATCTCCCATTATAATCAGTCTCGGCTGCCTCCACTCACTCTCCACCACGGCTTCTAATTCAATATAAATGTAAATGACTGGGGGAGAGAGAGATGGAGGGAGGGGAGGTCAGGGACAGTAAATGTGGAGTCTGATCTTCACACAAATCCGTACTTATATTTACTGGAAGTCGTGTATGTCTTTATAATAATATGTACAAATTGACTGTGAGGACCGTTCTTGTGGTCTAAACCAGGCAGTGCGATGTCATTAAACATTAATTTGTAATCATAATGGGCAAAACTTGATTGTATTCTGAACCAAAACTCTACCCTTAAAATGTTCAGTCACCTAAATAACAAAAAAAATCATTTTCTCCCTTTCTTTTGTACTTCTAATGGATTCTATCAGCGCCGATGATTTTGATTCTATTCGTTCAGGTTTTGAGACGTTTGTCTCTGAAATTTTTGCATCCACCTGAACACAATGGAGGTGAAAATTCATTCGATTTGAAAAAGTCAATAACAAAAGAATGACAGCATCAGTTGTTTGTTCAAATGCTTCAAATGACCAATGTTTAAATTTTCTTGATGAGTGATGTCTTCTGTATAAATAAAGTCATTTTGTTTCTAAAGTTTTTTATTCTACGGGGAGCGAGCTCGGTCAGGTCCCGCCTCTCAGTGGGCAGACAGCCAATCACACTTTAGGATAATAGCATCAGACTTCTTCTCAGGTCTCCTCCTGCACACATCCTCTGCTCTGACTTTAACATGCAAGGCCGCGCTTTTCGCTCTGTCACCTGCCAGCAGTCAGCGATCAGTCTGTGTCTCTCAGCTACGACCATGATGACTTTCTTTAGCCTCAACCAAGAAGTCTTCGTTTTTTAAAGCTCAATGAATACCTGGCACACAGTCTTGCCAGAGATACCTATGTCGGAGGTTCAGATGTAGTTCAGAGTCTGATTTCACCTGTTGTAGCAGCACCGCAGCACTTGACAGGTGTCTTCTAAGTGATAATGCAGCATTGTGCTTGAGTTCCCCACAGAAATTGCGTTAACTAATTTTTTCAGCATCAGTATTAGCAACAACAGGAAGGTTTGACTCTGAACTGAACTGAAGATGTCATGTTTACGTCTTTCTTCACAGGCATCAGAAACAGACCAGCTCATCCAGTCCAGACAGTCGGTCTGGACTGGATGAGTCTCTGCAGATAACTACAGCTGCATACAGCTGCATCATGACCTCTTAGCTCCAGCTGTAACTTAATCAAACCTTAACCCCTTGACGCCTGAATTTATTTAGAATTATATTAAAAAAATAATTCTTTGTGTTTTTGCTTTCAAATTGATCCTAAATTAAGAGGAGTTTGTTAATTTTTCTGTAGCACATACAATAGATATAAATTTAGGTCGGTTCACCAACTAGAACAGGGTTCAAACAAACAGTATATGTCCACTTTTTTCAATGCTTAAATGCAGTAAAAACATCTTTTTTGTGTATTCAAAATTCATTTATTTCATCAAAACAGCCACAAAATTTGCTTACAGCCATTACTTTGTAACAACAATTAGAACAGGGGGTCTTTCACTTTGACTGGTCCGACGAGAAACCAGTGCTTGCAAATGTTCCTAGGTGTGTGTTGAATATGCACAAACCGGCATTAGAGGAATGCATGCACAATTCAGCTGCAATGTGGATTAATGTAGTATGATGCGAATTCACGACAATAGGTGTTAAGGGGTTAAGTACAGAGGTGAAAATGCACTTACATTCTGTACTTCATGATGTACTTCATGACAACATGATGTACCACGATGTACACGTTCACTGTGTAATTAATGTTGTATCCTTGGTAGACTGTATTATTAAGAAAAAAACTTGACTCTTATAACTCTTATAACTGCCATTAAAGACAGCCTTATTATGACTTACTGCTAAGTGAAAAATATTGAGGATATAGCATTTTTTCCCCCCATAATTAATTCACATAATATTGCATTTTGGAATGAAGACCTTCATCTGTCATGTGGGCTTTCACAAAAGATGATATCAAGTTAATATAAAATTCAACTCATATAAAAGATCCCACTGAACATGGCACCTTTGATACCTGCAAAGTAACTCTGAAAAATCTCATCGCAGCTTCAGTCTGCGGTGAGAAATGAGGCAATATGTTACTAAACTGTATCGCAATTCATAATTCAAACTCCTGCGTAATTAACTTTCTTCTCCGGAGCCTTAATGTGATACCAAATTAAATAAGTGGCGAGAGAGAGAGAAGGAGAGAGAGAGAGAGAGAGAGAAGCAGGAAAAATATCAATTTAGAGGACGAGAGAGTGAGCTGGTGTGTGAGCGGGGGTGGCAAAGAGAGGTTATGGTTTTAATTTTGTTGTAGTTGACTCCTCCAGGAAGTCACAAAGGGTTAAAGGCTCTTAAAGAAATCTGATCGGCTCTGTTCGAAGTGTCGTCCAACCACGTCTAAAGGCAAAGGAGTGTATACCTGTTCCACCTGGAGAAGAGTGAAAAACCCGGAGTGGGGACAAGAGCAGTGAGAAAATAGAGCTTCAGAGAGACTTTTTCACTTCCAGACTAGTAAAACGTTGGGGGAGGGGGTTCAGATGCTGGTACACTCTCAACACAAGAGACAGAAGTTATAAGATAATTTCATCTTAATCTGTGATTCATTACGAGGCTTTACTTCATACCAGCATCATTTACACTGTAAAATCAGAAATACTAACTGATAATAATAAAAAGAATTAGATATATTCAATGAACAATTCTTTTGAATTCGGTGTAAGATCGAATGATGACGATAGGTGAGCACAGGTATGCCCTCCCTGACGAGGGTCATGCATGTTAGCTGGAATGATTAGAAACTTTTCAAAACTTAATACGCTAAATGATCAAATTAAAAATAAGAGAAACAATGCTTTAGAAACTGAAGACTTCGAGTGGCTACAGAGTGCAGAGTATATTCTAACTTGGAGTTAACAGAATAAAGTCAAAGCCAAAACTTAAGAAATTAAGTTAAATTGTCTAACATGACAATTTTATTGAAGTTTGTTCCCTTTTCTTTTTTAAACTGTACAACAGATGATTTGTCTGGCATTTTGTTTAAAGGACACTGAGCAGCTGAGCAGGCGGAAACTATAAATCACTTTATTGACTTTGCTGCTGAATTTTCTGAACTTTGCTGATCCAAATCATTTTATTCAGCTCAGGTCAAAGGTTGGTAGACGTTTAGTTTGTTCAGTTTTTTTCTCTAAACTGTCCAAACGCACTTCATTATGCATAGCCGTTCATAACGCCATGACATCCTGAGCTGATTCAGTTCATTCACCTGCTACTTCCATAGAAAACTAGGCTCGGTGTATAAGGCCGATAGCTCTGCAGCCACATATCTGCAACAAAATATGCCTGCCAGCACCTTTAAGCTCACTAATTAACATGTAACATCTTTAATCTGAACAAAAACTTAAGTGTAAAAGCAACACATTTTGGTTTGTGCTGGACTGTTTCTTGGCTGGGACTAGTAGCTTCCTGGAGACTCTACTGGTTGTCTGGCAACTGCTCCTGGCCAAGAAATAGGCCAAGAAATAGTCTGGCACATAACCACTTGTGACTGTAAACTGTCTTTTTTACACTTCATGTTCTGTATGGATTAAGCAAGTGAGTTATAAGGCATTTAGTGAGCTTTAGACGTGCTGGCAGGTGGATTTTGTTGCCTATGAACAGTGCCAGGGTTTGCTGTGTTACCCTGTTTCCATTCTTTAAGATAAGCTAAGCTAACTGGCTGCTGGTGGTAGCTTCATATTTACCAAACAGATATGAGAGTGGTTTCAATTTTCTTATCTAACTAAAGGCAAGAAAGCGTTCAAAGATTTGTTGGTACATGCACCGAACACCTCCAGTGTAAGGGGACATAATCACTAAAGGTTTGAACGTGCGAGTGTGTGTGTGCTTGTGTTAATATACTGTGTGAATGCGTGTGTGGGCAGGTGCAGCATTCAGCAGCACCTGTAAGAGTGCATTCATGTGTGTTTTCATATTTACCCCTTGTGGCACAAAAATGGTACCTGAATGTGTATTCGTGTTTGTGCATGTGTGTGCCTGCATGTGTGTGTGTGTGTGTGTGTGTGTGTGTGTGTGTGTACGCACTTAGAGGGAATGCCTCCAAATGAAACACGAGGATGGATGTGAGAGACTCTACAGCAGCAGACACAAGTTCCCTCCGGACTAAATTAAGGTGACTCTCCTCCGACATGCTGACTCATTACGGACAGACAGTAGAGACCTGAACACAACATGGTTGAACAAATGGAGTCAAAGATTAGGAGAGCACACTTTACAGCCACAAACTAACCACTTGTCTGATAATACTCTGAAATCAGCCTGAAAAGAGTCAAAGTCTGGGATTTTTATTTATTTATTCTCTATATGAATGTAACCCACTTGGACATGTACCCACAGGTAGCTGGCTGAAACTTTCAAACCACAGCTGAGCCTGTCTGGACAAAAAGGCATATCTTTAAAACTGCCATGGTGCTGAATTCAGTTTGGTGATATTCTATATTTTCCTTCCTGCCAACAAATCCCAGGAAAAAAAAGCAAAATCAACAATTAAGTTATTCTAGCCTTCCAGTAATATGTGTGTATCCAAAGACTGATTTATCTTCTTCCTCTGTGCCATAGAGCTCCATTTTTGTCCAAAAACTATTAAAAACACATCAATGAGCAACACTGCTGCACTGGGTGACATGTTCTTTTATTACCATGAACACACACACACACTCGCACACACTGTAGTTCATTTTGACTCAATCCCACACACACCTTCCTGCTTCCCCAAATATTCACTGGAGCAACAGATGTGTATTAATCCGCCGCTGAAAATAGTCCCCAACAAATAAACATCTCACCCCTGTTTGAGGAACTATGTATTTTTGACCTTTAAAGGTTCACGTCTTCAGGGGGAGCCTGTGGGCTCGGAGCTGAGACCCACAGACAGGCAGGGGTTTCGGAAAAGTATTGCGAGGTGCACTACTGCATTAAAAAAGTACACAATATCGCCAGCCTAATCCTTTAAAGTCCCCCTCCACTCAAACAAATGTGTGTCTTCCTGTTCCAACGGTTGAATGTTTGACACTAGAAGGCTGTTTTCAAACCTGGACCAAAATTCAACTTAAACAAGTGTGATGTGGAAACTGCAAAGTAGGAGACGTCATGTGGAGAAGTTAAACTTTTAAGCAGCACCAAATGCTTAGATCTGCAGTAACGTTTCAGAATGAGGCTACACATTGTCGGCACAGTGTAGATTAGGAATTAGAGGATGTGTTGGTCATATTGTAGTGCACAAACTAAAAAGGAGACAAGCATCCTGTCTCCATCCAGCTACATTCGGATTTATAACGCAAGTAAGTGCATAAGAATAGCAGTGACATCTTATGGCCAATGGGGATAAAGCAGACAGACAGACTGATGTTCACACAGACACGGAGTGGGAGCGAGTCAGACAGGCAGACGGACAGACAGACAGGACAGCGAGCTGGTGTCTAACACTGTCTGATTTGGCGGCCGGCCAACTAGGGGAAAGCTGTCAGACACTGGCAGGAAGCTGCTGATTAATCTGAGCAGTGATGGAGAAAAAAATCCTGAGAGAGCTGGGAGGCAGTGTGTGCGTGTGTGTGTGTGTGAGAAAGACAAGGACAAGAGAGCGAGAGGAAGGCAGCAAACTATGACAAGGTGTGACAAAAGGGAGAAAGAGGAAGGAAGAGCCATTTGTTATGTTGTACAAATTCTGTGTTATTTTTATTCGACTGACTTGGCAGCACTGCTCATCCAACATTCATGCCAATAAAGCAAATTGAATAAAGAGAGCGGAGAGAACAGGAGTGAAAGAGGAAATTAAGGACGGAGCAGATGGGACAGAAAGACGGAGAGACGCTGAAGGAAAGAAGGAAGACATCGCTGAAGAGATGCAGAGGTGTGAGACACAAAGGGGGAGAATATTTGGAGGGAAGGGGACGGTCGGTGTTTGTAAAATGTGCAGTTGGGTTCGGTGTTTACACACTAACAGGTCTGCTCTTTATTTTGGCATACATCCAGCCACCAAGCAACACTTACTCAACACCAAAAAAAAAAAAGAAAAAAAAGATTTGCACTCCTCGCCCTGCCGCCCACGCTGGATTTGGGTGGAAAACAGGACGAGCGACAGGAAACCAGCTGCAGATGCTGAAACTACGTGGATGCTTAGACGCCTACATTTCTGACATTTTTGGTGGAAAATCAAGCGTCATCCATCCATTGATTTTCAGTTTTTCAGGTCAAAGTCACAGTGTGAGGCAGTCCAGACGTCCTTCTACCTGTCTCAGGTCACATGTCCTGTATCTCCTCCTCCTCCTTGGGTGTGCGTGCAAGACCTCCACAGAGCATCCAGATGTTTGAATCAAACACTTTAACAACCAACGAAGGTCCCAACTCCTTCCAGATGTTCAGACCCCTCGCCTCATCGCTGCAGACACGAGCCAGCCGGCGCTTTCTGCCTCCATCCGTAAACCTGACGGCACCCACGTTGAGGATGACTGGCCTGACTTAGAACTTAATCAGCTCTCCTCCACAGCTCAATTAAGCCACGGACACTGAAATCTAAGTGAGGTGAAACACCTTAAATTAAGGCAAAACATGCTTGTTTCTTGTCTGACACACTTTATCTTCTTACCAGGCAGTTTCACTTATCTCCAGCTCTTCTGTCCTTAATTATCTTTGAGGCTAGATGTTTTTACTTGTTTTAAAAATCTCGGCAAGTGAAATTTTCCATTTCTGCTGGCAGATAATTTGAGTTGAGAATCTCAGTTTTTGCAGAAAAAACACAGTCCGGTCCGAATTTCTGCCAGATATGCAGTTTGTCAGGCACACCCCGCTTTTATTGGTGCAGTTGGTGAGAGGCAGGGGTAGGTGATGGTAGTGCGGCAATTGGCAGTTACATGTGGCATCTAGGCCAGTGGTAGCATTGAAGCGGCTAACAATAGCTGAAGCGGTGGTAGTATGATAGCATCTTAGCAGTTAGTTTTGGCATCTAGCAGTTAACATTAGCAGTATAGTTGAATTTAGCTTTATTGTCTCCTTTTGTTCCTCTTAGCAGGTAGCGGTTAGCATTTAGCATTAGCATTAGTATTAGCTAAATGGTAGCATCGGAACTGTATTGTCTTCTTCTGTTCTTCTTAGCAGTTAGCAATGGTAGCATCGATACTGGCCACTACCTGGAGCATCTCCTAAACAGGCCTGGGTTAGTTGAACATGGCAGTGCTGTTTGGATTGTGTAGGAGCAGTGTGAACTGGCACTAGGGGGGGTGACTCTGGGATGCCGGAGTTCACCGCCTAGCCTCCTGGAGGTGTAGTGGGACTAAGTAGGTGAAACACCGTTGAAGGGAGGTATCCACCTGATGACCCCCAGAGACGTGTTAGGAATCACTGCTCTTTGGCAGGTATAGAGGCAGATTAGGGCTCCAAGGTTCTTCACTGAGAATGAATCCTCTTTTTGAGCACAAGTATCTTTTGTTTAAATTAACTCAATTGTCAGGGGTCATGACAGCTGATCAGATCAACACCCACGATCAGGCTCTCAGATGATCAGATGGATTGCTGACCGGTCAGAAACTCAGTGAGCATGTTTTGATATTATGGAGGACGATTTAACACTCAAACTGCGTTACAGATCATATGGTCTTCCAGACATCTGCTACTTAATATTATTCTTTTTTCCTTCCTACTTTCCACTCATACTGTAACTGCTGCCCCTCTTTCCAGTCAACATTGTTTAGGATGCAGCCATCTTGTTTGAATAAACTTTATTGGAATTGTCACTGGGGGTTCTGTGCTTAAGTTCAGTGTGAGGAGCTGATCCTGGTGCAGATTCTGGTCCTGCAGAAAGGCTGTAAAAGTAAACAGCCTAAAGATGTTGCATCTGCCAATTTTGGGTTAGCAGGTTAATTTAACTCCATATTTATCAGAGCCCGTTGGGCTTGAGGGATTTAGGGTGCAGAGACTGAATCACCAAGGAAAGTTCAGGCTCAAGGTGGTATTTATTAAGAAAAATCAGGCAAAAACAAGACTGGATTTAACAAAGTACAAACAAAAGACACTCGATTATCCAAAGTAAAAACAAAAATACTTGTTTGACAAAAAGCAAAGAACAAAAGGCACAAGGTTTCTAAAAACGTGCAAAACCAAGGAAGCAAGGCTAAACAAGGCACTTAACTGGTTGACAAGGTTTTCTCAACAAACCTATATATACATGAGGTAACAGGTGGAAACAATCAGGGTGGGGCAGACAATCAGACAGGCGGGAAACACGTCAGGAAGTCAGCTGTCTGAAACGAGAGGAGAGTTAGGGTTTCACAATAAAACAGGAAGTGTATGACAAGACCAGACACAGGTGAACAAAACAGATCAGCAGATTTGACGAGACATGACAATATTGCCCTTAAATAAGAAGAAGGTGAGATACTCGTGGTGTTTCACTCTACTTGCTTCTTGTATGACTGTGCAACAATCCAGTGTTCAGCATCAGCGTTAGTCTAAAATGGCTCTGCTGTGTTGACCGAGTGGTCCAAACATGTTGCCGTTTTCAGCGATTCTCCTTTTTTTAATGTTTTAACCGCTATAAGAAAAGCTTTTTAATATTTCCTCTCTCGTTTGACACACCTTATATCTGGAGTGCCTTCTGGCTTTTCTTATTTTAAGCATTTCAGGATTGCGTCTTGTCAGATATATTTTTGCTGGCAGCCGACGGTGTGATTTATCCGTCCACATACATTTGGCAGACAGAAACAAATAGAACCTATTCTAAGTATAAAACAGGTGGAGGAACCGCCGCCTGTTCTCTCATAGGAATGTGTTTTCCTTCACTGGTCATCATCTGACCCAGACAGGCTTTCATTACACTGTCATTTGTTTCACCTCTCTCACATCCAGACAGCACAACGGGACGGCAGCCACTGGCGAGATTTGCAATTCAGATTCAAACCACCTCTGTGAGAGAAAAGGTTTAAATATTAACAAAGTCTAAACGTGGTCCTGGGTGATTGCGTGTCATGTCAACAGCAAGTCCGCTTTAATTACTTATTGAAAGTGTCATGGGTGAGTCACTCGCCCTCATGTCGCCCCGCACTGATGCAGAGTCACTTTTTCTTTTCCACACGCGCACCGCGGGAGGTCACCTGTCGAGGGACTCGCTACTTTCCGATCTCATTTCCTCACCGTGTACCTGCCCACACACACAGACATGAGTGTACACAGTATGACTACATGTAAACACACAATTAAAATTAATTGAAGAGGCGCCGGGCTCGACTCATGCTGGGTTCATCCTCTGCAAAACTGATTTGAAGCATACTGTGTATTTTCCACTTGCAAGTCAGACTGACACTAACAATTATGTTCATTATTGATTAAAGGACCGTGTGTGGACTGGACACCCTTCGCCTCATCATAACCTGCGGCCAGGTTAAAACGCCAAAGTCTCTCACTAGAGTCAGTGTTTGGTTTGTCCATTCTGGGCTCCTGTAGAAACATGGCGGACTCTGTTGAGGAGGAGCCGCTCCCTCTGCAGATATAAAGAGCTCATTCAAAGGTAATCTTATTTATTATTTATTTTCACTGATTATACACTTAAGAAAACATAATAATGAATATTACATTTCTGCCAATACATTTAATTTGTTGATTTTTAGTGTTTTTGTTTTACGGTTGTGAATTATTTTCTTCAGTTGGAATAAAGAAACAAATCCTGACATTTGAGAAACTGGTTTCTTGAACGCCGTTTGTCCTCAATAAATGACCTGATCGAGGAATCAATGTCATGACAAAACTAGGACTTGAACCCAAATGCACGACTCAGGAGACAAAGTACAAACAAAACAATCTTTAATGACAAAGTATCTTATTAAAGTCACTCTTGCAGAGGAAAATACAAGCTACACTAATAAACAAGGATCGCTCTCAAGGAGGAAAAACTGTAACCAAAATCACTGGTAAAAAGGTAAGGCAAAGTATCAAAGTAAAGCAAGGCAAGGCTATGGCAAAAAACAAGACAAAGTATCAAAAGACTACAAAACCTCAATACACAACGTGGCATGGACTGGCGTAGGTTCAGACTGCACGAGACAAGACGAACTGGCACAGGACAAAGGGAAACACAGACTATATACACATGAGGTAGCAAGGAACAGGTGGAAACAATCAGGGCGGGGTAGACGACAGGTGGGAAGGACACCAGGAAGTCAAGAGCCTGAAACGAGGAAACAGGAAGCCACAAGACAACATAGACACAGGAATTTGATGAAAAGTGTTCACAGAACCACCTCAAACCACTCCCGCTGCATTATCTTACATATTAAATATGTTCAATATGTCCCAAACTCTCCTTGTTTCTCCACAATGTAGCTAAATCAAAGCTATAAAGAGCTTTACATGGTTGAAACAGGATTAAAACCTTTCAGAACTTCAATGAGGCAAATGAAATCAGACAATTAAAAACAACAAAAGTGATTTGCAGTAAAACAAAAAGCACTGAATTCTGCAAATAAGAAATTATTGCCTCCACTTTCATGACCATCAAGTTGGTAAATCACATTACAAACAACCTCTGCGTATCCAAAACGCCATTCCTCCTCTTCCTCCCTCCTCTCTTGGTTTGAAGATTGCCTCGCACTGAATGAAGAATGAGCTGCATCAAGCTCACAAAAAGGCAGGTGAGTTAAGCCTCACTTTTCATTCTTCCATTTGAGCCCGGGGAATGAATCTCCAGATAATACCCATACCTTTGGCCCCGGGAATTGGAAAGCCCCCGCGTGGCTGCAGGATGCGAGGCCGTATTGGATCTGGGAAAAGGGCCCCAGACGCCATTACAGCTCATTTAAAGTTAAAGATGGAGCTCTTTTTTTTTGCCCTGGGGTGTATAGAGTCTCCTCAGAGTGAAGGGCTGATATTAGCTATAGCCGCCAGAACAACAGAGTGGGAGAACAGACAGGAGGGGAGCCTGCTGTGACACACAGACAGTTTTAACTGCCGAAAAAGGTACTTAGTGCTTAATTTGTTCACACGATGTCAAACTGTGATAAAGATGTGAATACAACATTAAAGATGATGCAAAAAAAAAAAAAAAAAGCCAGCTAAGGAGGGAAACATGAGGCTGAAAACTGAAACTTTACTGAGCTAAAACACAAAATAAAATACTGTCAAAATAAAAAAAAGGTTTGTTTCAAGTATTCCAGACGCTATTAATATGAAAATCAACTGACACACTCTTCAAAATTAATCACTGTGATCAAGGTGTTTTTATGCACCTTTTGAAATATTGCATTGGAAAAGTTTTAACGAAAAAAGTCTTTATGCTTGTTTACTTTACCGAGTAAGTTTTTGATGAAGTGAATGTAATTCACATCATGAAGAAGAAGAAGAAGAAGAAGAAGAAGAAGAAGAAAAAGAAAAAGAAGAAGAAGAAGAAGAAGACTTTCCACTGTCAGCGTCTTCCTGGATATTCCCATAATGCTCTTTGTCTTCTGGACATATAAAAACATGGCCAGAACCAGCTGACATGAAAAAACAGTTCCCTGCAGACCTCTCTCCTCTTTGGCGACTCATGTTGTTTTCTTCTTCTTCTTCTTCTTCTTCTTCTTCTTCTTCTACTCTGTTGATTATAGCCATGCATATTGTAGCTTATTGCGCCAACTTCTAATGAAACTACGCCTTTTCCCTCCAAACCAGTTTATGGAAATGCGCTTAATTCACATTTTTGGCAACGTTTCAAAATTTTGTACAGCATTTGCTTGAGGATGAATGGAAACATGGCTAATTACTGTCTGTAAAAACATCCAAACTATCAAAGAACACAACAGCATGGTTAGTAAAATGGTTAGCTATGTGATTTGTACTAAAACATACAACAGAACCGATATAGTTCTTTAAAAGAGCTCATTCTCACTCATTGTGAGATGCCGGTAAGAGTTCTGGCGTCATCCCACGACAAGCTGGAGGTGAAGGGGCTTTTGTATGTTGTGTTCAGGGCACGGGGGAAAAACAGCATTTAAAAAAACTGCGCGGTGTCATCTCATTGTTTTGTTGTACTCGTGTTTTCACCAGTACAACACCTCCTGAACTGAAACCGTCTTTCTGAAAACTGCTCACAAGACAGAGCTGAACGTATTCAATGTAATACTTTAATGCTGTGAGTCTTTTGTAATTTGGGTGGACTGACCCTTTAAAAACACATACTGACCTTCTGAAAACACACTCTTTACACTATTGTGCTTGAGTAACATATAAATCATAATGAACATGTCCTGGGTGGCCACATTTAAAAAAACATCAGCAGAAGATCCAGGATTTTGAGTGTGTCCTACACCTGCTTGTGTGTGTGTGTGCGTGTGTGTGCCCAATCAGCTGTGCGAGGAAACACGCCCCCTTCACTCTCTTACCTGTCCCCCTCTTCCCGATTGGCTGCCGTGCATCGGACGCGCTGCTCCGCCACTGGCCGGCGAACGAGGAGGCGGCAGTTTGTTGCTGTTGCTAAGATCCTGTTGCTAGGTTCCCGGCTGTTGCTAGGAGACATGTGATGCATTATGGATGGTTGGATTTCTCATGGAGGAGCGAATCTGAAAGGCTTATGACTGGACTCTCACTCGTCACTGTATCAATCACTTTCTATCACAATTTTTCACACTTCATTTTCATCCTTCTCTATCTCCATCTTTTTATCAATCAATAATTCAAATTTGATTTAATGGCGCGACTATAATTAAGCAGAGTATTGTCAAAGCCAGTTGTACAAGGTTTACAATGTAAAGATCTCTTCAGGTGGGATTAATATTACAGGTGGAGGTGGGTACTAAAATATTTGCCGGTCCCTCTGTAATTAAAGTCATCACTCCAAACAGTCATTGGCCAATTACAGGAGCCGGTACTGTAAACAAGGATACTCGCTCTCTGCAAATGTTGAAGCAGCTCCTGGACATTTGTCCTGGACTGCTGCAACTTCCACTGAACCTGCATCTGCCACCAGACCTGATCCTGCAGCTCACACCCAGTTCATGACCCCCTGCAGTGCTCCTTCACACCTCCAAGCTGATGTACAGTAAAACCCCAACTCTGCCTCACTCCTTAGTCTCATAATGAGAATTAGTGTATTTTATCATTTTGTTTGGAAGACTTGAGGATTAAGGGAGGAACAAAGAAGGCGATTGTGGCTGTAATGGGAGGGGAGAACAGGGGCCAAAACTCACACAAGTGTCTGTGAGTTGCAAATGTTTTATAGTTCAATATTGCAGCTCACCAAATTTCCTATTCCTAAAACATGAAAAAATTAAAGCGTCTAATATTAAAATCACCCGAATGAATGGAGAAAATACAACAAATGGTCATGTCATTGCCACCTTGTACACAATAATGAATCACTGAAAAGAAATGGTTGAATTTGGATGTAATTCACAATAATTTAGTGAGCTGCAACTGAAACCAATGTCCTATATCCTCATTTTCAGCAGCATTATTGCGCTGCATTTCTCTGAATCACCTGTGGCCGGCTGACATTCAGGTAACCTCATTGTACTTGGAGCTTAGCTGCAGTTCAGTTTAGCCTGTTCTTGCATGACAGATGTGTGTTCAACCCTGAATGCACCAGTTTAACGCAACACTTCAGTGACAGAAGAGGCCCTAAAACAGGTTTCTAAAAGTGCTTTGGTATTTTATCGCTTCATTCCAAAAGGTTTTAAATGAACTCCGCTGCTGCGCTCGTTGCGAGATAAGCGTCACGCTTCAGATGTGCAAAATGAAATGAGCATCATGACTGTCATGCTGTAAGTGCACAGAGGGGCTGCAGCCATTCTTTTCCTCACTACTCTAACGACACGCTGGTTCATTCTGCCATCATGTCTATTGGCGTGAGGGCAAAGCTGCACCTCCTGCAGGTGGTAATAAGCTGTCCAAATGTTTAGCAGCTAAGCTAGCCAGCTTGAACAGTGATAAATGCACAACCTGAAAACCCAAAAATCATCTCTCATTAGATGCGTCGAAAGACTTCCTGAAGTTTGACCTACATAACAGTGAGAGCCACCACCAAAACGGTAGTGCTGACCCCTACTGGCCTGGAGTACAAATGCCCAAATATGATACGTGATATGCTTTTGTTGGTGAAAAAAACAGAATTAATGCAACACTGCGTTTTTCTCACTGACACAATTAAGCCCAAACACACAAAAAGACTGTGCAGTTTATTGTGGTGATTGAAGACACGCGTTCATTATGGTACAGGGTTTTGTACCGTAGTGGAACAGGTTCGAGTTTGTTTCCTGGCCTACATAAGAGTGTGTACAAGTGGTTGCTGATAGCTTTTAAAAGATTGAACTGACTAATGGCTTCATATCACATGCATCACATTAGCAGTGCTTTTAAGTAGAGGGTGGAATGCTGAAGACGCACAGGAAGCACATTGTTATCTTAGACTTAATTAGTCTCAAACATATTATTCTCATTAACCGTAGCCTCAGTAGTTTTTGCCATCTTGCGCTGCCAAATTACTCGCCTCTTGAAAATCTGCGCTCATCATGTGAGCGTCGCCTTCCACACAATCTGAGTAATAAGTTGTGCAGGATACTTTTGGTTTGCAGACACCCTTTATCCTGTACACATGGCCACAGGTGTCCCTCCTCCACAACGCTGGATGACATTTGCAGTAGTCGCTCTCTCTCTCTCTCTCACACACACACACACACACACACACACATGCACCACCCAGATGGAGCCACTCAGTCGCAGCTCTTATCTTGGAAAATTGCTCAAGTCTGCACGTCGAAAATACCTGCTGCTGCAGTCTTTGATTCCCCAAGAAGGCTGGCAGACACATGCCTGCGTGCGCTTGTGTGTGTGCGTGTTTGTGTGTGAGTGTGAGTGTTACAGAGAGACACATAGGAAGGAAGCCAGTGTGTGTCTGCATGATTGCCACAGTGGGGAGCATGTCAGCTAGTGTGTCTACACGTGAGAGTTAGGATTGTGCAAGGTGCTGGGACAAGTGTGTGTGTGTGTGTGTGTGATGCTCACGTTGTGGTTGTTGCTCACACAGTTACATTGCGGGGACTCGCCTACCTTGTGGGGTCCCCGTGACATAAATCATTAAATTTTAGGGTGATGGTTTACGTTAAGGGTAGGGAATGGATGTCATTGAGGATCCTCACAAGTATAGAAGTACAGGTGTGTGTGTGTGTGTGTGTGTGTGAGTGTGTACCAGATCTGTGACAAGCCGACCGTGACAGGCTCTAATAGCTCTCGAACACACACGTCTGAACACGCTGCTGCTCGTCGTGTGTGCGTTTTCCTCTGTCTGTTTTATCTCCAGCTCTGTTATCACCCCGACTCTTCTTCTCGGCTGCCGGCGCTCTCCTCCACCGCCAACGCCACCGGAGCGAGACAGATAGGGGAGGAAGTTGGCCGAGAAATGGCATCGATGGGAAGTTCTGCTCGGTGGTGAAACTCTGAGCTCAGGCCTTCAGCAAACACAGCGTAGCCGTGTTAGCGTGCGACAGTAGACTTGAGCTGGTCGATGACTTGAGGAGGACATCTGTCTTTGCACTCAACCTTAAAGCAGCTCCAGATATTACCTGAAGGAAGAAGTATCCTAAACGTTGTGCGGCAAGTCAGCGCTGACTTTTTCAACAGCTAACCGAGACTTCAAACTTGTCCTAAGTTTATTCAGCGGTTTTATTCCAGCGCATCTGCATCTGTCGCACGGTGTATTTGATCGAGTTGAGGGTTATCTGTGCTGGGAGAGGACAGCAGAGACATTGCTCATCATCAGACATCAGTGTCCCGTCTGATCATCATAGCTGACATCATGTTTGTGTCAGCTGATTTCTCACAAACGACAGTCTAAGAATTATTTCTGTGGGTCGACTTGCAACGACTACAGCTGCCCCGATCTCGCGGCCATTGTCCTGTCACTTTTTCTCCGGGATGTAGCTGGGAAGGCCTGGTTACCACAGCAACCAAGGTCTTAAATAAGATGATGTATGCATACATGAAGAGGGCCATTCAAGGTTTTGGATAAGGACTCATGTCAGGGCGGCTTCAGTTAGCAGGATGCGTACAGTAGGTAAGACATGAGCTAATGTTAAAGGACAACTTTTGTTTTTTACAACCTGGACCTTATTTGTAGCATTAAATACGACCATTTACTCACCCAGACAACTTTGGTGGCATGTGGAGTCGTTTTGAAGAAATTAGCCCCAGAGGAGCGGCGTGTATATCCGTATAATGCGAGTACTCGGGGCATCCATGCACAGCCTCTATATAACGCGAAACTCGTTCATACTCCAATATTTTGTTATGATATGCTGGTGCTATTCCCCTCTGAGCCCGTGGTGGCATGTTATCAACATCCGGCGTCTCTAGGCAACTACCTCTGATGTGGATGATGTCATTTCCGAACACTGCGCGCTGCATCCATCAAACAAAGTCATCGTCCACCACCTCAGAGTCGGAAATATATTCACCCATTTTGTAAAAATTAACAGTCGCAAACTACAGCTAAACTAGCCAACCGACTAATTTCTTCAAAACGACTCCAAATGCCACCAAAGTTGTCTGGGTGAGTAAATGGTCGTATTTAATGCTACAAATAAGGTCCAGATTGTAAAAAAACGAAAGTTATCCTTTAAGATCTAAGTCTGTTCAAATGTAATGGTAAGCAAGGAAGTGACATGCACGTCCTCACCCTGCATTTGCAGTAATACTTCATCTAGCAGTAATCATAATAATACAGATAATCAAATAACACATCCTTCATATGCTTTTATTAAGAAGATATATATAAGAATCTCACCAAATAATCCTTAAATTACTGGAAAAGGTTAGCAGCTAACCTTAACCTTAATATGTAGCATCTAGCCATCGTTGTTGTCTTCAATGCCACATTGCATTGTGGGATTTGTGCCAGTTTAGTCGTTAGCGTTTCCATACTGAAGTATTCACCGTCAATAGTGTGTACGATGCAGTTCATGCTACAGTTTAGGACATACTACAACTACTTTAGCAGACCAATAGCATGATGGCGTGGAATTCGGCCCAAAAGAATTCCCATCGCAGGATGTAGGAAGATGATGCTCTTAAAGGAACAGTTCAGCATTTTGGGAATACACCTGTTTGCTTGCCTACGTAGGCAAGCCTGAAACCTCTCTGAACTTTAAATATGAAGCTCCAGCAGCAGCTTGAGGCTCACTAATTAACACATTATATCATCTGTAATGCACACAAAGACCGAAGTGTAATAACAATCTCTTTTTATGTTACTGGTCACTTTTTCTTTGCGCATATATTTTGATCTGAGCTGTTGCTTTCTTGCTGTGGCAGCATGTTAATAAACCTCAACATTAAACGCGTGAATGCTGAGCACAGACAGACAGGTCCTACTGACTCCTCTCACGGGGTCTGATTAGTGCTGCTGAACTCCTTTCACTCAGCTGCTCCATAATATATGTCACAGCATGTGGGCGGGATCCGTTTCGTGACACCAAACAGAATCCAAACCCAGCATCAAATTTTGATCCGGTGCGAAGAGTCCCAGCACTTTACTCTGACGTGAGCGAAGGCTCGTTTCTGTTGACGCCGCACCCACCGGACACCGAGGCAGCATAAATGTTTCTACTCAGCTGGTTTTAATCCCAGACCGAAAATCTGAGATGTGCAGACAGCGTACTGCCTTCATCAAAGAACTTCACCTCACAGCTCTCAGGTGTTACCCTGTGCTTGATTATTAATCAGAACATGGGATTTCCCTGCTCTCTATTAGAAATAATGATGAATTTTTCATTCTAATAAGTAAGAGTAAATGCTGAAGGTGACATAAAGTTAAGGTAAATGGTTTTTTAGGTTAAATTAGTAAATAAAACAAACTTTATTCATTTTTTTATACCAATTGGTGTCTGTTAGTCACTATATATATCTACACTTTGTGCACACACACAAATACAAGGGTGTACGGGGGGTTATAGTATGAATTAAACTAGATTATTATTGCATTTTTAATAATAAAAGAACTGAATCCTTGTCTGTAAAATGCAGACTGAAAACAAAAACAGGAAATACAAGTCTTCACCTTGCAACACATGAAACCGAAGCATTTTCAGCTGTGATCGTCCTTCATGTCCGCCGACACACATCATATCCATCACAGGCCCATTCTCCTTCTAATTCTCCCACGTGCAGTCAGTCTGGTCCGGCAGCCGCACATCATTTGTAATTATGCAAAACAGTCCTTTCTCATGGCATGGAGGAAAGCAATTTTTCTATGCAAATGGTTGAATTCCCCGTGAGGGCCGCCATTGGATGCGTCCTTATAAACGTGCTAATGATGAGTGACGGCGGGCGATATTGGGGGCGCCGCACGTGCGACACCGATGAAAATTATCAACTAAATGCCAGAAGTGTCCTCACAACGGGTGAACTGGGCAGGGGAGACGGGACCGAGTGGCGCGCTGAGAGTCGCAGCCGTGGCCATTAGTAATCCAATTGGACGAGGAGGTAATGAGAAAAGATCTGAGGGGTGATTTAAATTAAAGAATTTATTTTTTCCATTTTAATAATTTCCTTCAAGTCTCTTCGAGATGCAGGTTGAAGTGATAATCGGTCAAATCCTGCGCGGCGCCACACAAATACACGAACGTCGCGTGAGCATAATTGGGTTGTAAATATCACTGGAGATTGGGCTCAAATCATTTAAACTGCCCTCATTCACCTTCATCGTGGGATAACCTCCTGATTGACTCCCTCATCAGTTTAGACGAAAGCAGGCAGAAACCTGCAGTTCAGGAACATTTACTCCAAGACTGCAGGGCTCCAATTCCAGGGGCGGGCTGGGAAGAATCGACCCGAACAGGACGAGATCACGACCCCTGCTGCTCCAGGAAGCTTTTCCACTCAGAAAAACCTGACATTCACCATCTCACAAACCGCGAGAACCAAGACAAACCAAGCTTTGCACTCCGGCCATGATGCTGTAAGGACCAGGTGGAGTCTGGGCAGCAGGATTCAGTCATTAAGAAAGATCCAACAGAATAACGGTGCGAGTCGTGCACACGCTGTGAGATCTTAACTGGTTCATGATGTCTGAACCTCCTGTGTGATGATACTCAACCTGCAGCAGCTGAGTGACAGGAGTCTGCAGGAAGCTCCCAGGAGGCGCATTTTACAAACATGTTTTTATGACTGACTTTTATTTCATGTGCGCCCAGTAAACCCTCAGAGTGATAATCTGAACTACACTTACTGGGTTATGACAGTGAGTGTGTGTGTGTGTGTGAGTGTGATTGCCTTTCACGCTGACATTTCAGAGATGATGAGTCACGCCGTCCACAACGCCTTCTATCGATCACTGAACAGTCACAGAATATCCAGCGGCGTGCGCTCGCTCCTCGCTGACTAATGTACGAGTGGAGACAAAATATTTGAGCCGCCGCTGTGAAACTGCAGACGTCTCATTTCGGAACGAAACCCCTGCATCCGTCTGTGAACGGCAATAAGCTCCCTGATTTCTCCACGCCGCGAGAATAACAACGGGCCATTAGCGGCCCCGGCGGTGACGCAGCCAACAGCGACTCCGTGGTTTTACAAATAGCAGCAGATGATGTTGAACTGCGCGCAGACACGACTGCCCACTTTCAGGGAAGCTCGTTAGCTCGCGGGAGAATAACTGAGAACATTTCAGCTGAAGCGACGTGACGACTGATAGCCACAGCGATATTACGACTGCACGCTCGGGCGTCTTGTTTAGATGTAAAATAAAGAGGAGTGCTGTGAGTCTCAGTGCACAATGCTGCAGCCTGGGGGAAAAATGTCGAGGTAATTATGTTTTTTTTTCCCTTTTCACTTGAAGTGAAAGTTGTCATTTATTTGCTGAATGAGATTCATGACCTCTCAGGCCCTAAAACGCACCATTGTAGAATTTCAAATATCCCGATGTGTCAGAGAATTTAAACAAACAATTCTGCATTCTGAAAATGCCATTTTTGTGTGTGTGTGTGACTAATATAATAAAAAATAACATTCTCTTTAGAGCTGCCCAAACTTTCATGCATCAAAATCCAGCTACAGCTGCCAGGACCTGTTAAACGAGATAATCTGGTCATCGATTTCTGCTTTGTAGCTGCTCAGGAAAACAGGTTGTGGAGCCAAATGCACGACTTGTTGACAAAACAGGTGAGGCGAAGAAAGATTTACTGTGCGTGGCTCAGAGCAGAGCTGGGTTAAACCAAATGAAGCGCAGGGACAAAAGGCTGAAACTGGGATGGCGCAGCAGATAGCATGGCAGGGATCAGGGGATATGGGCTAAAGGCTAAAGGTACTTATGCTGGGGAGTTGATTAGGGAAGTGGGAGCAGGTGCAGATGGGAGGTCAGGTGATGTAGAAAGGCGGAGACACAGTGAGGACAGGTGATGGACAGCGAGCAGATGGCATCTTAAATTAAAATCAACAAATTAAATCATTAATTAACTTTTTTTTAAAGTTTTTTTTATTTTCTTTAGTGTACTCAAATGGTCCTTGAGTAATACTTGAGTATACTTGAAGTGTAAAGAGTAAATTTGCAAAACTTTACGTGTACCGACCTTTACTATCAGAAAGACGTGCTGGTTTTCAGTCTCAGTGGTGGACTTCAAACTTCATCATCATCATCATCATCATCGACAGTAAAACCAAACTACCTGCATGGCTGCACTGTGAGCTATAATGTTTAACTCCGAACAACGAACAACTCAATTTCCATTGAAAAGTTTAAACACAGTGCAAATTAGTGGAACCGCTGAGCAAGCCAGGACGTCAAAATCTCATCTAATGAAGTCTTCAGTGCGGACTTTTTAGCTGTTCTCATGTGAACTAAATTTGCAGGCTTCAAGGCGTTTTACTCAAATCTATCCCGAGCCGCTTTGAGTTTGCATGTGGAACAGTTGAAGGTGCTGTCTGTGTGCTGCTCGGTGTGAAAATACAACACTTGGACGCTCTAAATCCACTCATATGACTCATCATTGAAGAGAGCAGCATCTCGCTGAATCGATTTCCCTGCTTCCTCTTCTCTAAGTCAACACTGCTGGCCAGCAACACTAGCTCATGTACCGAGAGCGATTTCTCCACAATCAATACCAAGCTGCTGCTTCGCCTGAATAAGCACTCTGAAAGAGCTATTCATCCACCGTGCTCCATCGAGAAAGATGCCGATATATGTACAGACGTTTCATTAGAGCCAGAGAACGGCTTATAAACTGAGGAGCTGACTGTCGTCAGTGGGGTTAACGCAGTGAGCAGGATGATGATAATCAAGCTGTATGAGGTTTTTGACGACGGAGCTCCGCTGTTGTCGTTGTGCAGAATGTGGTTTGGCTGAAATAAGCGAGGCCTTCCTTGAAAAAGACGTCTTTTTAGCAGCATGTTGCTCTAAAACCTGAATATATGGTTCAGCATTAACCCCTTAACGCAGATTGTCACGAATTTGCATCATACCACTTTAATCCACATTGCAGCCGAATCTCGCTGCATTCCTCTGATGCCGGTTTGTGCATATTCAACACACACCTAGGAACCTTTTGCAAGCACTGGTTTCTCGTCGGACCGGTCAAAGTGAAAACTACATCCCTTGTGTTTATGATGCACATTTATGAATTTTGGGGAAAAAAAGGTATTTTTATTGCATTTAAGCTTTAACACCTGTTGTCGCTAATTTGCTCCTCTTAATTTAGGATCAATTTGAAAGCAAAAACACAAAGAATTGATTTTTTAATATAATTCTAAATAAATTCAGGCATCAAGGGGTTAATGGCGCCTTCACAGATGTGCAGGTGACCCGTGTGCACTCATGTACCTGAACTGACCCTCTGTCCGCCGCGTCCATGATTTCCAAAAAAGATTTCAGAGTTTGACTCTCTGTCTCCCAGAGTGGTGAACCCCTCCCCATCTTTTTCCTTCAGAAAGACTCCGCCTCTCTGGGAGACTCTTTTTATACTCAATCATGTTACTCACCTGTTGCCGGGTTACTTAATTAACTGTGAGATGCTACACCAGCTGTTTTCTTTCAGCATGTCACAGCTTTTCCAGTCTTTTGTTGCCACTGTTCCAACTTGTTAGAAACATGTTGCTGTCATCAAGTAATAAAATAATAAAACTTCTGTTTCGACATTCGATGCGTCGTCTTTGTGTTATCTTCAATTAAATATGAGGTTTCAGTTTATTGCAAATCAAACATCTTACACAGCCTCCCAGCTTTTTTTGGAAACAGGGTTGTACTTTATTTATTTAGTGGTAATCTATTTCAGTGTTTTTTCCTTCTTGTTTTTCTCTTTTTAAGTCCAGATTATTGGAGCTTTTTTTGTCTGTCGCCTGTGCTGGTTGTAAAAAGTGTGTCACCTTGGATGCCGCTGGCTACTGCAAACCAAATCTAGCTGCAGATATTTTTCTCTGCATGTTGCATTTTATAAAGTCAGCAAAAGCCCTTCGTCTATCATCAGTTTTTATTGAATCCAAAGTGCCTCCTCACATTATTTCTCACATGGTTTGGTGTCATGATTGTCCGTTCAACATGGCTTAGTAGTTTTTTTCCATTTCATGTTATCAACAAGAGCAAGAATAGAAAACTTAAGTGAATGCAACAAGACAAATCATTACGGATCAGATTTTTTTTTCACTAGTTTAAATTTGGAATAAAGAGTTTTTATAAGTAAGCGAGAGCAGTACGGACGTATTACCTTCTGATTTAATCTTATTTTTTGACCGTGTGCAAATCTTTCAGTGCGTTTTTACAGCACGAGCGATGGCCACTGTGCAATCCTTCAATTTGAAAATCTTGTGTTAAAAAAATGTTTAGCTTTTGCAGTTTTTGCGTTTTCCTGTTGGACCAAACGCAACTGTGACCCCGAGACCGAAACACGTCTCTCGTGTGGCCGACCACATCCTCAGTTTTCAGTTTCATCCGGGGTTTGTTCCCCGCAAACAACTTTAAAGGATGAAATCGTGGATGAGGAGCGGAGTGATGCAGAAGGAGAAGAGTAGGTGTTGTCTGAAAACTTTCACTGGACGAGGGCAGAATAAAAAGTGAATGACGAGCCACGAACACGTCAGCTCACCTCACGACACTGCATCTGATTTAAAATGCAGCCGCTTGTTCGGCGCTCTATAAAACAGATGTTTCGCCGCCCACCCAGATGGTAAAAATGATTGTGTGATTACGTCCCAAGCATACTGTAAGTCTGATATACAACAGCGGAGAGAGAGAAAACAGAGACAAAACCCACAAGTCAGGATTGCATTACAATACTGCATCGACAATGAGACTTTATTCACAAGTTGTTTACACCGATAGAACAAAATATCTTCTGTTTTTTGTTTTTTTGGTTTATGTACAGAGTTAATGCAACAGACCAGCCATCTATTGATTCTTGATGGAGTGTGTGAAAGAAAGAACAGCACTGCATGAACGTGAACTACTGAGCATCCTCACTGCATAAAAAATACCCATTAAACCGAGTTTACTTTTGACTCACGTTAAAAATGGCAGGTAGAATCAGATAATTTCAGTTCTTTCAATGCAGTTTCACTGATTGCCACATTTTTCCAACATACATGGCAGCATCTTCATGAAGGCAGAGACATTAAGATGTCACTCTACATCAAACAAGCTGTTATAAGGAGCATTTCTTGCAGCGTGTTTCAATTTTGTGATGAAAAATGGGAGTCGATTCCAACGGCACGACACCAGCTTGCTGCAGTGTTACATCATATTGATTCTGCACCACCTTTGAACTGACTTTAACCATGATCGGCACCGTTTAGAGATGATAATCCTTGGCTTTTGCACTTGAGGTCCTTGGAGCTTTTCGTGCAACACGCAGATGAAATAAAGTGAAGAGATAAACCAACATCTGTTTGTTTGCTTGAAGAGTTTTGCTTAGATCGTCTTGAGGACACAGCAAAGTACAGCACACTAATTTGCTGAATAAATAGCCATGCACTAGTAGCATCGTGTACGGAAGTCGTATCATTGGTGATTCAAAAAAGATTAAACACACTAAACTAGAATTTGTCGGACAGAATCTGTCAGCTGATTGAAAGTAGTGAAATTAAGTTGAGTTTACGCAAAACATGAGCTGGTTTCCCAAAGTCATCTTGAGACAATGAATGTGTTCACATCAGGTATGTGAGCAGCTTTTTGTTCAGTTGAATCTGAATTTAAACTCTGTCCTCTTGAATATAACCGCCGTCGACAAGAACTTACCACAAAACACAAAGGATCACAAGTATTATTATTTCTCTCAGCCCACGAACGCAGTGGTTTCTGGGTAAAAACATCATGACTTTTGCCTCCGAGCCCATGGAGGCCTTTAATTATGCAGCGTGAATCGGAAATAATCCAAGTACAAAACGCAGCAATGGATACAGACTGTTCAACACATCTTAAAGCAGCACACTGGTGTTTTTTCCCCTTAAATACAAAGCAAGCGTGTTTCTAATTACTGCTGAGTGTTTCTGAATGCATGCCGGGGGGGGCGTCAGGTTTTTAATGTGGTCTGTCTGCTTTCATGGCTGCCGTTGGTTTCCATTCATTTCCACACAAAAAGATAATCGACGATCAGAAACTTAGAAAGTAGCGCGTAGAGAATGAGATAAAACATGCTGCTTTCATTGACCACAGAACAAAAACCAGTCAGTCTCAAGATGCTTTTGGGAAAACCAGCTGACGAGTGTGACTGCAAACTGGTTTTCAATGCAATACAGGTTCAGCTACTGTACATGTACAAATCATCCATTAATGCTACATAGAAGAACTGCTATTCAGAAGCAAGACTATCCTCGTTAACACTGAAGCACTAGTCAGAAACACTTCGCTTCACAACGGGCTCATTCCGGCGTTCTGTGGTTCAAATTCATTCGTGATTAATTGTTCATCAGATTCAAAGACTCTCCCAAACTTTGGGGCGGGAGGCAACTTCCTGCCCCGAGATCATTAAAGACTGCTTGTTCTTGAGTGTTTATCAGAGGGATTTTCATTAAGCAGCAGCACGGCAAACTTTTAATCCACAGGTTAATCCGCTGGAATAAGGCCATTGTAAAACGAAGCGCTGCACACTAGCCTCGTTTCCAGGTGGCTGGACACGTTTACCAGTCCATCTACTGTGTTTCTATTAAGGCAGACATGAGTGTAACTTCACTGACAAGCCACAATGTTGGTTGTCCACAAGAGATAACGATTCAGGTTGAAGAAACACAATATTGCTTCTACAAGGATGATGAAAATTACACACTGGAAAAAATATATTCATGTCACCTCAAATCCAGTAGCAGTGCCTCGTTTATTTTCCTTAAAATAAGTGGGAAACTGCGGCTGTTTAGTGGAATTCACGCAAAAAGAACAGCCTTCATTTATCACTTGCTATTAAGAAAAATAATCCTCAGCGGGAGACGAGATCTTTCGTTCCGTCTCGTTTCCATCGACACTGGCCGCTGATGACTTACGCTGTGACGCTCGAGCGCACTGCATGGAAACTAAAGCGTGGCACTAAAAATCAGACACAAACACGATGCTGTGATACCGACATGATGATCAACATCACACACACACACACACACACACTCAAAACAAAGACCAGTCAAGGGCGTCAAGTCAGTAAAATGGCATCATTTGGTATTAAGAACCAGATTTGGGCTGCTATTGATTATCTCATTTGCTTCCGATTGAGTCAATAAAGTTTCAGAATATTGTTAAAAATTCTCAATGCATCTTCCCAGAGCCAAAGGCGACGTGACCAACAGCCTAAAAACCGGATTTTCCAGTGAATTAAAACCGAAGAGCAGCTCCGGTGATCAGGAAGCTGCATCGCAGGAACTTTAAGGTCTAACTAAAGCCCACCGTGACGCTGAGAGCCGAATCCTGCCACACCCGACCGACGCCCATGAGGTCAACCCTCATCTAGAAACAGAAACTATGATAAATATACTCTTAGGAGAACGTAGAGAAACATTTTCATCAATCTATCAAAATGTGTTTAAATGTCACTTTGGGAAACAGGCTGCATGGATCGTTACAATAGAAGGAAGGTCTATCTATGTACAGGATTGGTTCAACGGTTTCCTGGCACGACGTTCACTCAGGTGGAAGGAGAGGAGGAGGCGAGAAGGAGCGAAACGAGGGGACGTGAGTGGACAGAAGAGGAGGCGAGAGGAGAGGAGACAAGAGGAGAATGAGGGAAAAAGGGAGATATTTGGAAAAGCAAGACAGAAGAGAAAAGGAGATGAGATGGACGAGGAGGGAGGACACGAGATGCGTAGGATAAGGGAGGTGAAGGTATGACAGGTAGGACACGAGAGGGAGCGACAAGATAACGGGAGAAGAGGAGAGGACAGGAGAGACGAGTGGAGAAAAGAGGAGACGAAACAAGAAAGGACAAGACCGAGAGACAGAGGACGACAGTGAGAGGATGTGAACAGGGAGGCAAATAGAGGAGATGGGAGGAGGAGGAGGTCCATCAGAAGGAGGCGCTTCTTCCTACTGTGGAAGAGCTTTCAGGATGGCGTTCACCTCCTCCGCGACAGCCGTCAACGCAAACTCAAACTGGTCCTGCAGGGAGACAAAGATCAGGAGGTTAAAGGTACTGAAGAGCGGTCAATCACAAGCTTGACTTCATGCTGCTAGTTTGGTGAAGTTTTATCATTGATGTGATTTTTTTTAGTGGATTACAGCATTAAAATGCCCTTGTGGTAAACTTGGCACAGAGAAACCACTTCATTTTGAAATATTTAGTCATGTTTAGAAGATGCTTAACCTTGACTTTATTGTATCGTTACAGGAAGAGGAAGATTAATGGCCCAAACAGCACCTCCCCTCATAAAGATCAGAAAGGACGTCCGGGTGCTGAGGACTGCTGACCACGAGGGGAATCAATGTGTGAGGGCCGCGCAGAGAGCGCCGTGACAGCCGCTCGCTCAGGATACATGGTTTAATAAAGCCTGGATCGATACCGCCGATGTTTCACACACATCCTGGCTTTTCTTCCTAATTATGTTCACAGATCAGCCGGTAATTGAAGCTTCCAGAGCCGCCTGGCAGCATCCTGCGTGCAGCGTGGCGAGGAATGACTCTGAGCTCTCTGAGGCTGTGCAGCAGTGCGATGCACAGTATGTACAGTGTTCATATTATAATAAATCTGTACAATTTGTGTGCTTAACTTGTGTGTTCACTCTTTAAACAATTAAAAATAGTATTAAGTATTAAAAATATATATAAAAAAATATAAAAAAATCTATCTAACTCTACTTCCATTCAAATACTCGCTAGGTTTTCAATCAGCTCATGAAACTAATACTGATTCTGATGCCCTGGAAGCAGGTTTGAGCACAGATTATCACCACCCAATTCTACACATATTCCTCTGTGATCGGAGCAGACCTGACGATAATACCTGTCCAATTACTTCTCAGACATCGATTGATCTCGGCTGATGTGGAGGAATGAGTCCCCAAAAAACTGCGAATCTCACAACGGGGAACAAAGACGACGAGCCAACCTGAAGCTTTCAGATAAAACGGAGTTTAATGGGGGTGCGAGTGACTGTACTGTGGCGTGAAGGTCGCAGGTTTGATCCCTGCAACTGTCAGCGGCTAAATATCAGATCAGTTGATCCGCTGATCTAATGTGTCATTCAGCGGCGGTTTTCACGTCGTCTCCATATGTTTGATGCAACCCTGGTCGTCAGATTCGTGATCAGGATCTTTTTTCTGTCATTTGTTGGGAGCATGTTAAAATGATGTTTGGGACAGGAGCAACAAACGGCTGGGAAAGATGTGGAACGCTCCAAAAACACCTGTTTGGATCATTCCACAGGCGAACAACTCTCATGTCTGTGCATTGAGCTGAAAGTGGGAGATGATTAGCTTAGCTTAGCTTAGCATAAACACTGGAAGCAAGTGGAAACAGCTAGCTCGGCTTTTTTATGAGCCTTCATATGAGTAAAATGTAATGTTCAATGTTGGTCTTCATCTGCTAAATGTGCACCCACTGCACTCAAACTTTCTGTTCAAATAGGTTGTTTTTGCAGAAGTTTTCCACTTGAACAGGCAGACTCAGGTGTGTGTGTGTGTGTGTTACCTTGGTCTGAACCATTCCTGGCCTCTGGTCCCGCAGGTGCTCCAGAGTCGCCGCAATATCAATCTCCTTGGCACCTGTCACACACACGCACGCACAGATAAAAACACACACATGTGAAACGGTGTTGGATTGTGTTCAAAGTGCCGCCGAGATAATCCGGCTAACATCTGTCAATCTGGTGTTTCATACCGCCTCCCTTTAGAACAGCGAGAGGCGATTACATTCATCCTCTTTGCACAAACAAGCAGACGCGGGCCCTGCGAGCAGCTAGGTGGCGGCGTTTTGTTGTGGGGATGAAAAACGATAAAGAGGGAAGAGGAAGTGTCGGGGAGGCCCACGTGTTCGTGGCCTTTTCTAAAAGAAACTGAGCCGATCTTAACGCCCCTCGTCGGCCTTTGATAGTCGTCCTGTAGCCTTTGAGCTCATGGAGGTCGCCCACCAGAGCTCTGTCAGCCCCTGCCAAAATCTGACATGCCTGTGTGTGTGTGTGTGTGTGTGTGTGTCGGGCTCCCAGTGTTCTTGCCAGTCACCCTGTCAGCGTGCCAGACTGGCAAGCTTCCCCACAGCCGTCGACAGCGTGGCTGCCGGCAGTCGGCTGAATGACCTCTGGCCAAACGCTGGTCAGATTACCAGACATTGTGATATATTACAAGCAGATTATAATCCTTTCACAGACAAATACAGGCCAATTTATGAACTGTTCACAGGATCTGTCCGAGCTGAGCCCCACAAATAAGCAAACAACTTGTGTTTTAGTCTGAAGCTCAGATATCTGGCTAATAATCAATATCACAGATATCCTGGTATTGCTTTTAGTGTTTGCAGATCTGAAAATACAAATGTGCCGATGTAATTATCTTACATGTTTTTGCAGAGTGACTTATATCAGCGCTCTTAAAGGGTAAACACATGGCTCTTTAATTCTAGTATAACATATTTATGCCGTATTTATATACTTACTGCTTATAAAGACATGATTATCAGTGAAATTTGCTGTTGAAAATGTAGCCGCATCAAGCTTAATGTCATCTGACTCAGAGGAGAATGTTTGTCTGTATTGTGCATAAATCTCCAGCTCCAGAAGAACACATTCAAAAACTGTTGAGCACTAATGTAAAGTATTCCTGAGTTACAAAGAGAGCTCTGAGGTTTGCTGCTTGCATGAAAAATCAACGTGCTTTAAAGGGATATTTTTGTCTGAATGATATATTACATCATTTTTCATGTTTATTAATGTGACTGTCCTTTAGTGAACGGCTTCTCTGTCCAAGACAAATACCTCCTGGCAGCCAAATAAAGTTTATCCTGCATCTAAAAGTCACATCGAGCTCATAACGACCTCGTTGCGCCTTAGAATGTCATAGGAGCGTAACTAATAGCTACAGGTAGCCGACAGTTAGCCGGAGAAGAAGGAGCGGAGATGATGCGAGAAGACGGAGGGAAGACTAAAGAGAAGGACGACATCTCAAAGAAACGGAGAGGAAAGAGAGGTGGGAGCAACAATTAAACTCACAGAGAACAAGAGAAAGAAAAAAACATGTAATTTGTTTCCCGTCCACCCGTTCCTCTCCTCCTCCTCCTCCTCCTCCTCCTCTATCCAGATTCTGAGGAAATAAAAAGCGCCTGAATTCTCTTCAGTTTCTTCTTGTTGTGACACATAATAACACTTCTTTTTCTTGCCTGCACGCAGAGGGAAATGAATGGTGGGAGAACTGCTCATTCACACCATTTTCTTATTCTGTTTCGCAGGTTTTGTGAGCTTTTTTTTTTTTTTTTTTTCTTTTTACAACACAATAGACCCCCTTCTAGTCAGGAAAGCTGCAACACACTACTCACTGCTTTAGTTTTTCTTTTTCCGCGGGCAGGACTTAACAAGCTGAGGGCTATTGTGCAGGTTCTGATAAACCTCAAAATGGACGGTATTAAAAAAAAAAATCGCCTCATTCGGGCTTTTAGCCTGCCTTGAAGGAGCTGGTGGAGGCAGGAAAAAAGGAGGAGCGGTAAAAAGAAACCCAGCCTCATTTTGAACTTCCCTCCTCTGCGAGACCCTCGCTTCGAGGTGGAGGTCGTGGAGAAGGACTGAGGAGGATGGAAGAGGGGGGGGGGGGGTATAGAAGAGGAGAGGGAGGAGAGAAAGATAAAAAAAAAGAAAGTCTGGACCCTTGAGGAGGCCGCAAAAGACCCCCGAAAGCCGAAGCTGAGGGCCCGGCTCACCAGCTGGACCTGGGAAAAAAAAGTGAAAAGAAACGGAGGGATGCTGAAAAGCTCTCCGGCACTCGACGGGTTTCATTCGATTCTTAAGATGAAGAGAAGGGTGGCGGGGGAGTGGAGGAGGAGGTGGTGGTGGTGTGTGTGTGTGAGTGTGGAGGGGGGTGACATTAGAGCGAGGAGGGAAATGAGTCTTTTGGGAAAGAAGAAGGGAAAACAAAACGTGAGAACCGCAGCAATACCTCCTCAACCCTGCAACGCCGCCATAATACTCGCACGGATTTACAATTCATTCCTTGGGAGAAAGAGAGTGGGAACGGGGAGAGAGGAGCAGGAGGGAGGGAGGGTGGGTGAGGGAGACCGGAGTGATTTTGTGTCTGAGAGGGAGGAAGAAGAGGAGGAGGTGGGACGTGTCTTTGATCAGGAGGGGGGAAGCCTGCAAACCTGAGGGGCCTCTAGCTTCTCAGGACAGACAAAAACCTCCAAAATCAGGGGGGTGGAGAGCTGAGGGAGGGATGCAGAGGAGGGAAAGAACCGAGTTATAGTTCTGCATGATATAAACGACATAACGTGAGTCTGTCGGATGTTTGCGAACCTGCATTTTAAAACATGCATCAGCAGAAGAAGAATTTCGTTCATCCTGCGTTAAAACTTGTTAAAAGCTGTCGTTAAAAGATTTGGATCGTAGCGTTTTTTAGACTAAAAGTCGGGATATTTCAGTCTGCTGCACGTTGTGACCATTCAAAAAATGCTTCTTGCTTCAAACTGAATGGAACTGCGACACAAAATCAGCCCCAGTTTAAGTAACAGTAAGGAAGTATGACCAGCATCATGTGAGTGTTACAGACTGACTATCAGAACCAAACTGATGCTGGGTTTCTGAGGATAATAGCGATATTGATTATGAGTTTTAAAAACAAATCACACACACAAAACTCTTTGATAAAGATCCCTAAAACAGGGTTATTAAAGGATTATGACCATGATATGGAAGATATAAGTCAGACACAGTACACATTACTGATGGAAACTATTTTTTGTAAAAAATCTTGCATATTTTATGCCTTTTTTGGACATTATTATTGATCTAAGCAGCTTTTTCACATTGTATTAAATCAAGCTGGATGTAACTTTTACTGCATTTCTGTTGTGCAGTTTTGGCAAATCATAATTTCTGAAGATGATCACAGTTTTAATGTTTAAGATTCTTTCTAATAGAGCAGCTATGAAAGCTCCTCACAGGCAGTTAGATCAACTAAAACGACTAAAACTCCAATCAAAGCTCTGGTTCCTCACAGATTCCACAGTGTGCCGCAGGTGGTGAACACCTCAGACACGTCCTGGTCTTGGTCTCATCCCATCATGTGTTTCATCGATGAAGAAACAGCTGATCAATATTCTCTGTCTTCATATCTCAGAGTAAACCAGGAAGGTCTGGCTGTGGTTTTAAATGGGGCTTTTTTTATCATCCTTGTTGACAAAGTCGAGCGACCAAACATTAAAATCATCTCGTCGTTAATAAACGTGAAGCCAAAGAGAAAACTCTGGTTTCACCAGTTTGAACTCTTCACACAGAGTGAAGATATTTAGCTTTAAAAAGATTTTAAAACAGCTGCGACACCTGCTGATGCTTCAAACTAAACATTTTAAAGCTGGCAAAGATAAAATTAAGTTGCTGTTAGTGACATTTCTTTACATTTCTGTCGTCATTTTCTGTTAATGATCCTTATTTTTTCTAGACGGATGATCGATGCTGAGAACTTTTCGTTTTAGAGTAAATTTGGGATACATGACAGAGATAAAAGGGGGCAGAGAACACTCCCACCCAGCCCCGCCTGTTTCTCCACGAGCCCCTGGGTGCCGAGGAGGGGCCCTGGTGCCCCCGATCACAGTGTGACAGCCTGGGGAAAGGCCCCTGATGCCAGACTGACCCTTTGATCTGGAATTAAAGACCCAGGAGCTCGTTCTGCTACAGCAGCACCACCGTGGGACACTTCACACACACACGTACAAAGAAGCTGAAAGATATGCAGACACACACACACACACACACTTTTACACGTCTATCTTTGCTTCTTATAATCCACAGTGTGTCGTGAAAAGCCACGTCACGTCTTCTTCCTCTTAATAATTAATAATTATTTCACTTTAACGATGAAAAGTCGCACATTAGCCACTTTCAAACAAATAAATAGAAACAAATCAACTGAGGAAAAGCGTTGCAACGTGCATGAAACCCAACACTAAGCAGGACTCAGCTAACAGCTAACACCCACACACACACACACACACACACACACACACAGAGCTGTACAGTAGCACTAAGGAAGGGTTATCTATAAATATAAGTCCTAAATGAACTTCAGGAAATGACACTTAATTTAAAGGCATGTCACGACCTGCCACGGCCCCGTGAAATATTCACTCCCCAACATAATTACTACAGTGTTTATTATATCACGCTCTAATTACAGTAATTATCATACACTCAGAATGTGCTGAAAACGCACCGGCTGGGAGTCCTAATGACACTTCAGACAAAGTGCTCACGGTCAACTCTGCTTGATTTAAAACAGTTTGCAGACTTTTAAAAGTAGGAACATAAAACTCGTCTCGTTTCTCTTCCCCAGCAGCTATTTCACCTTTCCCTCCTTCATCTCTCTGCTCCTCGTCGTTACATGGACGTTGCATCTTCTTTTTTAGGTTTTAACAGTTTAAATGTGTTTTTCTGGCGTGACAGGAGAGAGAAAAACCTGCACTTTGGTGCCAAAGCAGCAAAGCGTCAACTGAGATAATGAAACAGATATTCATGTGCAGTAATTTGGCAAAAACTGATAAAAAAACACTTTGTTTTCTCTTGCTCAGGGGCAGCAGTTTACAGAAAATATGATTTTGTACGACTCATCACTATAATAATCTAACTAAATATCATAATTTCTGATGCAATTATCCAACTCTTTAAAAATAACATTGATAATAGTAGAAATATTTTGACAGCTACGTTGTTTTCCCCATGCAGTTTAAAAACTGAGGGGGGAGGTGGGGGCTGGTTGCCATGGTGACACCGCTCCGCATAGGCAACGAGGGAGAGCAGAGGGGGCAAAATCAGAAAACACCCACCTTTAGCCATCTTGTTGAGGACCATGTCGACCAGGACGTAGGTCCCACTTCTTCCTGCACCATCACTGCACGGGCGGGCGAGAGACCATGACACAGAATTGGGATGGGAGGAGAGAGAGAGAGAGGAGACACAGAAAAGTGATTAAATGAAATGATTCGTTTGATAACATCGTATCATTCCTGATGAATGATTAAGTACTTTTCAGATTATTACTTGTCACCAGTTAATGTGTTTTTCATTAAAAGCTCATATCTTCCTTTTCAGGGTAATAAAGAAAATTTCTTACATTGTTATTATAAAAAATGCCATGAAATTCTGAAAATAAAGATTAACCATTAACCTACATGAGTATGTGGTGTGAAAACCTGCACGCACCATCCACTGAATCTGAACTCATCGGGTTTTCATTGCTATTAAATTTGCAGACTGTGCTTCTATTTCGCCTGCAGGTAAATCTGCCCCTTGTTAACCTGCACAATACGACTTTCAAAGCTCATTTTTCATGAAGTATGTCTGAAACGGGAACATGAAACAAAAGAAAAACAAATGTTTCTTGGTCAGTTGTGAGATGTTTCAACTTTGTTGCTGCGGCAAACGAAGCAGCCGTCGTTTTCATCCTGTGTTAGCTCCATTATGGCCTTTCAGATTATTGCCTTCTGGCCACAGATAAAGTCGTCAGGAGCTGCAGAGATGCGCACAAACTCTGACGTCACGGACACGGAAACACAGCAAGCTCACATCCTGAAGCGGCTCAGCCCGTTTCCTGACACCGGCGGCGCACCAACCTACAGCCACGCTTTCCGCTCTCTTTCCTCCATCACGCCGACGTTTACAAGTTTAGTCTGGCAGCTGTTTATTTTTATCCAGACAAGGACAAATAAACGCTCTCTCTGTGCCTGCTCATGCAAATTCAAATAAGACTGTAAACAAGTGAGAATGATTAAATTGGAAATGGTAACAGGCGTTTAGAAAAAGTCGGCAGCTTTTCTGGCAAGTCAGCAAGTCCCACTGCTGCTGCGAGACTGCACAGCAAAGTTCCATCATCTGAGGAGCGCACGCCCACGGATCTGCCCGAACAACACACATCCCGCACCGCATTCATGTTATTGCTTTTTGTTTTTCCGGAGCGAAGACAGATGTAACCTGACACCGGTGTTAAGCAGGTGAGCAGCCGGAGAGATTTAATATGTCGAGGTTTATGAGTCCTCTAATGCTATTTCAAGGGGATAAACAACTTCAAAGGCGTATAATTATGGAACCGAACGGCTGAAGCCGGTTTTATTTTGGTCAGGAATTAAAAAGCATCGAAATATAAACCCGCTCGACAAAAACGGCAGAGCTGCAACGTTTGTCTGACACAGACGGGAACGCGTGTTCTTCTGTTCTAAAAAAAAAACAAAAAAAATGTCAGAAATCGACGACACGAGCTGAACACGGTGCACAAAAAACAGAATTAGAGTGTGGAGCGAATGTTCTGAATCCTGGATTTATTTCAAGTGTTGAAAATTGATGTCTGCTCCCCTACCAGTCTATTTCATGGGCTGAGGTGGAATCCAGCAAACTCAAGTGTGTGTGTGTGAGTGTGTGTGTGTGTGTGTGTCCATACTTCACAAATTTTTCATTTTCACTGGTTATTTTCTGCAAGCCCACACACACACACACACACACACACACACACACACACACTAATGTGTGTGGTACTGCTCAATTACGGCCACCGGGTGTGTGGGAATATCCAGCTGTGTGTATGTGTGTGTGAGTGTGTGTGTGTGTGTGTGTGTGTGTGTGTGTGAGAACGTGCCGTCTACACAGATACGACTATCGCTCTGATCTCAAATAGTTTGTATGTGTGTGTGTGTGTGTGCGTCTCGTGTAGGTTATTACGGCGTGATTAGATCTGTCGTATCGCTGCACCTTGCCAGGATCATTACAAGCCCATCAAAGATATGTGATATGTGATGTGTGTGTGTCTGTGTGTCTGTGTGTGTGTCAGCAGAAGCCCGAGGGCTGTGAGTAAACACGTCAAGATGTCTGCTGCCTTCTCTCACTCGGTGTAAAATGAGAGATGGGGGAAGACGGGCACAGCGAGGGAAGGAAAAGAAGGAGAGGAGACAGAAAGAGAGAAAGAAGAAATATTTTGAAAAAGACTGAAGATAAAGAGAGAAGTCCTCTGAATGCTGTGCCGTTGTCTGTATATGTACATGAGGCTAAACGTCCAGTCGGGTTTGACTTGTGTAAAAGTCTGCAGCATCAACGTGAGAGTGTCTCAATCCTTTCATGACTACACCCTGAGACGTGATTGGCTCGTTGGGTTTAGGAAGCGCCGCTCTGTCTGCATCTGAGGTTAAAGATGCAAAGATCTCAATAAGCATTCGAACACATCAGAATCAGAGCGGTACAGAACATGTTGGGAGCACGTTGCTCACTCAAACACAGTCGCTTCGTTGGTGTTTATCAGCCAAATATCAGCCAAGAGAGAAACTGTGATTCGCTTGCTTGAAACCTGACTGAATTCAAAGGCTCTGCACACTGATTGGACGTCTCCTCGAGTGTCATCTGCCTCTTAGAATTTTGTGAACTCGGCAAATTCCCATCACAGCCTCGCCCAACTTCAGCTTAAAAAGAGACCTAACGCTGCACAATGCATCATTATTCCCGTGGCGTGTCACATGTTTACCCCTTTGCTAGCCTTACAGTCGCACCAGATAAATTAAGAAATTAAGTCTAATTTGCTATTTTTAGCATATTTGTAGCAATTTGTTAAGAAACTCGATACCAACAAACAGCTCCGATTTAATAAACTGTAGCATTTTATTGCCAATAATACTGGATTTTATTAAGATGTATACACCAGTGATGGTGGAGCCATTTAGCCACAGGTTTGGGTGCTTCTGACTTCTTCATCTTCATCTTCTTCTTATGACATACTGCAGCTGTTGGAAATTCCAGATTGCTGCACTTACTGACTTATAACTATGAGACTGACATAAATGTTATTTCACACTCAGGCAGGAGTATTTAAAACACCTGTCTTTTTTATTTATCAGCTAAGATGATTAAAAAACCGGTATGTGCTAAGCATGCACGGTAGATACAGCTAAGGTGAGACAGAGGCGACTTTGGTGACAACATCTTCGGAGGATTCCTGGATCGTTTGTGCTCCACTGCAGGTCTGGATCGCCTAAAGGTGCGTCCTAACCGACCAGCGCACGCCGAGTCGAAAAGATAGCGAGTGAATGCTAAAAGAAGTGGATTTGTTTCGGCAGTGCCGACTGAAGGGAAGACTCAGCTCAAGTGAGGAATTCATGCTAATCCTGAAGCTGCGTGACTCAGTTTGAGGAGAGTCCTGTACACAGGTAACAAGAGAAGAATGAAAAGGCCTGCAGGGGGTGTAAGATGTTTCTGGTGAGTGGACGAGCTAACAGCAGCACATTAGCTGTGCAGTTGGTCCAGTGGCTGCTGTGGTCAATACGTGCAGACATCAACGTGCAACAATTTACAAGCTGAATACACCTCCGTTACACACAAATTCTGTTCTGACTGCAACACCTTTGTACACATCGAGTGTGTGTGTGATGGTTGCATTAAAGTAACCTCTAAACCGAGTGACACACCACCACCTGGAGGCCTCACCGTGTGTCGAAACATTATATTTACTTGCAGAGTCATAGAGGGAACTGACAGGATGATGCAGCTGCTGTGGCTGGTGCTCCATAAAGACAGGCTTCACACTCACACTGCTGCAGTCTGGCAATTTAGCCCAGAAATGTACAGTTTCATCACCCTGGAAGAGCCATTACACCATATTAAATAATAGATCACTTAGCGGAGGAGCGAGCAGACAGATATAATGGCTATCTGGCTTTTTTTTTTTTTTACTTCTCTAATCCAATCATTGCGGGGTGTTTCCACGAAAAAAGCTGTGGCAAATTTTTCTGCTAAATGCAGATTTAATTATGTCTCACTGTTCTGAGTTATTTCCTCAGGTGGTGGGTTTATGCAGATGTGATATCGCACACATACACAAACACAACAGCTGCAGCCCTGCCCGTTCACCCCTCTCCCACCTGCTCCGGCCGACACGCTGCAAACTTTGAAGTGCCTCCAATTACAAGTCACCCTCCTCGGCTTGTCATGTTAAATCACAGCTTTTTGGCTAATTTCTCTTTTTAAACGTTTCTCGTCCTCCGCCGCGATGGTGGCGTGGACCGAATAACACGAACCACAAGGGACCTGGCCGAGCGCAGCTTCAAATCGCCTGAGCAAACAATGGAGGGCCTGTTCATCTGCTTGTTCGCTCATTAACGCCGTTCTCTCTCCGTCAGGACAAACTACTATTTTACAACCCTGCATGAAAGCGTGAACCCGTGAAACAAAGGAAAAAGAAGCTTTGGTTATCATGATACTTGCCTGCAGTGGACTATGATAGGACACGAGCGTCCCCGGTAGCACTTGTTAACTTTCCTGTAAAAAACAGAGCAGAAAAACAGGCTCAGTGTTAACATCACAGCTACAGCAGCACACACACGACATGAGGGATGGAAACAAACGGCCATGTCCTCGGCGCTGTGGAGCTACAAATATCTACGACGTCCATCATGTTAAAGGTGCAGCATGTTTTAAAGGTAAATGCAGCAGATTGGATAAAGTGACCAACAGAACAACATAAAGCTCAAGCAGTCATTTTCATTTTGAGTTGCCACCAGGCACAGTCAGTCTCTGTTTGGGAGCTGATATTTCTAAAACTGAGAGAGTGACTGAAATCTTGCAGCTAAATTCAGACCCGCAGCAGGATTTATACTCCCTGTAAATCCTTCTTTAGTTTTACGATGAAGAACGAACACGTTGAAAGTTGTTATTTTTTCCTTCAGCTACAGTCGCCCGAAAAAAAGCTTCAGCTTCACTTTCTGGAGAAGGAGAGCACCTTCTTCCTGTTCGGGGCTGTAAAGCAGCAGCAGAATCGCTCCCAGCGGCTCAAAATTGTTTGGGAAAATGTTGCGAGTAGCTATTTTCAAGAACTATACAGGACATTTACTGCATTGATGGAAGCTACTTGCCTCCAAACAGGATGCCAAAATGAAGAAAACAGCTTTTCTGACTATTACCCATGGATTTTTTAAAAACCTTGTTTCGTCATTGGAATTACTATGTGCATATATATATAATATATATGTGTATATATATATATATATATATATATATATATTGCTGCTGCCTTCATACATGCATAAAAAAGTTGAGTGCTCCTGTTGAAAACGGCACATCCTTTTTTCTGAAAATGAGGTAGAAGTTCACACCTTGTTCATCAAAATGCAGCAGCCAGTGAGTCACAAACAGCTTCTATCTGAGCAAGAAGCACAGAGCCGTGAGTTTGATCCCAGCTGGAGATCATCTCTGATGCTATTTCATGGTGATAACTCTAAATAACAATATTCAGCAGGAACATATTATATTATGGTACTGTGTGTGTGTGTGTGTGTGTGTGTGGCGTGGTGTAATCCATAATGCATCACTCAGTCCGGCAGACCTGCAGTGTTGATGCTTCACTTTTCTCTTGAGTAGCTGGAAGGTTCCATAGAGATTCATAGGGAGTGAGTTTCATGACCTTTGGGTGCTTGAAGTCCACATTGTAAACACCTTTTCCACATTTTCCCTTAAAATGTTTTCAGACTTTTCAGAACCAGACTTTATTTCATTGAAACTCTAGAAACGGTACATTTCTCACCGCTGCTCAGGTGGTTTTAGGCCTTTGTTTGCCTCGTCTGCAGCATATCTCAAAAACCTCAGAGATTTCAATGAGATTTGGTGGAAGGTTGGCGAAACGCCTAAAGCCACGTGATGACAGCTGAGCTATCTCCATGACAACCGGGCAAACTCCATCCACTGAAGAAAACCATGAGATGTGTTTGAAAGGGGAAGAAAATGATAATAAAGGTACCTTAACTTTGGATTAATTTTAAATTTTGGGGTCAAAAAATTAATTTTTGGTGATTCTGTGAGTGAGTTAACACTGAAAAAAATATTTTTCTTATGTGCTGCTGCACTTACTTGAATCATAAAATATCCAGATAGGAAGAGGTTTGCACTAAACGAACAGATTACAGAATTCTGCTTCTCGTTCAACTCGTTCTGGTACACAAACATTATTGTCAGTCAGCGGCTCGAACCGAGAACAAAACCGCTCCTGTTTTGTTTAACGTAACTGAAACTTCACTAATCTCCTGTTTTCAGGAAATTCAAGGACTAAATGCTAATTTGCCAAATCATTCGGCGGTGGGCTTCGAAAGGGTTTCCTGAGGCCAAGACATAAACACGCTAACAGGAACCACATCACAAAAACCGGAGCCGGGAAGTCTTTCCACCTAAAGAGCCCCACTCATTTTCATCCTCCACCACACCAAAATTGAAAAGTCAGAGCTCACTGCAGACAATTAAAAGTGATGTTACCATGGAAACAGCCGGCAGAGAATCACCAACAGGCGGGGTTGGGGCGGGGGCGTACAGAGGGGTGCGGGATTCAAAGGAAACGCCCCGTAAGAGAGATTCAAGCTTGACGTGGAGAAATCAAGAGTCAGGCAGAGAGAGACAAAAGAGAGAAAGTGATCGATGGAGTGGATGAAGACAGAGAGAGACGCAGGGAGGGAAAGATGGAGAGACTCAGACTACGTCCACACTAAGCCGGCTCATTACAGCTGAAAACAACACGGCAAACACCTGAGCACCGTTTCACCGCAACACGAGATCAATATGTCCCCCGATAACGTGGACGTGCTTCACTCTCATCATGCATCGACAGGTGAGACGCCTGTAGGACTGGAAAATGTATCTGCAACATTTATGAAACGCTGCCCACATTTACAATCTGCATGTAAGGAAAGGGGCTCCTGATCTGCATCATCACCTCCATCACACAGCTACTGAAGGCTGGAGCACACAGACACAAGACGTGGTCAAGGTAGCCACTATGTGCTAGTCTGCTGAGTGTCCTGTCTATGAAGTCTAACTCTACAGCAACTGTCGAAAAAAGAGAGGAAACGAGATGTGGAGGATGTGTTCAAATGTGTGCTCTGTGATTCCACAGAAGATGCGTGCAGGTGTGTTGCATTTGTGTAGGAGCTTAATGTCGACATCTGTATGGTATCATCTGCTATACTGATGTATATAAGGTCAAAGAAAGCTGCTTTCTAAAACGAATTGCCACAAAGCCTGTTTCCCTTGTGCACGCTACAACTCAACACAAGCGTTTTCACGTTTATCTGCCGGAGAACGTTTTTGAAAACCACTTTTGCAGGTTGCAGGTGCAACTCAGAGGAGAGCGGGCCTTTTCTTAGTGTGGATGTATTCCCATAGCACAGGTCAGAAATCGTCAACAGAGACAGACAGAGAGACGGACAGAAGGACATAAGAGAGGAAGAGACAGGCAGAGGGCGGGACAGAGAAAGACAAAAGCGACCAAAAGAGGAAGGGAGGCGTGGCGAGAGAGGGCGGAGGAGCTGGGAGGAGATCGGAGGCGTCAGTCAAGCAAACCATGAGCAAGCAAAAAGGCGAGAGGTCATCTCAGGTCACCGGGCACAGCGAGGAGAGAGAAAGAGGAGCGAGAAGAAGGAGGGGAGAGGAGGAGGAGGGAGAAAAAAGAGGAGGGTAGGGAGGGTAGGGTCTATGAGGCCCCTTTGGTTGCAGAGTCACAGTCTCCAATGATCACTTTTGTGACTATGCAACTGGGCTTATATTACTAGCTGCAACATCACAAAAATGACACTGGCAACCGCTAGTTAGCTGGTAAAACGAGGGGGGGGGGGTAGAAGGACAGAGAGGATTTGTAAGCAATGCTTCGGCTCAGTCAGTCAGTTGTGAGTGAGGTTAAAAAAAAAAAAAAAAAAAACATGCCGCCACGAGCATAAAAGGAGGAGAGGTCAGCCGGCATCCTCGAACCACCGAGGTGTAAAAAAAAAAAAGAGGGAACAGAAATAGAGGGGTTGTTATTGTGAAAGCACCACATCCCCGGTAATAAAGGTGAAAAATATCTCCCTTTGCGATTTCTTCATTGTGTTCTGACCCCACCGCCCTCTGAGTAAAGGCAATATTTCCTAACTGATGGTGGGTGGTGACGCCCACCAGTCCTTTTTATAATAGCTGTGACCACAAACTCTCACTCTTCATATCTCACCTAATTGATGTGCGCCAGCAGCACGGCGACACCGGGCCAATATATAAAACTGAGTTGGGGTCTATCGCTCTAGAAAATCCACAGTGAATCAGAGAAAAGGGGCCGGGGCGGCTCCCATCTAATAGGCAATACAGTATATCAGTTTAAAAGAGGTCGAAGGGGGGAAGGAGGGGAGTGGCCATAAAGGCGCTGGAGATAAAGGATCACTCCGGCAGAGTTCCCTCAACACATCCTGAATTACGCTGTTATCGACTGGAAAACGCCCGGGATGTTTGAGGAGATATAGATATTTCTCTGGCCGCATCTCAGGGTCACGAGTCAAAACTCCTGGAGAAGCGAGAGGTTTGAAGTTATTACGCTGTGAGTGAGCCACAAAAGCCATTCAAAGCCTCTGGGGTTTAGTGAGAGGGGAGGGGACAAAAAAAAACACTCCAGGACCCTCAATTTCTTTTTGCATTAAAGATAAACAAAAATGTCCCAGAGAACTGAATCCACTACCAGCCTTAAATACATTCTACTACGCAGCCTTGCAAGTCTTTCATACGCAGCACCTTTAGAAAGCCCAGTACTGAGTACTTAGAAGAGTGTGGTGCATTTCAGGACTTGTTTTTAGGTTGGAATTTACACCTCTGGTGGCCACTTTCCTGCCTTTTGTTCTTCTGTTTCAGTCAGTGATTTCCTACTTTTTCCAGAAAGGCTTTCAACAACCATCAGAGAGCTGGCAAGGGCGTCTTGCTATTCTTGCTAGAGGAGGAGTGGATACGCAGAAGAAACTCAACGAAGCTGTTGGGCTCCTGAATGTGATGCCGTTCACCGCAGGAGATGCAGATATAAGATCAGCGAGACTTTGCATGAGATGCGAAGCGTCCTACGTGCAAAACATTTCCTTGTTTTGGATAAGTACATTTTCACCTGCTATCATGCAGTTCTCAGGTCTTTCTTATGTCTATCGACAAGCTCACTTTTTTTTTTTATAAATATAGGCTGGTTTTGTTCAGCCAAAGCAAACACAAAGTGAGGTAACCAGCTCTTTCGAAAAAGTTTAAAAAAAAAAAAAAAAAAACATCCAAGCACTCTTCTTACGTTCAGCTTTGGAAATGAAGCCTGTTATCAAAGTGCATTTTTCCCCAAAGACCTTTTATAAAAAAGACTTTCAAAAGTTTCTTTGAGGCCTTCTCAAACCTCAGCGCTTTCAGTATCAACATTAAAAGCAGGCTTTGGCACTTTTTGAAAAGGAGTTCCAAGGAACTCTGAGTAAAACGCTAAAAAGTCTTTATTACCTGGTCGATACAGAAAAACATGTTGAAAACTCTGTGTGGGTGTTAGAGGAGCATCCACACACCCGCCCACAATGCAGAGCCTCGGTTAAATAGCTGGTGGCGGCTGCTCCGGCTTTGTTTGTCTATTATAAGAATGCAACAGGCAGGAAGCTGCACCACAAACCTGCAGCTTGTTTTCTTGGTGCAGCTTTTGGTGGCTATCTGCTACCTTAACGGGAGAAAAATGCTCTCCTCTAAAACACCTCAGCGAAATGCATGGAAAACAAGAAGCCTGAGCCTAAAGCGGTTCCCTACCTGCGGAAGTCGAGCAGCGTCCGGCTGGTCTCCGGGACGTTCTGGTTGAGCCAGGTCAGGAAGTGGAACTGGGTGACGGTTCGTGTCTCGTTGGTCTGCATGTTCTTTAGGTAGAAGCTACGAACCAGGAAATCGTCGCACCAGATGTGTTCGGACACCAGGTTCACCTGCAGGGACACACGAACATACAGTGAACACACGTGTGCAACATGTACAAGACTCGATTCAGTCATGAAATATATATCTATATCCATACATATGGAGCAACAGATCAGTTTCATAGAGTCAAAGGTTTTATTCAAGGTCAGTTCTGCTCGTGTTGGGTCATTTTACCTCGTAGATGTGATACAGGTTGGATCCCTCGTCGGGCCAGTAGTGGTAGCACTGCTTCACCCCGCTCTCGACAAGAGGCGTCAGCATAACAATAACCACGCAGCCGTTCTCCCACACCATCTGCAACCAGAGCACACAGTCAGACTCATCGCGGCGGCAGGTGAGCGCCACCCGACAGGACCAACATCGCCGTCTCAAACCTGCACCAAGCAACCCACTGCACAGTGTTTTCAAAAGACTTGAAAGACTTTTTTAAACCGGGTGCTTCTGTCACTGAATGTTCTTTAAAAAGTCCCACAGTTTGTTTAAATGTCGAGCACGCAGCCGTTTCTTCAGAGAAGGAGTCACGTTCTTGAAGCGGCGGCGAGCTCGATTTGGAACAAGATCTCATACGAAGCTGTCAACGCTTCACAAAATCTGCTAACGGGAACGCTGACACGTGTCCTCACACACCCACTCGCTGGGATATTGGTCCATAATTAGTTTAAATTTTATTCTATCTGTCACTTTTGAAGGGTCAGTGTGTCTGTTTTTGGGGGTGGGGTGAAAATGAGATCTTAGTCTGAAACCAAACACTTCAAGACGTGTTTACTGTGTTTCAAACTTTGGTGAGAAACTACAAGGAAGTCGAGCGTTGTGGCATGAAAAGTAATTGCTGTTGAGGCGGTTCCCTCCCCCAGCTGGGTCGTTCCACAGCGAGTCCCGGCACGCGGTCGTATTTTTCCTGCTGGCAGTCATATTCTCACAGCCGGAGGGTGGGCTGGCTCTGGAGATCCATTCCACTCTGATCAGAGGTAACAGTCAGCCGTTAATGGAAGCCATAAAACAATACCGCTCCCACATCATCCTGTTAGATAATCAAGACGGCCGCACCTGCCGCTCAGTCAGGAGCACTGCCACACCTTGCCGGATGATTTCACCAACGTTAATTGTGGCGGGTTTTGAATTACTGCACCTCCACGCGCCTTCCTCTCAGCCCCCACTGCTTCCCTGATTGGTCTCGCGGATCTAAAGGCGTGACGGTGCACTTTTTTGAGAAATGGTGTTAATTTGCTTTAGCTGACAGGGTGAGAACGCCGCTGGTGCAAGGAGGGCGAGTTCCCTCTTTTAAAACTTGTTTGGTTTGTTAAAATGCAAATCTAATTTAAACTCTTATCTGTGCTGGAAAAAGTTAACTGCACACCGGGCTCTTTTCTACAACTGTGCAGATGCATGTTATGAACTTCAGCTGCACATTGTGGAGCGTTTGCGCCCTCAGTTCTTGCTTGAGGGCACCTCAGTGGAGTCCTGATGGGGTAGATGTTGTGTGATGTGGCGAGTGCGATGTAATAACCCCGACAAGCTCGAGATTAAAGAGTCTGATCAGAGACGGTACTGCCGGTAAAGTTGACTGGGCCACAACACAGCAAGAAGCCTGGATAAAGTACAGAGAACTCTTAATGAAGCTCTGTTGAAAACCTCTTTTTCTGCAGCCCTAACGTGGACGAGATGTGGACTGTGAAGGTCGACCAACTGATTGCAGGTCAAGAGGATCTAGTCTGAAAAAACTCAGATCTGTATAAACCAGTGCAGGTGGAGAATCTAAATACCAAATCTTTGCACATGTGTTTAGAGGTGATTTCTAACTGTCTGTTAAATGAGAATGAAGGGAGACGATTCGCGCTCACAACCACCGACGCTTTCCTGAAAGAGGAGTCCAGAGCTGGAGAGCGATTAGTGGTGAGAGGAGGAGGAAAGTGGTGGTGTAATGGGGTTAAAGTCCATTCCCTCATCCCCCCAGAGGAGACCTCCACGCCCCACCACCACAACAGCCACCACTTCTCCGCCACTGTAACCGCACATTTCTGTCCGCCTCAGTTGGTCACAATTTCAACTTTTCACATATTTGAGGATTTTTTTTGACTTTTTAGCACAACTGCACCATAAATTTTAACTTAGCATATACACACACATTTTTTTGCACCTCCCACTCAACTTGGAGGTTTTGAATGAATTTATCCATTATACCGGATATATACGCTCTGCTAACAGTTCAGCAGAATAACAGCAACAACATAATTGCAGCAAAATTACAGGACGGCTCGGAGTTTGTTGTAACCGCAGCACAATTTCTCTGCTGCAGAAATGGACATAATTGCAACAAATTTGCATTGTATCACAACCAGCACAACCACATTTGTGGAACAATTAGCAGCAGAGAAAACAACAAAAATATAATATCATTTGCAACACGACTTTCATTCACTGCAGAATAATTTTGCTAATTAAAAAAAGACGTCTGGATTCTGTGGTCTTCATGTTCCAACACTGCTGCAAAGGACTTTTTATCCTCTGGTTGTCAAACCAAAAAAAAAAAAGCATGAAATATGAAAATACCATTTTTAAATGAGCTGTCATTTATATTTCACTCAAGCTGACGAGCAGCAGCAGCAGCTGAGCAGTGACTCTGCAAGAGCCTGAAGATTTCTCTATTTCCAGCCTGAAAAGATAACCAGTGCTACTGGGAATGCAGCAAGGACAGAACCTGCTTGACAAGGGGACCTTTCCTTACACCATTAACACACACACACACACGCACTCCTCACTGCTCCCCTCGACACACACATATAAGCCACAACTGGCCAGAATAACTTATCGATCCTCTGGTTTCAGATTCAAACCAAATCCAACATCTGGGACAGTGGGAAAAGTGTTTGCCGCCCCCTGCATTAACAGTGTGTCCCACGGTAGACTGGTGTGTGTGTGTGTGTGTGTGTGTGTGTGTGTGTGTGTGTGTGTTGTGTGTGTGCACAGTGGTGGTGGCTGAGGCGGTGCTGGGCAGTGAGCATGATGGTGAAGGAGAGATTAATAACGACATCCACAGAACAAGCTGGTCTCCCGTGTGGCTCGCTGCACTAATAAAAATCGGCTAACTCTTGTTTAAGAGAGGAGAACGTATTGATTTGTGTGTGTGTGTGTGTGTGTGTGTGTGTGTGTGTGTGTGTGTGTGTGTGTGTTTTACCTGCCAGAAATCCGCCACGGTGGAGGGCAGAGGGCCTTGAGTGGCGATGTAGGCCGGGTTCCTGGGATCGTGATCCATCTGCAGGGAGAGGAAAATGAAAAGAGGGAGGAGAGTTGATGTAAGGTCACAAATGTTGATTGTCTCAGCCAAAACAGCAGCAAAAAAAATAACAGCATAAGAGAAAATACAAGACAAAAGAGACAAAAACTGGCTTTAACCCACAGTTTTACATAAAACATTAGTAAAATGCATTGCTGGGGGTCCTGGGAATCATCGTGCAGGATGAGAGATTTTCATTTGATCATCCTCTGAGCTTCATCCCAAGCAAGGAGGAACTTTTTCAAGGGTACCTTAATGATGTCAGTGCTCCATTTTCAACCTTGTTAACTGAATTAATTCAAGTGAAAAGGTTAAAAAACATAGTTAATGCAACTCGGAGACAGTTAACAGGAGGAAAAATTCTAAGTTGGACGACCTCAAAGGTAAAACTCTCGAAATGAGGTTAAACTCGCTTCCTAATTTTATAACAATCAACGTTTTCTTAGTAGTAAAAGTTTTCTGAAATTCTTAATTTTTTAAACAAATCCACCATCAGTCCAGGAAAAGTAGGCTGCACATGGAGTTTCTGACTTACAGTGAGACAAGCACAGACCAATAAAAGCCTTATCAATAAAAATATACTGATGAAATGATGAGAGTGGTCTGGGAGGGCCACTTCACCTCAGCATGCAGCAGCACAGTGATGATTTAATGGGCTGCAGCCTGTAATAGAGCTCAGTTCATCATGATATACAGTACTCAACAAGCATTACTGCTCCACCTCACTGCATCTGTCCACGCCAGTGTGCAAAGAGCCTTCGTTTTCCCTCCAGAAACCCTCCTCTGTCTCCTCTTCGTCAAAAATCCAGCTGCATTTGAGATATGTGCAAGTTTGCTTGAATATCATCTAATCATCTGTACCATCTCTTACTGTTCTCGCAGTCACAGCTGGAGGAGGTGAGAGTTTTCTCTACTTCCTACCCGCTTCCTTAACTTAATGGAAATTACAGAAGGATGGCGTGGGCGTCGGGAGCAGAAGACAGGAGACGAACGTGAGGTGAATTTTGCGAGGAAGTGAGTGACACCCCTGCCTATTACCATGCAAATTGTACGGTAAATGTAATAATTGGCGAGACCAATTTAGCTGGAAGCAATTACAGAGGGAAGACAGATAATTTCTGGGGCTTTTCCGCACACAAAATTGTCTTTAATGGCCCTCTGTTCCCTTTATGAATGCCAAACAATAATGCACTTCTAATGAACTTAAAATGTGGTAAGTCAGGGGAGAAAAGGTGACACGGACCCAGGGAGGTTAGCTCATTAAAACATCCGCAGCCGGAACTGCGTCATGGACAATAAATAGCTGGAGGCAGGAGTGCACTCTTAAGACATCTGAAGGTGTTTTGTCAGACGGTTACACCTACGTACGCTGCAGTGCATGGCCAGAAGTATGTGGACGCCAGTGTCTGGTTCTCAGTGGAAAGAAATCTGCTGCTTTAGCATGCAATGATATTTCAGATGATAGTGCACTCCTTATTTGGTGGGAACAGTTTGTGTTTGCCTCTTTCCTGTTTGGCCATGACAATGTCCATAAGGAAACGGTTTTCCCAGTCTGTTGTGGGCTCTGCCCTCAAACATGTCCAACACCTTTAGGATGAAATGGTGTCCATGTATTTTGTCTGGCTGTCCACATACTTTTGTCCATGTAGTGCTTATATTGAAGAAAATAATTTTTGAGAAAAGCACTTAATAACTGTGGGGTTTTTTTACATTTTTGCAAAGGTCAGATGTGAAGGTAAAGTACTGACTGTTGCATAATATGAGCTCCTGGAGCTTCAAAAAGTCCATACTAATCAAAATCCAGAGGTCAGACAAGGACTAATCAACATTTAACATGCAAACGACCACTTCATGACTGAAATGATTAAACTGTCCCACGGCCAACCCGGAGTGCCGAGGCCGAGGAAATGGAGAAAGGTCGATGTGGAAGGAATTTGAGGAGAAAATGTCCCATCTGATCCACAGTGTTCGTGTCGAGGAAATGAAAAGAGAAAGACGAGGAAGGACAGAGCAGGAGAAACAAACTGACTCTGAGGAATCAAGAAAGACAAGAAAGAGAGAAGGGAAAGGAAAAGTTGAGGAAAAAGACATGGAGGGGTAAAAAGCTGGTGGGAGATGAGAGTGAAAGAGGAAGAAATACAGAGACGCTATGAAAGGACATCTCTGTCTCTGTGTCTCCTCGTCAGTGTCTGTGGACACACAATGCTTCCTGACATCTCAGTGTCTCCTGAATTAAACACAGCCATTAATGGCAGCACGAGCGTGTGTGTGTGTGTCACAGAGGACAACTGTCTTTCTCACACACACACACACACACACACACACACACACAAGTGGAGGATGTGACAAGTGCAATTATCCCCGTTATTGGTTTTTTGTCTTTTCTTCGGAAGGAACGAAGGGGGCAAATTGTGTGTGTACGTGTGTGTGAGAGTGCGTGCGTGTGTGTGCATGTGCATGCGTGTGTGCGTGTGCCTGCTGACAGTCTGGCACTGGGAAATAGCTAGCTGTCAACTCCATGAATTAGCTGTAATTGTGAATCTACATCTTAGGAAATAAAATATCGTCTGTTCTCTTGAGGGGAGAATTATCTTTGACTTTGGCACAAAGTTTCTTTCTGCTTTTCGGTTTCGATTTGTGGTCGAGAACATTCATCTGTTATGTTCACTGGGCTCGTTTCATTACTGAAATCTTTTGGACTTGAACTAAAATTTATTCAAATTAGCAACATTATCTACCAACGAAGTTTCGTGAAGACATCCTAATAATTCCTTTTTTTTCAGTGTTTTTCGGTGAGAGCGCGTGGACACAATGTGACACTTCTGTTCCTCTGTGTGACTCTTTTAAATCCTTAATCAAAAAAAGCTGATTAAACTGTCAATAAAAGCTGCGAGGCTGATTTAAACTCAGCGCCATCAGCACACGACATGCATCGGAATGAGTCTGTGTGTGTGTGTGTGTGTGTGTGTGTGTGAGACCCACGTGTTTGCATGATTGAGTGCTACCTGAGTGATTGATTATGTCTTAGGAAGTGTGTGTGGGTTCGATTGGGTGTGTGAGGAAACTATTGAGTCTGTTTTGGACTAACTGTGTGTGTGTGTGTGTGTGTGTGTGTGTGTGTGTGTGTGTGTGCTAAAGGAGAGTGTGAGTGATTGATCAGGTGTATGTTTATGTGGTTTTTTGGCTCAGAAAGAGACGTTCTGACTTAAACTATGTTGGCACGGCGACAGGAAACATGCTTTCCCTCTGTTATTCTCTTACGTAAGATTTTTATGGTGGTAATTTATTTGATCATTATAACTGCTATCTTAGCACAGATAATCCCTTTATTGTGCTTGTGTGGTCAGTCAAAGATGAACAGGGCTGCCGCTGGACGTCACTCAGGACTTTTAAACTAGAAAAAAAGATTTTGGTTTTTCAGATTTCACCAGAAACCTGGCTGATATAGTCAGAATCGGACTGTAGTGTCATTTTAGGTCTAGTTTTGGTTCAAAATGCATGTTGGCAGTGGGATGGGGGTAAGGACCTCAGCCCATAATACAAACAATCATCATCTAAAACATCCTCCGCAGCTTGCTGGTCGGTTGAAACTCCAGCTGCTGGCGTCAGTTAAATGTTAGCGGTGCTTTCTGCCCAAATATTTAATGAGAAACTGAGCATCTAACATTTAGGGTGGCTTTGCAAGGCTTTAATTATGTAATTTAGCTAATTCATGACACCCTTACTTCAACTAGCACAGAAAACAACATCTGGTTGATTAAAACTGTTCATCCTCTCATTCTTTTTTTTTTAATCTAGTGCACAGTTGTACTGCTTTAAAAGGCCTCCGTCTACTGGAGGTGGCGTGGGCTTCGCTTTGTTCAACCTTCCAAATGATCTTAATTTTTAGAAATCTGTGTACGTGGGACTTTCTCGTTGAATAATTCATTTCCACACCAAACCACCGATCACACAGCGTGAATCACACACAGGTTACTGGGATACTGGCAGCACCTGACTGAGATCTGAGGAGCAACACTGACTGACAGCTACTCACAGGGGATCACAACCAGCAGGGTGGGGCTCTTCTAGAAGGAGAGGACACTGTGCTGCTTGTTATAGGATGCAGGAAAAAAAAAAAAATCCAATGAGCCCTCTGGTCGTAACCAAGACCGGTCGAGACATAAACTGGGAAGGGGTCAAAGCCGTAAAAGCTTAGATAATCCTGTTACATAAAATTTAGAGACTGAATTCCTCACACGGCATCGCAAACGTCTTGTTAACCTGCAGAGGCGTCAGGCCTCTTTGTTGTGGCAGAGAATTGTACATTTGCATGAGGAGCTTCCATTGCTGCCATTTTCCTCATTTTAATTTAACACTGGTCTTTATTAAAAAAACATGAATATTCTTCTGTGTTGTGATGTTTTAAAATCAAAAGAAGCTTAAATAATACTCCAATTATAAGTCTGTGAATGGATGTCAGTAAAAGTTCCTCCAATGTGACAACAGGGAAATAGCTGCATGCTTGCTAATAACAATCCCTCCAGTCACAGAATAAGAAAATGTTTTGCACAGGCAACCAAAACACGTATTAATAAGCTTTGCAGTTATTGACAGTCTGTCAGAGCAGGATCCCAAACATTTTGTCTTTGCTCATCTTCCCTCCATCAAAGCGTGGGTGGGTGGGGGGGGGGGGGTTGGAGGAAATCAAATTGTCAGCAGAGGAGGTTCTTTAAATAACCTCACGTGTGCCGTGTATTTGTATACGTTCTTTAATGTGTGTGTGTTTGAGTCCATGTTTGAGTCCCTGCACTGTGTCCATGTCTTGTGTGTGAGTGTGTATGTGTGCTATATGACTGCTTGTGTATGTGTGTGTGTGTATGAGTGAGTGTGTACATGTCAGCGTGTGCGCCTGTGTTTTCCAGTGTGTGCGTGTGTTTGTGCGTGGTACACACAAACACGTGTGTGTGTGTGTTTGTGGCATTTGAAAGGTTGCTCCTTTGTTCCTGCATAGTTCCGATTCGCTCTCTATCTGTCTTTGTCACACACACACACACACACACACAAACACACACACGAACGCACACACTCAGCCACTTCTTGGTGTGACGCCCAGATTTGAAATGCATAGCGTTTCTGTTGCTTTTAATGGAATACCACTGTATCTGCCTCGAGGGAAACATAAACCTACAATTCCAACACTGGTTTCCAAATTGATGCACTCACATACTGAATGCACATGGCTCTTTCTTCCCCCGTCTCCTTCCTACAGGCTTGTTTTGCTGCTTAAATCTGCGCTGCGCCGGGGAAAGGCCTCGGCAAGTCGAGCGCAGCGTAACAGTAAACACAAACTGGTGTCAAATTAGCATAACCCAAGGTCAAAAACAATCGTCTCCCAAGACCCCACAGATCAATTTTGCTTTTGCAAACGAGAAGCGAGCCGAGAGCCGTGCGCATGTCCTTTCCCACGCCTTCCCCGAGCGAACACTCGCCCGCGGTGTTTGCCGTAAAACAATCATTAATATTCATGGAGCAGAACATACACACTAGCACGGGGCTGCCGCTGAAGCTAAGCAAGCGTTGCATCAAAATTTATATTGTACAACGGTAGGCTGCCTTTGTTCCTGTGGCGCCCCGTGGGGACTGTGGGAGCCTGGCATAGCGGCGGTGTGAAGCACAGAGTTAGAATGCAGAGGAGGTACTTACGATCGGGCTGGCATTGATGTAATCAGAGTTGCCTTGGCTGTTCTCCACCTTCAAGGTGATTCGTGAGTGATCATCTAGAACACAAATGGAGGAATTCAGCACATTTCGTCTTAAGAATGTAAGTCTTCATTGGCTGTATTACACACAGTGTTATTAGGGACTTCTTTGCATATACGAATTTCTCACCGTGGCCTTGATGTAAAATTTCCAAGCACCTAAATACGTTTCCACGACCTACAGAGTTTAAAACCTCCTGGTATGTCGAGGTTGTTTATAGCTCAGAATAGAAGTAGTTTCTCTTCATTTCTAGAAGGCACCTCTAAGTAAGTAGCTCACCAGAGGAGAAAACTGGATCATTCGAGCGCTCAAGGGTTAAGTTCTGAAACTGGTGTTAATCCAAAAATACCGAATCTGTCAATTGACGCAGTTTAAATAACAATGAGTTTGACAGAAGAGTTGGAACAAGCTGATGCACAACATTTACACTATTTACACTATATATGGGAGAGAAGCTAATTCAAGAAACTGAAAATTCAAGCAAAAATTTCATTGGATGTGCAGCTGATGCATGTGACTCATATGCATCCAGCGTATTTTGGAATTGGATTAAAACGCTTAATGTTGAGGAGGGCAAATTTGCTCTCCTTCAGCTCGGGGAGGCTGCGCCCTCCATCAGCTCTGGTCCACTGAAATGTTTGGGAGGGACAAACTCTCCCAGTTTGCACTCTCACTCTTGCATGCAGAACTCTCAAGTGTCCGGTGATAGCGGCAAACCAGTTCTGAAATTTTCCCGGAGAAGCCAGTGGTGCTTCAAATAGGAAGCACAATTTATTCCTGACAAACTGCTTTCCCTGCTGACAACCTGGATTTCATTAAGCCCAGGCCCGGTGGAGAGAATGGGACAGCACTTTTTTAGATGGGCTATTTCCACAGAAGCTTAGAAATTTTAATCATTGATGAGGTCGGTGCAGGAGAGCTTTAATAGAAAACTAATTTACAACCCTTCTGCTCGCTGCATCTGCTCCTTTTTCTGATAATAGAGGCCGGGCTCAGAGTATACTGGGGGTGTCGAGAGGTGCTGAGAGTAACGCCACTATGTTTGGAGGACTGACATCAGGGCTGAATATTGGTTCCACTCAGAACTGAAGGTTTCTCTGGCCTCCATCAATGAGCTGGAGATACTGTGGTGCTCTTTATTTTTGAACATAACATACACATACTTTGGCAAAACTGAAAATGAAGAAGTACCTTACGGGTTAAATTAAGGAACAACAACATTGGTTTGGTATAAGAACCTCACATCACATGACTGATTCATCTGCGACCACACGGTCCAGATGTTTTTACTTGAATCATGATGTTGGTTCTAGTTACAAAATCTGGAGACTTCTGTACTGATGTTTTTTATCATGAGCTGCAGATGTTAATGTTCAACTTCAGTGACCATTTTTATGCTGAGAAACGCCACAAAAGCACACGTCTTCACCAATCAGAGGCTGCGACAATAGAAGTCGCCCCTGAAGGCCTCGCGCAAGGAGCAGGCAGTTTAATTATTTGATCGCTTTTTGTTTGCGACTATCGCAGAGGAAAGAAACAAAACTGTGAGGGCTCTTTGCTTACACGCCACCACGGCAGCGGAGCGGTTCTTCTTGGCGTTGCCGTCCTTCATGCCGATGGTGCAGGCGTTGGGTTCTGCCTGATAGGCGCACAGCGCCTCCCACTCCTTCTCCAGACGGTCCTTGTTCTTCAGGTGATCCTCCATGTAGGACTGAAGGAGAAGAGAGAGAGGGAGGAGGTGAGAAAACAGAGCTGCAGATACAGCGAAGGATGTACTAATATACTTTCCACTTTGGCGCTCCTTATATTTGGATTCATCTCCCATTAAGAGTGACTTTATCTGCCTGAAGAACCAGATGGACAGGCGTCAACGAGTAACCTTGAAGAAGAGGGTTTCAATTGATTTGTCAATCACAAAATTTCACATATTGCCTGTGATTTTATCTTTAACATCACAAGCTTTCCTAAACTGTCTGGCAGGCTGTTCGTCTGAACCTCAGATGGAAGAGCAGGTAACAGTCAATCAAAGAGAAGACGACCAAATGCAAACCAGGGCTCTTTCCTGTGGTAAATTTAATCTGTCTGGTGCTCCACTGATGTGAACAACAGAATCAGGATGATATTCTTTCAACCTGCTTCAGCACCTGATGAGTGGAGTTCAGGTCCACTATGAGCTCTAAACTTTATCATCCTTTATGGTGACTCCTCTCCCTCTGTTTCTCCATCAAGAAATGTTTGGAAATGCTACCAAAATGGCACCAAAGCCAGTGAATCATCTACTCTCGCTCTGCTTAAAAGACTACCAGCGTCATTACCTACCATACCACATTCATAATTAAGGAAGACAATGACTTTGATCAACTGCCGGCAAATGAGTTTGGCACATAAGACCGTAGCAGGAGCTGTGTGTGTCGTTCGCACTGAGGCTAACAGGTTAGCCATAATCAGATGGTGGCTGGTGAAAGCCTTGTTTTCGAGCAGCTTTGAAAATCAGCGGCTCATGCACACAAAATATGGATGGTACGATCGTTTGTAATGGATGAGGGAACAGAATGAGCTGGTGTGGTTCTGTAAATGGCTCTGGCGATGATTTATGGTGGCAGTTACAAATGGGGCCGATCTTAATCAGAATTAGCTCCCAAAAAAGGCCTAATGGCTTTCTGCTAAAATGAGCGGAGTTTGTTAAAAATGGAAGGCAGCGTGGCCAGGCGTCCAGCTGGCAGGAGATAATGGAAAAAGGTCGCGATCAAATGCACGTGTGTGTGTTTTTATCCAACACGTGCACGAACACTCCACAAACTCGACAACTGTGCACGTGGTCAGCTTCGTTATCTGTTAGTCCATCAGCATGCTTAACAGCGATGGCGTCGCCTCTTCACAGCTGCATTGAGGTAGAGCTGAAAACACACACGCACACACACACACACACACGCATGCACGGGCACACACAACACACACAGTGTAACACAAGCTTTTCCTTGTTGTAGTATCAGCTCTCTGTTATACTATTATATAATGATGTAACAGGAAGCCTCGAGCTGCAACCCTCCACCTGCACATAGCCGCATTTGAACAGCAGGGGGTCCGAATCCTTCAAAAGGCACACACACACACACACACACACACACAGGAAACAAACATAAAGACAATGCACATACACACATCTGCAACACAATTCCCACATAAAGGTTTTTATAAGGTCACGTACACAAAAACACAGTCCACCCACACACGCTTGCACATACACACTGCCAAGACAAGACACACACGAAAAGCCAACACGCACACACACACACACGTACACACTCGCTTGCACAGTTCCTAATGAGTCACACAAAACAAATATACATGAGTGAAGCCACTGAAAGAACACAAACACACAAAATCCACGTACATTCAATGCACAGACACCTACTGGCACACACACACACACACACACACACACAATCACACGACACAGATGACCTGAAAATATTCAGCATGGATTCAAAATCACAGTCCTACAGAAGACACACACACACATACACACACTGTCCTACATCAGATGCCCCCCACCACCCTCTACCCCCTACCCTCTCTCTCCCTCTCTAATGCCAGAGTAATAGGGTTTTGTGGCTGTGTAAAGGGATTACTGCAATCCAATCAGGAGGTGCTGAGATCACCATGTGTCGGCCAAACACTGAATAATCCCCTTACTGCGGGGGGGCTTACAGCTGCCAAAGGTGCTCAATAAAACCCACTGCGCAGTAAGACTCGAGCCCGAGCCGCCATTGTGGCTCTGACACACCATCTGAGCACCTGTAGGAAACAGCAGCGTGAAAGCCGGCCGCATGGGAGGTGATGTAATGCAGCGGCCATGTTGGATCAACGGCAACTAAAGGGGAAGGGGAAGTGGGTGAGAGACGCCCCTCTGGGACGCTGTTACTCAGCGGGGGGGTGAGTCCAGTGGTGGAAAGTAACCAAGTATGTTTATCAACTGCAACTTTAAGGGAGCTGTACTTTACTGGAGTATCTGACCCACTACTACTGTTAGTCCACTACATTTATTATACAGCTACAGTAATAAGTGTGCTGATTAAGATTAAAGATTAGAGTCCTAATGAATATGAGCCATTATTAAAGATTAAATAATTTATGAAGCTGCTCAGTGACCAGCTTCAGCTTTACGATGCTGCCCAATTGTTAATGCATCAGAAGCAATAATTCAGTGAGAAAATAAAAGAATCTGACACCTTGAAAAGGGACATTCTGCATTTCTGCATGTACTATACCTGATTTTCACTCATAATGGGGTATTTTCGCATTGTGACACTGCAACTTTTACTTCAGTGAAGTATCTGAGTACTTTGTCCACCACTGAGGTGTCGTAACTCCTTAGAGATGATACAAAAGGGTGTAACTGTGTTTTCGGAGGTGTTTGGAGTCCAGTAACTTAATAAATTTAGATTTTGTGATATTTCATATATTAACATGTGATACATTTGTGCTTCCTGTTGAATTTCATTCTTGTACTCATTTATTCTATTTTTGTTCGATCAAATTTTTGCATCGGCATAACTTGAATTAATTCAGTGAAAGCTCTTCCCTTTTCTGAAATCTAAAACAAACATCCGTCCATCCGTCATATCAGAAGGCTGCTGTCTTATTTTTAGTTAAAAGCTGACATCATCCTGATACATGAGTCGAACTTCTCTGCAGCTGAACGCTTCCTCCTGCTCGACTGACCACATTAGAGTGATTTAACATCCATTTCCTGAGGCGCGTTCTTCCCGCGGCCGCTGCTCTGCGACCTACCGACTCTGCAGATCACATCCCAGCTGGCCTGCTGGCGAGCTGCGAAAAAACCCGCAACCACAACAAACTCCCAGCGCAGTTAATCTGGACGGAGGCCCTCGCTGCAGTATACTCTATAACACTTACTTGGCCGGCAACAAAAGACAAGATAATGTGCTTTATATATAGAGTCGACTAATCCTCTTAAGACACAAGCAAAGAGGATGTAGGGGGAGGTGGTGGTGGAGGTGCGGGGGTGCTCAGTCCCAGTCACATGGGACCATGGTAATACATTAACTTAGATAAGATGGTGAAAGCTGTTTCTCCTCAAATTAAAATCGGTGGGTGGATGATGGCGTGGAATTTGCTTGGGTTAACGAGAGGCAATTAATTTTTTTGGGAGGTGGGAGGGTTGGTGGGAGAGGTGGGGCACCGCAGCTCATCAGCCATCACGTTATTCCTTTCTTTGACGCCCATGATTCTTATTAATCGTTCAACAGTTGCTCACTCCAGTGCGTGACAGGGCGTTGGATGAAATATATGCCTTTCCGTGGCGGGGCTTCGCTCATCTCGCTTTGTGATGGATTTGGTCTCTGACTGAAAATAAAAAACGAAAAAAAATCCCTCGGCTCCAAGTTTCCCCCGAAACGTGTCGACCGGGTGCCGGATTTGTTGGAATGTCTCTAGTTGACATCGTGATGTGAATCTGAAATGAGTTCTCTTGTAAGTGTGAATATTTTTGTAAAGCTGACAGCGAGAAAAGAAAAATATGAGCTGCAACAAACACGCATTGTCCCAAAATATGGAAAGAGAAACGAGGAAGAGTTCAAGGAAAAATAGTGCGAGAACAATTCAAAGAAACGTGAAAGACGTCAAAATGAAAGGATGGAGGCGGGGGATGAGAAAATGGAAAGAAAATGATGCAGTGAAGAAAAAGGATGAAAAAGGAGGAAGGATGGAGGAAAACTAATGAATGAAAGGTGGAGGGTAGAAGAACGGACAACAGTGGCTGCAAATCCTTAAAACCTTTACTAAAGAGGATGGTTGGTGGGCGGTAAAAGACACTAAGTGGCAGCTTCCCAGACTGTCACTGTTATGTGAAAACCTCATAACTCCGATTTTAGCAGAGGCTTTGCATGCCCGTCTGCAGGCAGAGAAAACAACGTGAACTTGAACGTGAACGTGAACCCGAAAGGTTCGAAAACCCAGCAGAAACACCCAGAGGTCCAGTGAACAGCAAGGACCAGAGGCTGACATTTGAAGATACATGGTTTCAACATGACAAAGGCATTACGTAACTTTCCCTCTGCCGTCTAATGTCTCCGTTGCGGGAGGACGGAGAGGGTCTGGACCAATCAGAGTTGCAGTTAGCTTCACTGTGTGTGTGTATGTGTGTGTGGAGCTGTCCGAGGTGCTGAAACACACTCTCTTCATTCACAGCTTTAACTGAAGCTCACTGTTAAAAATCGACGGGATAACATTGCAGCTAAAAGTTCACGGCTCCGAACATTAACGCTTCCTGTGGCGACGAGCTTCCTGTGACTGACTAACTACTGGAGATTCCTCGCTGCGCTTTCCTTTTCATTTCCTCGATGGAATAAAACTTCCTCTTCAGCACTGCGGCGCGTGATGAAACCAGCATTTGGACGTTCGTGCTCACAAAACAGTGCCGTTATTAAAAGGAGCTCATTTGCGTTTGAGGCAGACAATGTTTACATTCTGTGTATTAAATGGAAACTAAACTCACTGCTGAGTCACTGGATGTAGCCGGAGACCAAAGCGGTACAGCTGGATCACGCTATTCTTTAAGGATTCAGCCTTTTAATGTAACTACAGTCGGATGTAAATCTCTCCCCGCCTCTTATTGATCACAGTCCAGTGAAGGTAATAAAACATCGCCCCAAATCAGGCTGTAATGCTTCTCGCTCGCTGCCGCTCCCTCAATCTGCATCTATACTGTAGATCTTGATACGACACTGTTGCCAGGTAAAATACTGCACATCAGGCTTCTAGCTGTTCTTCACAGGTTGTCAGCTGTTCCAAAACTGTTTTAACCACTGCCGTAATCTTCCTCATTTAAAGACTCTTTGATCTTCTGATGTCTGTCTGGTAATGAGGTTGCATTAACAGAAACAAACGTCGGCAATGGGAAGGAGACGAACGTGAATCATCGTCCTCGGGGTCAAAGTCAGGCACTTTGTGCAGCTGCAGTAACCCACGAGGTTTTACAGGACAATAACAGCGTCGTGGTACTCCCGCCTCCTTTCAGGAAGGAGGCATTGTTTGCACATTGTTTGAAGCATGTGAGCATTTGAACGACTGATAATTTTTCTGGCCTCTCAGAACCCAAAAAATACACAAGAACCACTTCTATGGACAGATTTGTGGCATCTATCTTGTACTTTGAATGAATTCAGAGGTTAAACGTTACACTGGAATTGACTAAACATACAACTAAATTCACCTTAATGCAAGATTAATATCTTGTTCACTACAGTTTCATTATCATCATCATCAGTTTCTGATTTACATTTAGATGACAGCTGTGCTAGCTAATGTTTTCTGCTTGTTTCGGTTCCTCTGAAACTCACACAGCTGAATTTCTTCTCCTGATTTCTGAGAGCGGCACTTGAAACTGCGCGATGTGAAACTCTTCTTCTTCTAAATTTTACTCTTTGCTGAAATTGTGGTGAATGAAACCCGGACACAAAAGGAGCGGGTTTACGGGCGTCGATCACGCTGCTGCTGATGAAACGTGCACGTCCAGAGGAACAGGGGGCGTTCCTCCGGGTTTGTTGAATCTGACTTTGAACACTTAAATGAGAAGTTTCTTGCACAAGGGCCTTGTGCAAGAAACTTCTCATTTAAGTGAGGATTTAAGTGGAATATCAGCGTTCACCGGCATCACCTACACAAAATGTTATTAATCATCACTGTCACATCAGATGCACTTGGTCTCTCTCCTTCACTTACACCATTTACATATTAGTGTCTATATTCTGGCAAATTCAGTCACCTCCTGACCAGACTGTGGCCCACACACCGAATGAATGCGTAGCAAAGCATGAGCAACACTTCGTTTCACCCTCTTATCTCTTAAGCGACGCCCCCTTTGCTCAGACGGGCTTGTCTGAGCGGAGGACAAAGCAAACGCACCTGAACAAGTTCAGACCTCGCCGTCTCCGATCTATTTTCATCCACATGTGACTGCGGTGCATCAAACGCATGCGTCGCGTCCCATTGTGGGCGAGTTCGCCAAAGAAACACTTTAGCGGGATTGTGCACTTGCGTGAAACAGCGGAGCTGCTCTCTGCGGCGGCGGCACAGGGCTGCGGAGGGAGTCGTTTCTCCTGAACACAACTCTGGCGCAAATCTCAGGGGTAATTAGTATCTTTGTGTCTGTTGAACACATCAAAAAGCCCGCTCTGTCACATCTCGCCGGCAGCTTCATAATGCACGGGAGAGTGAGAGAGATAGGCGGGGGCGGGGGTGGGGGGGTTGGGATTAGGAGGAGGTGCTGAGGGTGGTGGGTGGTTGAAGTGAATAGCTATATATCGCAATTACGTCGGCGCTCGGCAGAATACGACCGAGGTTCAATAGAGATTTTCATCTGCAGGATAGAGGAGGGTAAGAAGCCTGCTTATAGAAACTGTGGGTGTAATGAGATGTACAGACACACAAAAAAAAAGACACAGGGAGAGAGATGAGAGAGTGAAACGAGAGGAGAAAAGAAACGCGTGCATGTGTGCGAGAGAAAAGAGCGACACGTGACGAAAGGCACTGGTTTTGAAAGAGATAAATGGTTTAGAGGGGTAAGAGAAGCAGGTGATGGCACGTTTTGGATAAAAGGGAAAATGAAGGAAGCGTAAAAATCTCTTGTAGCTGTTCGGAAAGACAGACGACCACAATGATAAAAAAAATAATTAAAAATGTCAGAACGTCAGAGCAGGAACATTACAGCGGGATTTTTCTTTTTATAGAGCAAACCCAGCAATAAAAAAACAAGTTTAAACTCTTCACGGCTCACTTTGAAATATCAGGATTTAAAATACTCGTATTGAGGGATGAAGCTGATAAGATAAGGTGATCAGACTGGATCACCCTTCATTATTCAGTCTGACCTCATGTGAACCACTTTCTGTTCGGGATTAGGGGGGGCATTTTTGTTTAGCAGTGAGTGACCCTCTCATCCTCCCAGTGTAATTTTAAATCAGCACAGAAGGTCGTGGAGCAGTTGTCTTCATGTATTTCACATTGTTTCAGAAATATGTCACAATTATTCATGGGTGTGGCAACGTTTCTGCCTCTGGCGCACAGCGGTTACAGCCCCATCCTTAATCTGGCCTACACAGCTCTGATTGGCTGGCTTGTTTTCCAGCCGTCAACCAGCTCAAAGCAAGGCCTTGAATAGCTGAAAAACTGGAGATTTCAGAGATCTGGAATCAGGCTAGGATGAACTGAGTTAACAGTTAGGCACTGACCCTTTCGTCAAAATGTGCTTTCCTTCCCTGGTATTCAATTAAGCTGGGGTCTGAATTTTAATCTGCCCCTTTCAGCAACTCTGGTTGTGCAGTATGGGAAGCGGGTGGATTAGATTTACACGTTAACGTCAGTCAAAAAATACACGAAGCCATTAGTCAACCCAGGATTTTGTGCAAAATTGAAAGAAAGCCCTCAATCCTCGTCCAAGTCTTTGAACGTGTCCTTCAGATCCATCAAAGTTTTCTAACGTCACCAACGTCACAGGCATCTACACCGATGTCCTTGGTGCTTCAGCGGGTTATAAAACTACTGACTATTACAATGTTTTGATTCAGCGTGCAGGAGCAGGACTCTCACGACCATCACCAACCAACAAAGTGACTCAACGGGAAACTCACCAGGATCATGTGACCGGTGGAGATGTCCATGTTCGAGTGGGCGGGCTCTTCGCTCCAGGAGGAGATGCTGCTGCGAGCCGAGGGGCTGACCGCTTGACCGCCGTCGCTGAACTGAGACGACACGCTATTGATCCTGGAGGAGATGGGCTCCGGACGCTCCGCGGGCGGCTTGACCGCCATTCGCTGCCGACAGAGCTCCTGCGGGAGGGAAGGCGGGGACAGATCAGTCAACGCTGTCGCTCAGCAGGGAACTAGCTGTGTCGTAGCATTCGATGGGCAATTTCATTTGAAGCAGGATCAAACCCCCTCATGCTGCCTGGCTCTATCCTGCTAGCTTTAAAGGAGTGACGCTCTGGGTGCAACAATACACAGAAGACTCAGGTGAGCTGTCTGCAACTGCCTCAGGTGACCCTGCTTCACTCTGACGAACAGCTTGTGAAAAGCATCACCCGTGTTTATGTGTTTAGCTGAAGTGACTTGTGTTTTACTGCTGCCAAATTTGACTCTCTCACTTTGCATGTTGCTATGATATTCCAACCATGTGTTCACCTTCATTTTCTGACATCATCATGACTCGTCTGTTTCCGGACCATAAAAACGTATATGGGAGGATTTAGCAGGAAGGAGTCAAGGAGGGACGTCGCAATTTTAAAATTCAAAACATGCGACGATAAATCACAATCTCCGCAAAGAAAACTTTTCATTTCATCACGTCATCGGTGCGAGTTTGACTCGATGCCAAATTATTTTCAGCTGTGGAGTCGTGTTGACAGTGATTTACTGCTCATGCAATGAGCCTCATTAGTTCTACTGACTGATGAGAAGTCGCAGGCTTTTAAACCTCTGTGGGACCTTCACACGTACAGTGAGCAATCAGGGCTGGGTCGTTCAGACACTCGGACCTGCATGTTTAAGGTGTGTTTTGGTGCCAAACCACCTGTGTGGGGAAAATCTAAGGAGAACTTTAACATTTTTGAGTCAATGCACAACCATAACAATCATCGTATTCATGATTATCTTTATTATTTTGGCTCTCCTTCTGTACTTGAATTCTCAAATGCTGAAAAACACAAGTTTAACTTTATTTACTTTATTGATCCCAAGACTGGGAAATTATTCTCTGCATTTAACCCATCACTGGGGAAACACACACACATGCAAACATGCACCATGCAGTGAAACACACAGGAGCAATAAATTGCCTTGCTCAAGGGCACATCAGCCGGCTAATGGAGGGGGAGGGAATACTCCACCACACCCACATTTTTCTGCCGGTCCGTTGGGGGAATCGAACCGGCGATCTTCGGCGAGCAAATGTGAGCGTGAGGGCTGCATCCAGGCAACACAATATGACATTAATGTATTTTGACCTTCATGGGATTTAACTTTCAGCAGAGACTTGCTCTGCTACGCTCAAAGAACAACAAAAGCACAAGAGCAAAGGATTTTAGTCGCCTGCTGATATCCTGCAACCTGGTTGCAAACATCTGGGCGAGAATGGCAAATGAGTAAAACTTTTCTACCACTCCGCAGTTAACCTCCAACCACCGTCATGCTGGTCAGTGAAAACAGTGTGCATGCTCAGCGAGCCTTCCCTGGACAAATAAGAACTTTAGAGAAAGTTTTGGCAAAGTATGCCAAGTGTGTCTCAGCAGCAAACATAATGTCTTCATTCATACATCTGAGCAAACTGTCATTTTCCGTCTGGATACGTGACTACAATGAAACGTTGACACCGTGTTTTCCGCCACACCTTTTCTGCACAACTCCCATGAGGAACCACAGTGAGCCACAAGTGACAGACTGTGGCACTTCATACAGGAGGCAGCTACAGAGACAACGCCGCTCTAAATGCAGAACTATGACTTTACTCATAACACATGCGAGAGAAGGAGTGCAGAGGCCAGTGAGACTGCCAAATGTTTCAAAAAGCCCTAAAACCTCTTCATATTCTGACATCCCCGAGACTGATTCTCTGATATCTGCACCGTGCTGCTGCAAATTCAATTAGACCGAACAGCATACGATATGTGTGCTTTATTATTAGTCAAACTTTGTCAGCAACTTGTCACGTGAAGACGTGATTTTGCAGCAAATTGGGAGATTTTTTGCTGAAAAACTCTTAACACAAAATCATAATTATTATATAATAAAATATATTGAAACACTTTGTAATGCTGTTGCTGAAGGATTGGTCCTTTTACACGACAAAGATAATACATAGGATGTGCAAAAAAATGCAACGTTCTACAAAAGTGACTATTTAAATACTATTTAAAGTGTCACTAAAATGCTTTGACCATGCAGCTAACACTTTTGCAATACAACAAACATAAAATTTAAAGAATATAAAGCTGGAAGTTTTCAACGGCGTGAAGCCCAGCTATTCACTGATTTAATAACTCTCTCCTCCACAAATCAACACAATAAAATGATAAATAAAAAAAGGAAAATTATGCTAGAAAACCCTCATTAGACTAAACGCATTAACATTTTCCCGCTGACTACATGCAGTCACACGCAGTCCTTAAACAGACCGGGAGTCTACAGCCATGCTAACAGCTCTGTGAGGCTGTACCGAGGCACAGCGGTGCTTCGAGCTCAGCGTGTCACGCTAACGTGCTCACAACGGTGATGCTAACATGCTGATGTTTCGCGCCTATAATGTTTACCATGTTCACCATCTTGGTTCAGAGTTTGGGCGTGCCGACGTTTGATGATTAGCAGCAAACATGAAGCTTGAGGCTGATGCGAATGTCATTTTTTTTTAGAAGTCTGACACGATAATGGTGCTGTGGATAAAAAGCCGACAATTCATCATGAAGGCAAAACAAATGCGTTCAGCAAATTTCATGGCAATCCATCAAAGAGTTGTCAAGATGTTTCACTGACAGACCATCACCGTCCGTCTTCTGGAAAAGCCTCAAATAAAGGGCCAAGTGTTAAAGTTATAAGAAAGGAAATTGGGCATATTAGTGCACCTCCTGCATCCTGCTGCCCATCCTGCTGGCCTATAAGACGATTAATACATCAGTAATCAATATGTTGATCAACGTGTCCTCAAGTATGAGCTTCCACTGCCCAGTCCGTTCTATGTAGTCCTGGATTAGCACCTTACTCCGCTGCAAACAATGTAACTGTGAAGTTAAAAGTCACCTGACACATCCTCTATATGTGAAACCATCCATCACGCATATCAGCCAACCAGAGCGCTGACTGCAACAGAAGACCTGGGCTGAATCTCTGCGGGTATCTGTGTTTCTTAATGAGAGAGATGCTGACGATTAACTCACGGCGCGTTTGATTGACGGTGGAGGTAATGTGAGCAGGCCTTCATTAGTCTGTATCTGATCCGGCCGATATTCTCGTAGGTCGGCGCGCTGACACTGATCTATGAGCTCGGACGCAGGCTCATAAATGTGTGCAGATTATTAAAGTGCTTCAGCACCTGGCCCGGGGATACCGACGGCGCTGCTGGTGGGAGGCGAACACAAACATGCCTGCATGTGAACGCAGAGAGCGCAGACGGACACGATGCAGCTAAATATATTCTGCAGTGCTATTTTTATAGATGTTTCAGTCCCTGCACTTCCAAAATGTCAATGTTTGGTCAGCTTACAGCAATCAATGGATTCAAATCTTTATTGTGAATGTTTAAACATTGTTAAGTTGCTCAGTTTTCACCCATCAGCAACAATATTTAGATCTTAAGTCACTGCACGGCTTGTTGAATACTCGCTTCTGCTTGGCCAATAAGTCATCGGTTCTAAACATCAGAATCATCGCAGCGATTCAATCTTAATGCTATCCACCTGAACCGCCTGGTCACTGCAGAGAAACACCTGATGTGGACACTTTTGTAATATCCCTTTAATTTATTCACACGTTGGATTGATAGTTGGAGCCTAAATGGATTTATGATTTTTAATTCTGCGGTTACAGATCTGCTTGTAAATCATCTTATCTTAAAACCGTTTTAATCAATATTCTGTATCACATGATTAATTACTTTAATGGTTACATGCATAATAACTGGTGGAATGTATAATGAGACTTTCCATTAGGACCTTGATTGACCCAGTTAACCCCCTGCACTGTTTTTGGTGCAATGACAAGTTTAATGTGTATTAACCCTGACTTGAAATACGCTGAGTGATATAAAATCTAGCATTGACCAGAGTATGGGCTGTTTTTAGCACATATGTCCATCATGGAAAGCCCTGTTTGAATCAATTAAATCTGCAGACATCCGATATTTGATCCCATTGTTCATTTGTGTTGGATCATTTTTATTCCAAAACTTTCAAGGATTTTAGTGTTTTTACATCTTGCCAGAAGCATCGTTTGGAGCATCGTGATGAAAAGTCACGGCGTGCTTCACAGACTATTGCCACAGTCAGGAGAGGAGTTTCCATGATAGCAGAGGTAGATCACACTAACTGGCCAATTTCTGCTGTTTAATAAAAGCCAAATATTGGCCCCATAAATTGGTTTAACCCTCCTGGCTGTTAAATACACCAGCTTGTCTGGCTTCCTGTCTGTGTGTCAGTGTTATATCCTCACAGCACAACACGGCACCCAATCAGCACGAGACACTCCCTCGTCGGGGAGGGAAGCGCATGATCAACGGCGTTCATATTTCAACGAGCCCACACGGTGAACTTTGCCGCAGCAGCAAATTCTTTTATGATGTAATTAAAACTGATTCAAAATGGCTTCCCCCTGAGAGCCAATTAGAGGACAAAAAGGCAAAAATTTGAAGGAACAATATAACCCAGGACAGGTTTAGAGTCTAAACTGCACAAATTTACAACGCCTCCCCTCCCCCGAGCGGCGCCCGTACAAACACAAGTATCTGTATTTACAGTGTATTGATTTCCAACAGGACGCACTTCATCAGCTGGCGAGACGCGTCACGTTAATCACCGCGGTTTATGATCGGGGTGAGAGTTCGCTGTGCGTGTTCCAGCTTTGTCTCAACGTTTCCTTTTATTTGTGAATTTATGCAGTTGATGACGAACTCCCAAAGAGACCAACAGCAAACACGCTCAGTCTGCTGCGTAGTTTAACAGACGCCTGAGAGCGTGCCGGGAAAACGCCCTCCATCAAGACATGAACTGATTTTAGGACATCATACCAGGAGTTTTTACCAGGAGTTTATTTCCTTCCTTCCTCTAAATTGTTGTTTTCAGTTCATGTCAGCATTGTATTAAAATCTATAGAGCCTCGTTTTAATTTTTGTCTAGCATTATTTTATTATTGCAGCAGCATGTCGAGACGGTGTGTTCAAGGACATCCGACAGTTCATTGTCTCGCCGAACAGACTTTTGAATGCAACAAATGAGACAATGATCCTTTCCAGGACATCCATATTAGCTTATTCTTCCCTCTTCGGGATTCATCTTTGTGACAGCTCATGAATGAATGTTTCAGACGTTTGTACATCCATTCTCGCAACTGCATTAACTTAGACAATAAATAAAGGTAGATAAATGTTTGCCGTGATGGATTACCGATCTCTAGCAAGCTTTAGGTCTTCTCAGATTGATTTTTAAAAAACAACTGAAATTAATGAAAACAAATGTCTGTCTGGAAGGTGGAAAAATCAATCTTAAAATTGATGGCAGCATTTGAAAAACTGATCTTTTCAAGCAATTTTTTAGCATCCGAACCTTTGGTATGCTACAGATGAGCCTGTCATCTGAAAAACTGAAAGGTGAAATGACAGTTAAGCTCTTGTATGAGGCTCCATCACTTCTAAATGATGAGACGGTTGATTAAAAAGAGACAAAGATTGTCATCGATCCACAGAAAGTCAGAAAAACACTATTTATGCTGCTGAAGTTATTGTGAAGCGCAGAAACAGTCGCTTTGAATGTTTTAATTATCACACATTTCCAACAAACATGAGTTTTCTCGTCCTGAAGATGATTTTCTTTAGTGGCCTGAAACAAAACAAAAGCCCTGACACAAAGACTTTCTTTTTGAGGCCAAGAGAAAATAGAAAAAAATCAATGAACACGGCGAAGGAATGAAATAACGAACATTAACAGCTGCTGCTGTGAAGCTGAGACGTGGAAATTTAGCTTGTGTGATCAGTGTTGCTGCTTGAACAGAGCATGTGTGCCTCATCAAGCCTCCCTGCATGGACCAAAGGTTAAAAGAAAAACCCCAACAACCCCCTCTCATGGGCGCCATGCCAGGGAATTCACTTGGCGCCGCATGACCATCTCGAATCATGCATCACCCCGGGGCGACGGCGGGCGCGTCGGCGACGGGAGGCGCGTGCCACCCGAAGCACCCCCTCATTATAAGAGCCTCCTAATGGGGAGGAAGACGGGTTTGGGGGTCGGGGTGTGTCAGCAGGGCCCATTGGGCCCTCGGGGGCGCCTCTGTTTACATGCCCTTCTGACCAAAACAAATGTAGGGGCCTTCGCCCGAGTGCTCTGCCTCTGCGCTTGAACAAACAAACAAATAAAAGGGGGAGCATGATACAATATGGTGGAGTCGAGGGGGGGGGGGGGGGGCAACAAGACACCGAGGGACTGAAGAAAAGCTAGAGGAGGAGAATGAACAGTGTTTGATAAACCGACAACGATTTGTCTGGACTGCAGCTGCTTTTACACTCGTAAGAAACAGATTTAAATGTGTTTCTTTACCCCAGAAATAAATCCACTAAAGACGAGACTTCAGCTCAGAAAAGGATTTATAAAGAACATAAAGCTCCATTAGAAGATAAAAGTAGAAATAGATGAACTGTCGGCACTTAAAATTGTTTTAATGTCAGAATATATCATCACCAGCTATCAGTCAGTGGCCTGTTTGTCACTGTTTCCTTCATCGCTGCATGTTAATGAAAGCCGTTAGTTGAGAAATCAGGGTCAAAGCTTTGCTGGCAGATTTGAAGAGTCAACTTATTTCGAGGCAACGCTAGCATGTTTATTCTGACAGCAGAACCAGGAAGTCACCACGCTGACAATCGTGTTGAATTAGGATTAACACGGACTCACGTTGTGAGACTAATGACTACCTGAGTTTTGTGCTAGCGCAGGTGAAACCTAAACTATTCTGTCATATCGAGGAAGAAAAATCCTGGTTTGTTGGAAACAACTCTGCATTCGACCTTATCTTCAGTGATAATCATCAATGCCAGAGCTAGAGCCTGACACTTACAGCACTCTGACTCAAGAGCTTGTTATTGCACCAAGTGTACAAGAACTTGGACGACTGTGAAGGTTTGTGCAAACACACGCCATTGTCATCATGTACCTTTGTGTCTATGGCACATGGGAGCCTCTTGGATGAATCGCTGGCTGCACGGGACACCACAACACTACACTGAAATCCATTCCACAGTCTACAAATCCCATTTTTACTGCTACTAATCCCGATGCCAAATAATAATAACTCTTATTAATACTTATTATTATATTATAATGCAAACACAAGCAGTTCAATATGTAATCAATCAATAACTGCTGCAATTTCCCAGCTTGGGATAAATAAAGTATATCTATCTAAGTATATCTATCTATATCTATCTGTCATCACATTGGAGGTAGATGGCACTGACTGGAAACTGATTTTTAATGAAACACTGTTATTGGCAAACTGTATTTCTGAGCATTTAAGAGCAGGAGAAAGAGATAACATGCTGGAAATGTGTTTGAAACATATTCTTTGGCAGAGTTAAGATCATGTCATCGTGCCTGTGAAGCTCCTTGAAATTTAACTAAGACAGAGAGAGAAAAGAGAGGCAAAAATTATATTATACTAAAAAATATTTAAGCAAGTCATTTGATCTTGTCTTGCGTCTTAAAAACTTGACACAATATGCAAATATGTTACATATCTCCACAGCTTTGCTCATGTTTCCAGAGATTTCACGGTGCCGGTGATGATATCTTTAAATAAGATAATGTCGCTTCGAGATAACATCTCTTGATTTGTGGAAAATCCGTGCAAAAAGTTGACTTCCACAGCAATCAAGAGCAATGATCTCACCCTGCTGGCGGATAGTTTCCTCTACTTCGAGGAAAAAGGAAAGACTTTCAGGAGCAGATAAAAGTTTGAATCAGATGTGAAGATAAACTGAAGGCGACGTTGTAGACTCCCGTGTCGGCGGCAGAGTAATCCAGGGACCGGCTGACTGACTGACGAGCATCATCCACCGTCTCCCCGCCCAGCGCTCAGACACCGTGCGCACACTCCTCCGTCGACGCCTGTCAGTCACTTTCTCCTTTGTCGGTGTCGGCCAATCCCATGTCGCGGTTTCACCGGGGCCGCGTGATTGACAAGCCGGGGAGCGGAGGAGCGGAGGAGCGGGGAGCCGAAGGTGGAGGGAGCTGGTGGCACGGTGACGTGAGTGGAAGGATGGAAGTATGTGTGTGTGTGTGTGTAAGTGTGTGAAGTGAGGCCTCAAACAAACGCGCCAAGGGCAAGAATCATTAACATGCAGTGGCTGGTGAGTGTGTGCATGCATATATGTGTGTGTTTGTGCATGGGCTGGATTCTCTCTCTATCTCTGTGTGTGTGTGTGTGTGTGTGTGTGTGTGTGTGTGTGAGTGTGTGTGTGTGCATGTTTGACAGCCAGCATGAAGGAGCTGCAGTAGTAAGGCCGTCAGGCAGCCTGCTGCTTCCTGTCTGCTTTAATTGCATGTAGCCCTAGAGACTGCACACACACACACACACAAACACACACACACTCCCAGAATCCAGCCCAGGGAACCCCTCAACACAGCAGCGCTGACAAAGAGACGAGGCTTACACGGCTAAGATGGGAGCTGAACACTGAGGTCTTTCACTGAGGATGACGACGGCTCGCTGTCGAGACTCGATAAAGACGACAGAGGAAAGAGAATCGACTGGAGGAGCTTTGGGAGTGTGAGCAAAGCAGAGCTGAGTAAACCTCCCAAGAATGAGCAACATGAACGTTTTTGTTAGCTATTAATCTGATAAATAACGCGTAAACACAGACTTACGTGTGAATTTTAATTAGCGTTTTCCAATTAGAGGCTTAAAGCAAATCTCGAAGGCAAGTAACCATGAAGATAAGTTTCTCACACTGAGGGAAAGCAAATATTTTATGTCGACGGGGGAAGGTGCGCCGCTGAAATGTCAGCCTGTCATTGGACATGCTGAATGTCAGACTTTCAGAAACTCTCTGCGTCTATTTGGTAGTTAAATCCTGTGAAGTGACAATGTGTGATAGCCTCTGTCGTCTTCCTAACAATACATCTTTATGCAAAAATGTACATTATGAATCTTTACAACTCCCAGGCGATGAGGTGAACCTCTAACGCAGCGGCACAGTCTATTTCAGGAGTTAAAAATCCCCCGAGAAGAGCATAAAATGTAAGCACTTAGGGGATGGGCCGGGCTCATTATAAAATCAATGCTCACAGGACCACTCTCATTTAAAAACATGGTGGGGAAAAGGTCAGGGAGAGAGACGGAAAAAATCTCAATCTAATCCTTTGCTCAAAAAGCCACTTAATATTGGATTCTGCAAATTAAATTTCGCACCCTGCTATTCCGGCCAAAGGATAATTACAGCAAGCAGAGGGGGGAATGGAAATGACTTGAGGTGGAAAACCTGTTGGATTGGCGATATCGCTTCGTGTCTCAAACAACAAATCATAGCGGGGGACTGTGTACAGTCAGCAATTACCAAAATCAATCAAGGAACCTGACGATGACGATGAACTGAGGTTCATTTGGGTGGAGCACAATGTGGAGACTGATGCCTCCACAGTGAAGGGTTCCTTTCATTCTAAGCCCACCACCGGTCCCAAAGTAGAAGGTTTCAGCCACCAACACTGAAAGTAAGGCACCTCATCTAAAAGCATCTTCATAGATCTGCTCAAGTCTCAATGATACACAAATGAGTCAATAATCAGCTTTGGTTGATTTTTATGAAGCATATTTTATATCTGAGGGGCTGCAAGATGATTATCAGGATAGTTTAGCAGGAAAACATTTGACAAATTATGTTTGATTTTTCAGACTTTTCTCTCTTCCTTGTTTTTTTTTTCTCCAGTGAATTATTCGATTATTTAACCTCTAAAAATTATGAACCAGAAATCAAATGCAATCCGGTGACGAGTTGCTGCAAAATTAATTTTTTCATCCCATCCTGAACGCTTTTTCACATTTCTAAAAACGTGAAACCTTCTCGATTCTAAGCCGCAGTCAGCGCAGTAACACCTCCTACCTGATAGGTGGCGGTCGCATCGCTGGTAGTGTCTGTTCCCAGATTGGTGAGCTTCTCCTTGATCTTGTGGTGGGAGCGGTGGCGGAGGCAGTAGACCACGGTGGAGGCCAGCAGCACGCCGACGATGCACAGGATGGACACAACAGTGAGGATGAGGAACTTGGTCGACTCCGCCTGGCTGTACTTGGTGGGGATCTGGTTGATCTGGCTCCCCTGTGGACCGCAAAAGACCGGACAAACAGGGTTAATAATACGTTTCTATCATTTTTTAAATCTGAGGTGAGTGGTTCCCCGTGCAGCTCAATAGGCAGAGCGTGGCGCTCTCACAGGCGAGATAAAAGTTTTCATTCATCGTGCTTTGGAATAAGATGCGGGGGTGTAAAACTACGTATCTAAAAGTGACCACCAGGTGAGTTTATTGATCAATCAGACAAGCGTTTGAATAGAACAACCCTGCAGACTCTCAGAGCTTCCTGGCTCATGGTTTGATGTGACTGGATTAAAGCTTCCACCAAATGGGCCAAAAAACAAGTCACACAAAACCTTCATTTGACGGTAATCTATCTGAACCCCCATTAAAGCCTTAATTACTTTTCCTTCCAATGAATTTCCCCCCCAAAAAATGTTTGATTCCACATCAGTAGACCAAAGTGTGAATCACATGGTCCCTTCTTTCCTTTTGTGGAGAGACATAAATATGCATATCACTGTGCTCGATGAAAAGTATAATCACAAGCATTTGTTCCACCATCTGTGCCCAGGAGTGCATAGAATGCATAAACTCCTGTTTAGCAGAGCGCTCTGTATGTGCCCAGACAGCTCAACACACCGTTCGCCGTATTGGAGGAATTTTCTACCGCTGTGATTGGAGGAAACAGACATTCTGCCGTCTTGAGAGAGTGCCTCGCCAATTTCGACCCCGGCAGCACTTGAATCCGGCGCGTGAGAACCAGATCCTTCAGCAAACAACTGGAGATGAAAGATTTCTTTTCACGCAGTCTGCTGCTTAAGATAACACAACGGACACATACTGTACGACAAAAGCCTCTGTTTGAACTGCTTGGCGAGCGTGTAAAAACCACCACAGCAATAATTTGAAGGAGGGAAAAGTACGTCTTATTGAGCGTTATGAGCTGCAGCTCCGGCTGCTGCTCGCTGTTCACTCTCAGACACCGGCGAGCTGCAGATAATGGGCCTGTTGCATTTTACCTGACTGCTAAGAGTTAACAATAGCCAGCGCTGTTCCCCATTATTACACACTGCGTAATGATCTTGACAACAAAGAGCGAGGCAAGAACCAAAGAGAAGAGCTACAAATTGCGCTGCCAATGACAAGACCTACAATTCTCCCTGACAAAGAATTATCAAAAGAAATCAATAGCAAAAAAAAAAAACTCAAGTGCTCAGGTCTTTGCAGCACAGTAAAAGACGAATTTCCCCCTTTTACTGGAACAGACATTTAAAGGCCTGCTACAGCTCATCATTAGCTGGCCCTGATAGTAATTTTCTGCTGCATGTTAAGCTTGTTCCGTATTATTTTTGCAAAGTGTTGAGAGAAAGGTGCTCTCCACCTCCCAGAACGGCAACGGGCTTGTCCCGAGGGTGAAAAAAAACCAAAAAAAACGGGGGAGGGGTAAAGAAATCCCCGTCCCTCGGCGGTAGAGGTCACAGAGATTAGGCGAGGTGCGGCCTGGTGAGTTAATGGAAAGGAGGCTTTGAAAGCGGTAGGGAGAGGGGGGGGGGGGCAGCCTTGTCGAATCCCTCCCGCCTGCCTGTCAGCACAGAGAAACCCTGAAACCCCGGGAGGTGGGAAAAGGACCGCTCTACCCCGCACACGGATTGTTCTGGAATTCTTGTGAGGTTTCGGGGAGTGAGCCCCATCACCCACCCACCCACCGCCATCACCACTCGATGATGCCCCCCTTGCCACCCCACCCCCCTATGATTTCATTCATTGCTGCTCCTGCATTCAGCACCTGATAAAGAGTGCCTGCAGAAAGACCCACAATGGGGGACAACAGTTGTCCGATGCTTTGTTGGGTGTCCAATTTGCTTGGGGAGCTCTAAGCCGTACTGTAAAAGCTGGTTGCATAGTAATGTGACGGCCCTGAAAGGAAACAGTGGGCGTCTCTGACTGGGGCGCTGCACTAAAGACCGTTCTCTCAATGCGAGGAAAAAAAAAAGAATAATAAAGCGGAACAAAAAAAAAAAAGTGAGAAATTCAGCTCCAAAGTGCAGCACATATAAAAGATTTATCTACTAGCAACCGCAAGTTACTACTGAGGCTGTTCATAAATCAGTCATAAACACAACGCAGGGATGCTAATATGTTGGACACGTGTGGCGCCACATTTTAACATAGCGATGGACATCTGTAAGAGCAGGTGAAGCTGGTTCTAGTTTGTGTATTTTAAATGTTTCTCTTTATTAATGGGGTCTTAACGTAAAAGACAGCAGCAGGAATATCAGCCGTTAAAGAAGCATCATAAACAAAAGTAGCTGAGCAGGAGCCTGCGCGTGCTGTGGGCTCGGCGAGGCCATTAATAATGCATTACTGCTGATTCCACATGCTTCCACTGCAATCATCTTTCGCAAAATGTATTTTTTTCTTTTTTTTTTTTAACCATCAAATAACTTCATTTGTCATTTTACTCCCCGAGTCGTCTCATTGTTTTGTCAAATTAAGTTTCATGGAGAGGGATTGCATCTTGCTCGGCCAGTAATGGCCCATAATTCAAGGCTCTAACTGTAACAGCTCAGTCATCTTTCACGGGACAGATGCCGGCGTTTCCAAAGCACTGCCCCCTCCTCACACACACACACACACACTGAATCCGCCTCCCCCTGGCCTCTTTATCATGGCTGCCTAGCATGTCTGTCTATTGATTCAAACAAATGTAGCCTGACCCCACCTGCTTAATCAAGTTTGGTTGCAGTTGTTAGCAGCAGCGAAGGGGTGGAGGAGTGCGTGTGTCGTCGGGTGGGCGAGCGACTCGGGGGTGTGTGAGTTGTACGTTCGCAGCTGTGAAAAACGAGCGGCCGCTCTGCTCGTGCTGCAGAGGCAGACGTAGCAGAAATCTGCAATGATTGAAAATCAAATGTTTGCTCGGGACGGGAGGTGGAGTCATCGGCGTGCACAGGACCGTGTCAGCAGCACAGCAGGAAACCGAACACTGAAATATTGAGCAAAGTGTTGAATACCTACATCTGCATATATTATTATGCTTGTCAGAAGTGTGACACCTACACTCTGTCTCCGATAATAAGAGGTTATCGTCGCCACTCAGCAGCGCTCAGGCCTTTCTTGACTCTCCCTCCTGTGGCTTAACACTTTCAATTAAATGACATGTTGAAGGGCTTGATGCAGAGAACTGTGACCGCGAAGGTGAACAGCAGCGGAAATTACAGGAAATTTAACATTTGTGTTGCTGGCGTGATTGTAGGAACAGAAAAAAAAGGGATAGTGTGACAGTAATCAGTATGACTTGGTGGCTAAAAGGAACACAGCCCGAGTCAAACAGCGCTCCAGACTTCAATCTGGACCGTTCCTGGCTCAGATTTCTTTTTAATCCTATGACGCAGGAAAGAAAAAAAAAAAAAACACAGAAAATCCTGTTTGTTTCTGGAGGAAAATCAGACGTTTCGATCAAGTCTGTTTCAGTGAGTGGCAGAAAATGAAAGGAAAATATTGCCTCCCCAAAGGCAGAAGGGAGAAGGGAGTTCCTTTCATGCCTCCACCTCTATTGTCCATCTGCCCCGGCAAAAGCGATTGTACTTGCAAATTTTTCATTTCACATCGGCAAACGTGATTTGACATACAGTGTGCAGCTCCTCCTCACTGAGTATTTCTGAAAAGCATTAACATAGCCCGTCAAGGATTGTGGCTGGCTGGCTGTGTACGCTGCTGGGTTCAGCCCTTTTTCAGCAAATATCAGACACACTCCCTGCAGACAGACAGGCGTCTTTGAACAGGAGGGAAAAGAATAAAAACCCTCAGACAGAGAGGGAAAAGACATGTATCATTACAGAAAATCTTGGGAGTTTTTTTATTCCTCCTCGGGTGAATTTTTGATTGCATTAAAATCGGCTCCCCTTTCACCAGCGCGACCGGCGCTTAGTGTAATGTGTAGGTAGCATTTCAATTCATCTGCTTTACAGCTGAGACTCCTAAAAAAATGTTAAAATCAATTAGAATTAAATCAGTTTCAAAGAGCGTATGAGCGTATGCGATAGAAATAATGTGTGTGTAGCTTTTGGTATCTGGATTTGAGATGGAGGTTTGTGGAGGGGTTAGGTCTCCTGATTGGTGTGTGTGTTTGTGTGTGACAGGGTGTATATGTGTGTGAAGGGGGGGTGTGGATTAGCCAGGCTCCCATAGACAAAAGGCAGATGGATTTGCACGGCTCCGGCTTATTCAGAATGGGTGAAAAAAGGTCAGAGGGAGAGCGGCGGCCGGCTATTGTTTTCCTCCACGACGACCGCTGTAGGAAACAAAGATCTGTCCCTCACCTCTGATTCATCCCGCGCCTTTGAAAAAGTTCAGCTGGGGTTTTAACAAAACCTTTCAGCAAACAAGCACACATAAATGCACGCACACACACACACACACACACAGCTGTAAGTAAGCACATGTGTGACTGTACACATACACACACCCTGACATGCACAAGGATTTTGCATTTGATACACTCGCATCTGCAGGTGCAGACTTGTGCACACTTGCATGTCATTTTGCACACACCCCCACACACTCAGACACTGTACATACTTGCACGACTGTGTGCACACATGCACCGAAGCAAAAGTCCACACACACACACAAACACACACAATTTGGAAAAAAAAAAAAAAAAACAACCCAAACCCAACATGATATAAAATACTAAAATGCATCCTGCAACTATGGACATTTTATTTTCCAATGAACAGAAACACTATTAATTTCACTTTAAATGCTTTTCACTCGCCTTAAATCTTTGCCAGACGGAACAGTGTGAATCAATTTCTCAGCAAAATCACACATTGCATACAAATTAGGCGACTCCTCCGAGTTGAATATCACTTGCAACATTAAAAAAATGCACAACATGATTTGAAGTTTGCACTCCAGCGGTGCGAAGCCGCAGCAGGAGAAAATTAAAACAGCAGCAAATCCCATTAAATTAAATGTTATTACAACGTTACGGTGAGATGCAGCTGCACGAAGCCCCTCAACCAGGGCGCGCCGTCAATCAGTGTCTAAACTCCACGGATACTCCCATTGCGTGTTCACCTCAAAATGTGCACTTTTGGCTGAGGCTAGTCAATTTATGCAATTTGCTGAGTATTCATGAGACAGAAAATGAATGTGCACATTCAGTGCAACAAATTACGACACGCATAATTTGAAAAATAGAATAAAAATGAGGGACTTTGCGTAAAATGTGCAGAATTCCCCAATCCAACAGAGGAACGAATGAGGGGAAGAGCAACAGCAGGACAGACTCATCATCTTTGGCATTTCGTAAAGATTTTTGGGACAAATGTCAGAAAAATTCAACAGCAGAAGGTAATTAAGAAAAGCACGTCACATTAACATAGAGAATAATCAAATCCTACCAAAAATCCATGGTGAGGTAATGCAACAGACACCTCCTCCCGCGTCTATTTCCCATTCCAGTCCGGCTGCACCGACAGCACTGACTCGGAGACAGCACCACACCGGTGGCGGCGGCGGAGGAGGAGGTGGCGGAGGAGAGAGTGAGTGAGTGAGTGGGAAAGAGAGGGAGTTTCATCACCTCCCATCATCCCCTTTCTCTCCTTTGAAAAAAAAAAAAAAAGAAAGTTCCCGGCTTCCTCTGCTCCTCCTCCTCGTTCGTTTGCTTCTCATCCGATGCAAAAAGAGGAAAAACCGCACCAACAGATTTCTCTGTTCTCTGACGCAATTCAAGGCACGCTCAGCGAGGAGAGGAGAGGAGAGGAGAGGAGTACGAGGACCAGCAGCTTCCACCACTTCCACAGAGAGGAATGAGATGCAATTTTTTTCTTTGAGAGAGAGAGATAGAGAGAGAGAGACTACAAAGTGCGCTGTGGGGCTCCTCCTTATATTCCTCCCATCCCTCCCTCCATTCCCTGCCTGTCTACAGCACATGTCACCTCCCCTCGTTGCCATGGCGACGGCTCCACATGTTGCCGACAGGAGGAGGAAGAGGAGAGGAAGAGGAGATGAGGGCAAGAGACAAGGGGGGGGGGGGGGGGGGGCAAAGGGAAGAAAAGGAAAAACAAGGAAAGGGGAGAGCAAGATAGTATGGAAGGAAGGAGGCAAAAAAGCAGGAGGAAGGGGATAAGGAGCTGTAAAGCGAAGAGAAGAGGAGCAGGAGGAGGAGGAAGAGGAGGATGTGAGGAAAGGCGAAACCGTTCCTCTTTACAAAAATCCTGTTTTCCTTCAAACAAATTCAGATTCATTCGGTCAGTGTGGCCACATTCACGCGTTTTCTGGAAACTAGTGGAAATATCTTCAGGTAGATCCGTCCTCTGCTGCTCCACTTCTCTTTGACGAACAAGCAGAATTATCTCCATCGCAGCGTTTTCTCTCCCAACTTGACTTTAATAAGGTTTTAAGACTCTATCAGCGACTGCTAAGATGAAGATGTTTTGCACAGTTAAAGGAAAACTCGGGCCGATGATTCAAGAAAACCCCTTTAAACTCGGTCAGCTGTGAAATGATACAAGCAGCGATTATTAATGTTGTATAAAGTCGAACTAAAAAAAATATTCAGTCAGTTCAGGCATCATTGGGAAAATTATATAAAAACTTCAATAATGTTTTCAGAAACTTTTCATTTGATGTGAATGTTCCACTCACAAACCTAATGATTAATGTGGACTTTTCACAAAAACTGTACAATGGACCCTAAGTAACAAGAAATCAAGAAAGTGTAGTGCAGATATGCTAAAAAAATATTCATTTAGACCCTAAATGGAAGCAAAAAAGTGAACAAATATTTGTGTGGATCAATGATTGCACCACTGTCTCATTGGACAACGATTACACAATTCAAAGGGCGTTAAAACGTCCTGAAATGTTGAGCGTAAACTGCTGATTACACACAAGCAAAACAGGAAGTACAGTACAGTTTGCTCCACATCAAACCAGAAACCACCTGATCAAACTGATGCATTCCCTTCAATCAGTGCTCCATCCATCCACCTGTCATCATCCTCCTTCATCAACAGTTTGTTCTGTTGCTTAGAGAGATGACCAACCCCAACGCACACACCTACACACACACACACACACACACACACACACACACACCATGGCTACCCTGAGGACTAATCAACAAATAGGGCTAATGAGTTATTAGCTGTGGAGAGTGGAGAAGGAGGCCCTTTGACCAATGGAGGACTAACAGCTGCAGCAAGCATGGGAGGAGGGTAAGAGAATTAACACAGGAAGGTGTGTGTTTGCATGTGTGTGTGTGTGTTTGCGTGTGTGTGTGCATACATGTTGTGTTTATATGTGCAAGAGACACAGGTGTTACATACTTTCGCCTTTCAGGCATGGATATACATGTGTAAGTGTGAGTGTTCATGTGTCTGTTTAAGATATAGTGCATGTGTATGCCGTTGTGTGTGTGTGTGTGTGTGTGTGTGTGTGTGTGTGTGTGAGTCTCCCATCTAACCACTGTTTGCATTTCGGCTTTGAGCAGAAAGTGAAGGGGCAAAGATGCTGCCTAATGCAGATGACAAGGTCTTTCCTGGGTAGTGTGAGTGTGTGTGTGTGCGTGTGTGTGTGTATGGGGTGGTGTAGGGGGGCTCTTCAGTTTATCTTTCTATTCAACACCCCCCACTCCCTCCAACTCCTTCACAGACACCCCCACACCTCCTTTTGTCCCTGTAGGCGACAGCTGGAGGTGGCAGGCAGTGAGGACCTGCTCTGCTGAGTGAGTGTGTGTGTGTGTGTGTGTGTGTGTGTGGTTGTGGGGGGGTTTGGTGGAGATTTCGGGGGTTGAGCAGTGCTTTTCAGTTTGGAGCCCCCCCCCCATTTAATACTTCTGTCTAACCCCCACCTACCCACCTCTCAATGCTGTGAGCATTTGAACACAAGCTAACCGACGTGGAGGAGCGAGAGTTAGGGGAGCTTTGGGCGCCAATATTTCATTTCCTTTCCCTTTTAGCAGCAAGAAAATCGCTTCCCCGTTAGGCTACTCGACAGCTACGCCCCCAAAACTCGCACACAAACCACCACCACCTCCACCTGCTCTCACTCTTTGTGTCTCTGTCTGCATCACAGTTGTAACAGCGGCTTACAAGCAGGGTTTTAACCACCTTATTCACTCGTTTGTGTCACAGCCTCAGTGGAAACGCCTCGACTCTGATGCAATGGAATCAATTCTTCTCTATACACTGAATTTCAGGCAACTTTGAGTCTTTAGGTCTGAACTTTGTACCTTAGTATTAAAAAATATACTACTGTTTAAGGCTTAGACCGTTCCGTTTAGCAGTTTGCAGCACTATCAGTCCAAAAAGCTAAAGATGCTACGCTAATCAATATTTATTTCATTGATAATGGATGAAACAAGTGTGTGAAATGTGAAATGCAGCAGACAGCTCTCATAAACCCACTTTAAGCTCCCTGCACAGGACCGCAAACAAGAACAGCAAAGCTCACAAACACAGAATTTTACTCAGGAGTTGGTGGAGACCAAACCAGAGCCAAAAGTTACGTGTCTGCTGTGTCAGTTTAACATTCACTTCAACTCCAGCATCATTTTCATTTAGCGCTGTTTATGTTTCACATCACAAATCACACACCTGTGCAACTATCTTATGCAATATTACATATTTTTTAGTATGTTATATATTCGCTGCCATGCAATAGTACAAAATACTCTTTATACTCGCTTTTTGTATATAATGTACATATATATGCTTTTTATTGTCTATTTGTTCTTTTTCTACCTCTTCTTTTTATAACTACTCTCTGGAACAACAAAATTTTCCCCGGCGTGAGATCAATAAAGTTTTATCTTATCTTAGAGTATTAGCCATGACAATTTAATCAGGTCATAACGTTCCAGTTGTTGTGTTTTCAGCTTATTTATCTGCTCTGAGTGGCCAAAAAATTAATCAATTGACGCAGCCTTGAATAGCAGGTTTCCATAGCAACAGTATTTGCTACTGTAGGTACTAGCTAACAGTTGAATTAACTCTCACTATTTGGAGGATACTTGGCTTACTTTGCTTATGCTACACCCGTTACTTTCATTTGCCGGGACAACATTGTGTGTTAATGTTTGCGTATTTGCAGAACAGAAGCTTCGTACGTTCGTGTGAGATTTCAAGCTTGTTTTATTATTATTATAAGTTTTTAAGAACTGAGGTGAGCTTTTGAAATGAAACAGGTTGCAGGAAAAACAGCCTTTTTGAAAAAGCATTGATTGGAGGCAGCAGTAAATCCAGGTCTTTACGTGAAACACACTGCACCTCGTTCAGCGTTAAAGAGGTCAGTGGAGGAGCAGATGTCCTGTGAGAGATCTGCACCACCCTTTAAAAAGATCAGTAACAGATTCATCTCACTGCAGCATTGTGCTCATGGTGAATGGCCATGTTGGTTCTTATCTGTGAGCAGAATCTCTCGCTGTGAGATGGCATCAGGGTTTCCCACTTTACAGCTGCTAGCACAGCATTTACACCTTCATGGGTGGAGCAGAGCAACGAAGATGCAACGCAGGTTTCATTCACGGCATGTGCCTGACGAAGGGAATCAAGAATTTGTAATCTGACATGTATGTTCAAATATTTTTTAATACAGAAGCCACTAAATGACAGCATTTCATCTGAAACTCGTACACGTCACCTCTGATGCTGTCGTCCACATAAAACAGATCATTCTGTCAACCACATGTGAAGCAAGACAGTTTCGTATTTGCTAAACCTCCAACACTGTATTAAATGATCAGTCCAATACTAATCTATGATATATTTGTATTATGGCACATAAATATTATATACTATATTTAATGTTTTTAAAACGTTTTGGCAATTGTGGAAAAACAAAACTAAAAAACATTAAAACTGCCAACGCTGGGTTTTAAATACCTGCTGAGGACGCTGATTATACAGTGTTTTAACTACTTTTGGATGGTCGTCTGCAAAGTTTCGCTTTTTTTCAAATCTGGCTGGTTTTTGTCTGAAGGGATGTGGTCTGAAAGTGTTTGCATTTGAAGAAACAGCGCCCTCTTTCTGTCCCATGAAGCGAAGCAGTCCTGCACATTTCTTTCAAATTCGACCCAAAAGTGCAAAATGAAAAATGTTTTGTGCAAAGTTGAAACCTTCACAGTGAGGTTCACATTTGTTTGCAGCAATTATATGAATTTCTCTTTACATGTAAAAGTAAATAATTTGTTCTCCTGTGATCATCTCTGTGAATCGGTTCTAATTTTCCAGTAGGTTTCCATGATCTACTGTTAAACTTCCCTATTGATCAGTTTGGAAGTGTAATCGTTTAAGATTGACAGTGACCATAAAGTTCTCCTCTCTGCTAAAGTCCATTTTATTCTCTGCTATCACTCGAAGGCTTACAGAAGACCCAGAGTGAGTCTCCGCTGTCATCAACTGTGGACGAACAGAAGATTTCAGACCAACAGTCACCTCGTAATGAGCTCGGAAAACATCACTCATCTCCCAGCCTTAAAAACAGCCACGTCTGCCTTTGTCCGACCGCTTCAGAGCGACACGGACATCAACTCCGCTGTCAGCTCTGTCAGACGGAGGCGACATCAGAGGCCATCACTGGCCATCGCCTGGATACCCGCGAACGGCTCGTCTGATATTCAAACGGTCACCGATGGACACAAAATGAGAGGCTCTCTCTTGTTTTTCACCAAAACGACAGCTCATTCAACCCGGGACCACCAAACTGATGTCCTTTGTGCGGTGCAACATATTTTGGATGCCTGTGACCCGCCGTCCTGCCCCCGCTCGCCTCGTCTTCTGGGATGGCACCCGAGACAAAAGAGCCATCATCCGCATGATATGGTAGCCCCTCGGCCCTGACGCCCCCTGGGACATAAATCTTCAACGTACAGTAAGCAGGCGTAACATCTGGGCTGACTGACAAACTGACTGTGACAAGGTATTTGATACAGATGAAAAGCCTGCACAGCCCATCAGGCTGTAAGAGACAAGAAGGTGATGATGACTTTCTAATTCTAAGTTAGAAGTAACCAAATACATTTACTCAATATTATAAGAATTTATTATTTCTACTTTGGATGGTGCACGTTGTTGCTTGAAACTGAGAGACGAGTGAATAACTGATGACTTATTTACGCCAAAGTTATCAGAAACTTTTCTGGGCACAGCGTATGGTAATTTCCACATTTTTCTGGTTAATTAATATAATAATAACCACATTTATCTGATAACTGGGGTCACTGCTGACTTCCAACATTTTAATATCTCAAACACGACATCGTAGCACTACTTTCTCCTTCTTATGGGTTGGTTTGCTTTATTGACAACAAGCTGTCTAATATATCGATATATATAGTTGGTAAAGTACACACATGCATGCACATACTGACACACCGACTTTTCTGTCTCTGCTGTTCTTTGTCCACACACACATGAATACATATATTTATGTATTCATAAGTATATATACATACAAAGAGTAAACTTTTCACTTTATCCAATATTCTGCATCTACATCAGTCTTTATGCCTCTACCTTTGAACTTTGTTCTCTATCTTTCTATTGCACAGGCTCACACACACACACACACACACACACACTCACACACACACACGCAGATGCTGTCTTGTACCTAAAGCTAAGCTCACTTTACGAGCTGGAAAATGGCTTGACAGTAGAGGCCGATGTAACTGTCTTCCCTCTGCAGTCAGAGAGACGAGCATGAAGCAATTCTCCTGACAGCCTCGACCGGAGCTGCATCCCCGCCAGCCGGCCTTAGTCTGCGAGCTCCATCTCACCAGTCCAATCGCACCCTGAGAGCTTAAAGGCACCGTGTGCTGACTGTCGTTACCTGCCATTAAGTAATGAGAGACTGTCCTCGCCAGAAAAACGACAGCAGGTCATTTGTTCACACATGTAGATGTTTCCCTGCTGAAGTTGGCCTCACCATCGACCTCACGCGATCGTGCAAATAATCATGAGCGTCTTCCCCAGAAAACAACAACACAGGTCATTTAGACCGCGTTTACACCTGGTATCAAAATACGATCCGTATCCAGACACGTTATCCGAATAAGGAAAAACGCATGTTAATGCAAGGTGTACATGCATCTTGTTGGGAATTTGAACCAATCCATCTGACCACACCTGGAGGTCGTCTGGCTTGCACTGTGTTCAGATCTTAGGCAGGTGTAAACGCAATCTGTGCATACACAACAAAACACTGATAAAGATATTTGTTTTCAGCATAACATAAAAAACAAGTTGTTCAAATTTAGAGAGCGAGCAAGAGAAAAGACACAGACCTTTTCATTACTGATTAAATGGAAGCACCAAAAGATGTGTTATTCAACAGAACCGTGTGAAATATTAAAGCAGCACAGGTGGGAAATGAGTGATACAGTAAGGAATAACTGCACTCATCTGTGCAGTTAAAAAGCTGCTGTTAAAAATATATCATTTATCTAGACACACTGTAGCCTACATGTCAGCACAAGCTGACACACTGCTGCTTATACAAAGAAAGGAAGGACCTAATGTGCCAAATTTACAAGAGGAGACAATCAGCGTTTCAAAGTTTCCAAAGTTCATACTCACAAAACCCCAGAAAACTCATTAAAAATACCAGCTGCAAACACAAAGGTAAGATCGTTCATGATCTGGGTAAAGCATCCTGATCCAGATCCCACTTTCAAACCAGGTGTAAACGGGGTGAAAGAGATGACCGCTGTTGTTCCTGTGCAACACAAATGTACCTAGTCTAATACACATTACCCCTTTATTATCAGTGATCTGATGTGAGTGTTGCTCCGGTGGAAGCCATGAATCAGATCTTTTTATATTTAAGTGACAAGTATTTGCACTTAAATAAAGAGGAAAGAAGGATTCTGCTTGTTTCCCTTTTACTCTTGTGAATTTTTACATTAGATAACAATGATTTGTGGGTTGGAATGACAAAGAGCAAGATAGAAAGTGGCTGAACCACGTCATACATCATTTTGAACAGGTGTTGGTCCATTTGTACCCATAAACCCCCAAACAGGTGTATCGGCCACCGAACTGCGTCTGGAAATGTGCTCCTTTATGTCATTATGTTATCCTCCAGTGTGCATACTGCGTGTAGAGGGCGAGTAACACTCAGCAAACAGCCTGTGGTTTCCAACAATTAATCATTAAATGAGCAGCTGAGGCGGGGCTGTGTGTGCAAAGTCGCGTATGCGAGCGGATTTACTCCACACGTCTTCATTCCCCACCGGTCACACTTCAGAAGTGAAGCATTTTGCCCACCAAGCTTTGTTGACGTCAGATCGTGGCTCTTTGGCCATTTTGCTGTGATTTCAGTGCTTCGTAGTTAAATGGTTTATTTCTTAGCTATTTTAATTGCGTTTATTGTTGATGTGCAACTGGAGAGTCAGCACAGGGTGCTTTATTTTGAAAATCTACGGGATTTCCTGTCTGGCTAAATCTGCTCTGTGCAAATTTGACGCATCAAAAATGCTCCACGGAGCCGAGCGGAGAGACGCTTCTGAGACGCTTTCCGCACTGACTTGAATGGCGGCGATCAGCTCCATCACACGCGTTGTGGACGAACATGGACGGTGCGTGCCTGGGGGAAATTAGGGGTAACCTGAACCAAGACCACTGCTTCCCGATCCCTTAACCCTTACGTTTGACTTTCCTAATGATTACCAGGACACGGAGGTGGCAAATAAAAAAAATACGAATCTTTTTTGAAATGCTCATATATGAGTTGTTTTGAAAAACGCTGGAAAATGGTCTACCTTGTTATTTTGGAGTGAGAGCTTGATAGACACTCGTCTATATATGAGGCAACTCCGCTCTGCAATGAGTATGTTTTAAACTGTCTGTTTGCTTGGGTGTCCTAACATGAACTGTTTGTACTGCAGGTAGACTGTAGACAAAGCTGGTGGGAGTGATGCGTTTAGCTTCTGCATTCCAGTATTACCATGTAAATGTGCCTGTTCACAATTCTGCAATAAGAAAATGATGACACATGTCCACACTATTTACTCTGCATTCTGCGTAATATAGTAGTGATATATTTCATCAGGTGTTGTTGCACAGATCGCACATGAGGCCACCGCTCCAGCCTGCAGTCTCACAGATGTAATGTATTGTCAGTCACTGGGCACGATAGCATCAAGGCTCCAGACGGATTTCAACGACTCGACCGGACCAGTTCAGGGCGGCGCGTCCGCCACCTGGCTGAGAAAGCAATGACATTTTGAAAGAGCCGGCTTTTGTCTGGAAGCACAGGGAAACGTTTTCCGTCTCCCTGCCTCCTCACACATCAAATGGAGTCTTTTCTGTAGCAGGTTGCAGCAGTGGAGGGAGGGAAGGATGGATGGATCCCCCTCAACCATCACCTTTATCAGCCATCTTCTGCGCTGTGAGCAGGATGCCTCAGAGCTGTGCAAAATAAATTGAGGGTTATTTTCTTATGAGACGCAGACTGAGGGGAAGGTGATAACAATGACTTTTCTCACATCGTTAAAGCCGTTTTTACATCTGCTTGTGGGTCCCAGTAGATTGTTTTCTTCCCTCCGTGTGACAAATAAATATCTAATAGATGTGCGGTGCTGTGCAGCAGCAGGCCTGCAGCCAACATGGAGGTTCAGAAAAAACATTTAAGACTTTCTTTGGACGTTTTTTATCTGCACTTCCCCAACATTGTCTTGTCTCCTTGTGTACTGGCCAACAGCTGGCGTTGGTATATACACTGATCTTTCCTAGGCTTGACCAAGTACCCACATATATACGTCTCTATTAGCCTAAAGACCACCTAAAGTTGTTTGGTAAAACGTAAAATTTTAGTGAAATTTCAGTGTCACCTCAGCTGCCACCATTGTAGTTGAGTTATTACATGTATTTATTACATATATCTTTGTGAGATCGATGCTTTTTACACCTTTTGAGCTTTTGTCATGAATACATTAGAATGAGTAATTAGATTTCAGCCCATTTAAATGTCTCCTGGTTTCATTTACAGTTCATGAAGACTGCATGTAAGTGCAGTATTGATTGCCTAAACTTGACTTAACTGCACATAATGCATGAACAAACAACACAAAATACGCACACAAGACTCCTGACCATGATGCCTCTGAGTCAGTCCTCCACACAGAATTCACATAAAACTTAATAAACATAATTATCAGATGTTTATCTGATAAGGTCTCATAAACCACAAACCAAGAGTGTCACACAAACCTACACATGCATGTTCCCACATGCAGAAGCCTCAAAATACAGCCAAGTTGTGCGTGTGCGCGTGTGTGTGTAGTTACAGTGTGTTGCCGTTGACTCTCTGCCCAGATTAGCTTGTTAAAATAGAGCAGCGGCGTTAGCATGCGCTGCGCTTCAAAGCCGAGAAAAGGCTGTTGATCAAGGTGAATGCTACGCTTGTCGTCTCGCCTCTCCCTCACATTCAATCACCCACACGTCCGCCTGCTGGCTGCCAGTGTGTGTGTGTGTGTGTGTGTGTGTGTGTGAGGGGTCGATGGCATGTATAAGGCAGTATGTCTTGAACAAGAGCTAGTTTGCGTGTTCATGTGTGCACGGGTTAGGAGTTGATTAGGAAGTGAATACGCACGTGCACGGCTTTGCGTTCGTGTGTGCGTTTTTTGATGTGTGTGTGTGTGTGTGTGTGTGTGTGCATCTCTCGGCAGTGCATGTTTTCCTGCACACATTTTGCTTTTCAACATTCAGCTCAGCGGCACTGAAATACGCTCAAAACCCGCAAGGCTGCTAGTCAGAGGGGAGCGGCTCGGAAGCTCTTTCAGGGAGCGTTCGAGGGATTCATGTACACAAGAACTGAAAGGAAGCAAAATCTTGAGGTTAAATGAGACGGCAACCAAATGAGACGGCTGTTCATGTCTTCACAGCAGCTTTAGGTGAGAGCCACGGAGACAGTGAAAGACGGAGTGATGGAGAGAAGCAGCTGAATGTGCGAAGCTTCGCTACACAACTGACACACACAACTAGGTCTCATTATATTTGTTTTTCATTTCAGCAGAAGCCCACGTGGGAATTTATTGTTAAATGACCTTCTTTGTGAGATTTCATTGTGATCCATTCAATAGTTTTTCAGGTGTTTCACTCTGGACCAGAATGTTGGAAAAGAAGACCAACCAGCTCCACACTGCAAACAGCTCAGTGTCACTAAAAAGCAGTGATTGTGGAACATTTGTTCTGTGTCTGTGCCCGGTGGAAACACAGTTTCTAGTAAGTGAAAGTAAATATATAAAGATTGTGATATATAATATATTTTAAGGTTTTACAGGTTAATGTGTGTGTCTGCAAAATCTGATATCTTCTTCCTCTGTGCCGCAGAGCTCCATTGTTGTCCAAAAACTATTAAAAACACTGATCAATGATCCACACTGTTGCACTGACGAACATGTTCCTTTATTGCCACGAACACACACACTGTAAATGTTTATTTGGCTCAACCCTGCACACACCATCCTGCTGCCATAAATACTCACAAATCCGCCGCTGAAAAAGCAAATGCACTGTTTTCCTCCTGTTAAAATTAAACTGCAGTTTCTGGATTACAGTATGTTTTTTGTGGGCTGTTTTTAAAGATTTACATCTTCAGTGGGGACACATGGGCTTGTGGTGGGTGCCACAGAGAGGGTAGGTGTGTATTGAGAGGCGGACTGACGTATTGTTGCTGCTGGTCTCCTCATGGGATTTGTCTTAACCTTAAAAGGATTGGTTCACCCAAATTACAAACAATATAAGAACTAGTTCTTCAGAAGAAAAGTACCTCAAGTACCAATAAAAGTGTTCACAGTGAGAGATGAGGACATCACTTTGGAAGCAGATATTTGTTTTTTCAGCACTGTGGGAACTGTGTGTTTCCAAAACCTGGACGAATTCAACTAAAAGTCATCTGCAAGGAAAGATAACAAGAAAGGTAAGAGAGAGATAAATTACTGGGCAAAGTAATCCACAACCAGCTGATTCAAACAGGTCTTCAAGAAGTTAATGGCGTCAAAATGTCCTTGTTTCAATCCTGTGGGGACACTGGGTCGTCAAGTGAAGAGACACAACAAAACACATGCAAACCCCCACTGATCTGGACTATAATCACTTACCCAAGCATAACAGGTAAAACAGGTGCATTGCTTGTTCTATCTCTGACGGTCCGACAGTCATACTGAAGCTCTCTTATGTAAATTCAGACACAGAACAAACCTTCAGCCTTCAGGTTCTAGATCACCTTCAGTAGCTGACTGATCACTGTCTGAATGTGGGCTTCCTGTTTGGCTTAATATGCATAAACTGCATCCTCCCTGCAACAATGTGTGCTTAAATTCATCAGTGCACTGTGCATTGATGCACCGTGCACGAGCTAGCCCAGTGCCATTAGCTGCACTTGGCGAGGCTGCAAACAGTCAGCGGTGGAATATTAAATACACATGACCCGGAGAGCACATATTACAAAATGGCAGCGACCCCGCCTGAGGGGAATGTTGTTTCCGTGGCGAACAGGACTCTCTGCAGCACCATTTAGTCTCCATTCATCAAAGTCATTTCTTGTTTTTCCAAACACCAGGAAATCAGGGGCGAGGTCACAATTTTCACAACAGGAGGAGGGGGGGGGAAAGAACAACAATATTTAAAAAAAAAACCTTGCATAATTATTCATCATTAGCTGCACCCCATCGGTCCAGACCCATGTCATCGTCATGACAACGACCCCCTGGGCCTGAATCCCCCTATACTCCCCCTTCACCTCCCACAGCATCCCACCCGCCCCTCGCATGCACAACTCCAGCAGGATGGCCTCCTCGCCCTACGAGGCCCGCCAGGCATTTCTCTGGCGTGCGGGAGCGCCGCTTGAAACTCGCTCGTCCTCCTCGCCTGGCACAGAAACACTCAAACATCTGGCCTCGCCGCTGTCGGCCATGTTCCTCACACTCTCACTAGGACCCAGCGAGTCACACTGAATAAACTCATCTGAATACATCAGCTGTCCATTATTTCGGTGATTATAACGAACACCTACAACCGTAGAGGTATGCATATTCTGACACTCCGCCATCAGCAGGGCGGCCTGGGTCCACATGAAGCCCACCTCACAGGTCAGTCAGGCGCACACACCTGCCCGGTTTTTCTCCCTGCAGTTTCACTAATACCTCCTTAATGAGTCCTGTGAAGGCTCGGAGATGATAACCTGGAGGGTGAACGGCACCGCATTTTAGAGACAAATGAGCAAAAGTTTTCAGAAGTGATCTTGCAGCTTTTTACATTAAAAACACTGCACACATCAACACAAGTGTCTACACTCACGTGCACAGCTGATGGAAAGCTTTGTGGATGACATCGTGCCATCGTGCAGCAGGAGGTGACGACCTGCAGGTGGTCACTTGCAGTAACATGTAATTAACGGGAGCAATTTTAAAGTCGGTTTTCCTTTCACTGGTTTTGTGTCCCTTGAACTGATGTGTGCCAATAAATCGAAAAGTGTGTCTCCGTGTACTTCGTTCAACCCCCAACTGCCTCAATGAATCTACTCCACAGCCAAGAGCAGAAGAAACCGAGCCTGCGTATGAAGGCGAAGCAGGAAGCTGAATATGCTGAATGTTACGCGCATGTCATCCCGGTCATTGGTAAATGTTTTAGGATGATGTTAATTGAAAGGTTTGGCTCCTCATTAAAACAGTCACGTCATTTTTCAGGCTAGTAGATACATTCACCCGGCTCATTGTCAGAGGAAGGTGCTCAGTGAAGAAGAGTAAAGACATGCTCAAAACTCAACATGCAGACAGAAGAGAGGTTAATGGTTTCCTGGTTACACAACAAAGGTGAAGACTGAAATATATTTTTGTGTTTTAATCATGTCTCATCCAACCTTCCTGCACTCAGGACACTGTGAAACTTTTGGAGGTGGATCTCTACAGCTTGTATTTGAATACTGCTGGTGTTTGCAGTCGCAGTTATTTCTAGCAAACATCTACTTAAATAATGGACTATCTTAACTTAAACTTACTGTATTTACACAAATAAAACTGTACACAGAAAGAGAATAAAAGAAACATACTAAATCCATAGAGAGAGGAAAGTGACACAAAATGACATCAAACCTGAGCCAAGAGGAGACTGACGCAAAAACAACACCATGCATCAAAAGCAAAGCAAGGGACACGAACTCAGAAGTTTATGTTTGTTCAAAGCCAATGCACAGGGGGAGATTATGAACCTACATGTTGGAGAAAAGGTGGTTCCTACGACACAGAAATGTACTGGATGTTGCAATATGTTTGTTACACAGAAATTGCATCATGAAGCGAGGATGTGACTTGTAAGCCAGCATGTGCTGGATGACTGGGAAGCATGACAGCGATACAAGATTTAAGAAATAACAACCAATCAACTGATTTAACCCCTCTTTAAAGCAGCAGTCCACTGTAAGAGGAGAGCATTGACTCGGAGGAGTCAGAGAAAATTGCCGGCACGTCACCAGAATCGCATGAATGAATGACGCATGAAACCTTTTTCTTTGGGATGTTTTCAGGTGTTTTAGTTCACAGGTTCAGGGATGGATCTTTTCTCCTGAGCACCATGACGGCATCAAATACAATCAAGATAAACAAAAGTCACCCAGGTTTGTTTCTCCAAATGAAAGATGGAACCTGAACAACCCTGTTTTTATACACTTTTAAACCAAACTTCAACAATGCATCACACTGAAATTAAAGGACCAGCGTGAAGGATTTCGACCCTTTAAAGGGGCAGTCCACTGATTTCACACATGACGATCATTTCACTGTCATGAGGAGTCCCACTCAGGGCTGTTTCCGGTTGGGCTTGGGACTGAAAGCCTTTAACAGAAAGCATGCATTACAAACTGGAAAGTTTATTGAAAGATGCTGCTGAGCTGCATTATGAATAGTGCAGCATCGTTTACTAAAGCTGGACCCATAAAAGCCTGGGAACATCCCCTGAGCTGTACTGATTTAGACCATTATGTCCATTACAGTGTCCATCAACTTTACTGAAGCGTGATACTAAATCACTGGAATGCACCTTTAAATGAAAATAAACACATTTCTTGCACAAGACAACAGAGTCTGGTGCTTTAGAACGTATATGCAGAAAAAAGGAGGACCTTATAGCAATAAAATGTGCTACTGAAAATATTTTTCCATACATACTTTCATTCCCACAGATCCCGTAGATAGTTATTCATGATTAACAGCTAGGATCCAACGGTGTGACCAAACCAGTCAGCACAGACAAACTTTGTGTCTATGTAAACTATTTTGCCAATTGGACGTAGAAAAAACACCTAATGTGGCTTTTATAGGTCTTGACGCATTAACTGGCATTAAGAAGCTTGCTCAGTATGCAGACAAACTTCATTTTAACAGCCCTTTTTAAAGAAAGAGATACATGTGCCTCACAGACGGGAGAAAAGAAAGAAAGCTTTCAAAATAAAATAGTAGTACAAAGCTATTAAACTGCCACTTAGGTTTCAGATGATTTTAAATGATCTTGCTCTGATTTGGCCCTTCTGAGAGAGCAACACCACAAAAAACTCTGCTGGTAGTGGTCAGTGTGAACGAGTGTGAGCTGCATCGTTAAAGCGACTTCCTCTGGCTGCAGTAAAAGGGCTGAAAACAGGCGCACTAACAGCAACAATGCTCAAACTTCGTCTTGGACCAGGCCACTCACTGGGAATCCCTATTTCATGACCCGGCCGTCTGTTCCTCTGAAAGCAGAGGGGAGGACCAGTGGCAGAGAGCCAGGATGCCCCCCCTCCTCAGCATCCCGCCCCGCGCTGTCACCAAGCTCATGGTGTCCTCGCCGTGTCCTGACTTAAGGTAACGGCTCCAATTTCACAGTTTAATTATGGCTAATCTGAGGAAACCGAGCCAATGCTAATGAGACGGCGCGTGCTGGCGGCCAGCACTCTCCGGGAGAAAAGTGTCTGGACAAGGTGCTGAGGATTTACGACCCGAGTATGTGGTGTGATCCCAGCTGGGAAGGGGTGAGGACAGAGGGAGGAGCTGCAAATTTGCTGTGAGCTTCGAACAAAAAAAAAAAAAAGGATGATCTTCAGAGGTGTTTATTGTCTGGCCGCTAACGATGGTAAACTCGTATTTAGCATGCCATAAACACCAAGTCCTGCTGATTTAAGCGTTGATATATTGGACTGGATCCTCACCTGTCCTTTCAGTTTTGTGAAATAATGTTTCTCGGGAGGAAAGTGGGAATATCTCTCATTTTGATATAACTTGCTCTTGGCAGCTCTTGCAATTTGAAGAAAGGACATGATTGAAAACGCATAAAAATGAATTACTGCAATTTCATCCAATGAACAGCGTTGTCAGTCTTTCTGTCCTGCTCTGAAATCTCATCCTGCTGCAAACACATTTGTTCAATAATTCATTTCCCATCGTAAAAAAGGGCATTTTTGACCTGTGATCATCTAAACTCTACATTATTATGTGTCCACGGATACTTAAGGAATATTTAGGGTACAGTCAGGGTAAATATTCAGTGTGTAATTCAGATGTTTTGCTTTTTTTATTATTGTTTTGCAGATTTATGCTAAATGTTGGCATCTGCTGGATTGTTTCTGCATCCAGCCAAGTGCACAGAGGTTAGCTGTAAGCTAGCTACCAATGTACAGAGCAAAGGTGTGTGTTTGTATATGCTGACAGGCCTCCTTGTCTGGGCATGTTTAACATTATATATGTTAATGAATCATAAAGCCTGGAGAAAAGTGCACATTTATCAACTTTTTAACTTCACAATAAGTCTGAAAACACCTTAAAATGCGGATAAAGTGACGGTGGAGGATTTTCTTCGATGTGAACGTCTAAGCTCGTGTTGATAAATCCTTGAATGCTGTAATTTACTGTGTGGATGCTATACACTGTGTGTCAGTCAGATGATTATAGGTGAAAGTGCCAAATCATTAATATAACGTAAAATGAACGTTATGAGTTTTCTTTTCCTTCAATTCTGCATTTAAAAGCAGAGATGTTAAAAATGAGTCATTTTTTTATGCTATCAGATAAACAAGAAGCATCTCCACGACGTTCTATTTTCACTGCACTGAACGCTCTAATCAACTTTCCATCGTGGCATTTTCTAATTGATTGGCAATCAGCCGCTCGTGACAGACACCTAGAAGACAGGTATTCATCCATTACACTCAGCGGCGCTCTCATTTCATGGTGGGTGCATGTTAGGCACTGGCTGTTTATATGTATAATCAAAACACAGACATTTTAATTAGTCGCCCCCCCCTCTCTCCGCCAGCCCCCAAACATCTCGGCATCTAAAAAGTGGAGACGAACTCTTTCAGCACCTGCGATTTCAAGGGCGGGGCTGCAGATGTCCTTCCACAGACGACAGATAAAATTTCATCAACATTCATATCTTTTTTTTTTTTCAAAACAAGGACAGAATGATCAGTTTGCTGGAATCTACAATCAGGCATTATTTTATTTTATTTTATTTTTTTTGCTTTAAGGTAGAGACGATTGCAGTGTTCGGGGGGGGGGGACCAATACAGCAGCAGTATTGGTCTGAAAAAAACAATGCAATCTTTTCAAAGTATTCATCGCCTGATAAAAGCTGCCAAGGTCAGACCTATGGGAGATTGCTCAATCGAAAACATTATTTGTGCACCACATTGTTCGCCTGGAGAGCACTTTTAAAGGAGCAAAACTGCTCGGGAACAGCGGTGCTGGTGGCTGAAGTGCAATAATGTCTGGGACATTAAACTTTCTTTAAAAACGTGTACCATTATTGGCTGTTGTGATGGTGTAGTGGGCTAAAAACCTTACAACAGAATTCTCATCGCTTCGGCTCTCCGGCTCTTTTGCGTCTCGCTCTCGAACGAATGCAAAACTGGTACACAGACAATAACGCATATTTTGCTGAACAACGCTCTCGTCTGTGTTGTTCAACAGAAAGCAAAACAGGATTAGATCGAGAGCTGGATTTGCAAACACATTAGTCCAGCTTTGGTTCCACAAGCATCCGCTGAGTGTGTCATTTCTCGTAGTTTCTGTCTGACGGAAAACTAAAACCTTCATCATACGTGCAGAATGAGTGAAAGCAAAGCCAATGTTCACACTGCAGAGTGGAGAGAGGACGAAGACTGAAGTCGCGTTTGGAAATTTCTGCCCTGCTTTACTTGCACTAATTTGTTTGCTGGAGTAGTTTTTGCAGCCTGTGTTGATTCGTCACAATCAGCCTGAATGTGCTGACTGTGCAGGTGTCAGCTGTAGCTAATGGACGTGTGTGCAGAGTCTCTCAGACTGATCTCCAAACCTTCTTGTCTCTGCATGTTTGCATGATCACAGTGGGGTCATATAGCCTTGGCTTGAGTGTGTTAAAGTTTTCATTTAAGGTAAAACAGTGCCTCAGCTTTCACAGAGCATATTCACATCTGTTCACGTACAGTAAACTCATATCTTTCCATTCATTTGTTAGCAACTGTCCAGCTAAAATTTGTTTCTCATACAGCCTGAACAAAACTTTCATCCTTTATATAAAGCACATGAGGGATGTAAATATATATAAATGTTACCAAAAACACTCATTGAATAATTGTACAATACGTAGTAGACATGCTTATGTGTGATATGATTGACCTTATTCCATAGCAGTCATTTGCTAATCTTTTCTGACATTTACTCAACTGAAAACAGCACAAAGACAATATCTAATGTTTGAGCTCATCAGCTTCATTGATTTTTGTAAATATATTCTGAATCTGATGCAGCAACATGTTTCAAACCAGTCGGGACAGGAGCAACAATAGACTGCGAAAGATGTGAAATGCTCCAAAAACACCTGTTTGGATCATTCCGCAGGTAAACAGGTTGATTGGTAACAGGTGATAGTATCATGATTGAAAGGCTCAGTGGTTCACAGCGAGGGCGGAGCGAGGTTCAACACTTTGTGAACAGGTGGTTGGATAAAGGAGATTAATACCTGGACTCAGGAACACTTCAGTAAACTGCTGATAAACGCAGCTCAATGGCAAATCCTGTTTGAATCCTGTTTTTTCAAACACATACTGCGTGTTACCGCAATGCATGAGTTAAGTTACTTCATGAGGTTTTGAAACTGGCAAACAACCTTAAAACTAGAAAGACTTCATGGTTGTTTGCCTCCACCAACCAGTCAGTTTGCAGTTTACATGCATGGCTGTCCATACATGTAGTGAAGACTTTGAAAGAATTCAATGAAAGGCATTTCATGTATTGTGGATAATGTCCAGTGAGAAACGTGTTTTCTTCACTTAGAGACAGTTTTTCCAAGGGTCCAGAGGACTGACAGAGAGCTTCATCACATGGAGCAACAACAATCACCTGAAGATCAATATCAGCGCAACCAATCAGCTCGTGGTGACTGCAATGGTTCAAATATGAACGCTGCTGCAGAGAAGACTGCTGAATGTAGCATTGAAATTAGCTAGCTTACCAGACCCTTAGATTAGCTTCTAGCAAGGCTTGATTACAGGTGACCTGTAACAAAGCAAAAACCACCCCCTTTGACAAACAGCCATGTTCCCTTTCAACAACCATTTTGCTGAAAGTGCTACTTTACATAAATCAAATCCATGTGGTTTATTTTTTAATACACAAAAACGTGTCCGGAGGCATAATTTTTTAATGCTCTGTTTCACACTTCTAGCAAACAGTTGCAGGTATTGTTGACGGTTGTGTTGCCTTCCCCCTCCACCCTTGTTCAACCTGGTGACTTTATAATACTTCTAATAGTGGATGAAATTAGACCCACCCTGGTGAGAGACTCCGTCATCATCAGCATAGAAATGCATGTCCTACTGTTCGTGATCAGCACAGGAACACAGGCGCTAACGGTGATGTGATAAAGGGGGAATTAATTTCTGTTAATTGCTCACCATGCAGCCATGCTGTGATTGAGAAAAGCTACATTAGCCAACAGGAAGAAGACAAACAACCGTAATATGAATTAAGTAGTCCATTATATGCACATGGAACGACCGAACGATGAGCTGCAACTGAACAAACGAGAAGTCAGCCTCGCTGCTGCGACTGTGAACGTAAGGCAGCAAAAAGGGAACACAGGGAAATGAATTCTAAATCTGCACAATTATCTTATCAATCAATGAGGTATTGCTGATCACTAATCAAAGCTAAAAAGATCTACTTTCTAATAATGAAGTTTGTTTGTGTGACTTTACAAACATGTTGCTGAGCTTTACAGAGAATAAATCCAAGCCTCAAAGAGAAACAGCACAACATGTTAAGATAGTTATACAATGAGGAAAATATTAAAAATATGTCTGAAGGTTCAAGATGTCTTATATAAAGAGTTAACGTGTTTTTATAATTTACTATTAAGCATTAACCTTCAGTCTTGACCTCGGAAATAGTCCATCTGTCCATTGACCAGCTTGTACGAGGATTTTCAATGAGATTCATCGCTATGACAACTGAGAAAAATCCATTTGTTGAAGCGATGCAGTTGTATGGATGTGATATTCTGTGGTCAGAACAGAAATTGTGAATTAAAGTACCAGAAATGTTTACTGTTCCTCATTCATGATTCGCTATGACTCATTACTTTGCGGTGAATTCCGCACAGTTGCTGTGGCCCAAATTCTGCTTGTTTACTAGTCGCAGACGACATGAGCCTCAGCACGCATGTGGCGACGTACGGCAAAAGAGACAAGCCAAACAGTATGATATCGTGGTGACCTTTGAGTCCCAGTGGTTCCCAGCAGGACCTTCGAGAACTGTGCTGAAGTTGAACTCGCTCCGAATACTGCGGGCGTGTAATGGAGGCCTTATGGGAACTGGCACTTTTTCTGTTCACCTTAGACCGGAGCATCGGCTGAATGATTAAAATGTAAATGTCCTAATGAATCACAGAGCCACATCCCACTCTGCTGTGTCCTCTGCACGAGAAGTTTTTCTACCCCATAGGCTTTAGCTGTCATGCATCGTTCCAGCAGCGGATATGTTTTATTACCTCCATCATCAGACTGAAGCTTTATTTCGCTGTTGTGGTCACCGGCAGTCTCTCTGGATAAACAGCATCTGCTGAATGCCTCAAATGTGCGTTTAAATATTTGTAATCACTCGGCCTGCTGTCTACTCAACAAAAACCATCATGTCGGTTGACGGCGGTGAATCACCAGAAGCGTTTGGACAAAAAAACGATCCAGAGGCGGATGTAAGAAATGCCATTTTGTGAAAATATTCAAACTCAGAATCTCTGAAATGGCGAGAATTAGCGTCGAGATTTTTAGTTGTGTTTGATACCATTTGCCTTTTTGTCAGAAGAATGGCTGTTTTTTGGAAAGAGAAGGTGATCTCACACTGCGGCCTGCTGCTGAAGATTGGATCGATACACGCAGGCAAACTGAGGAGGCACAATATTTGTGCGTTTGCGAGGCTACGCACAACACAAACAGGTGGAGCGTAATGTCGATGTCGCGTTATTTTCCATAGAAAAGTGGCTTTAAGCTCAGCAGCCGTTCGTATTCGAGGTACTAAAGCTGAGCTGTGATGTGTTCTGGCAAAGTGTAGAAGGTACAATGGACCTCAAGGCCATCCCCGACGAGGGGGAGGAACACTCTCACACTGTGTGACATTCACCTTCACCTGTTATCACTGAACAAAGACCGTACCTCTCTGCGAGAACATGTGTCTTTGTGTGTGTTTCAATGAGTTTGTGTCAGTTTCTGAGATCCCGCCGGTGAGAGCCACTGTGACTGACTCGCATGCCGAGGTTCAATATCGGCTCGAGCATCGGTTGTTTCAGGTTCGGTGGTGCCAGGAGTTTAAGTAAGTTACCTCGGCATAGTAAAAATAACGATTGATGACCACAATTTCAACGGAAGTATTGACTATGAATGGAGATTCACACATCACTACATTAAAAGAAGCTGCATCACACACAATCGTTATTAATATTTACACTTTCTAACTGCCAAGTGTTTAAGTAAGTAACACAGCTGACTGAACAAGCTACTGCAAGAGGTGACCTGGCACTTGATTAAATTAAACTAAGTTTATAATGATAGAAACTACTTAAAAAAAAAATATATATATATATACAATTTACCACTGATCACCAAACATTAGATAAATATGTTTATATTTAGATAAAGTTAACATTGTTCAGTTTAGCTTAGCTTAGTGTTGGATGGACACTTCGAGCTCGCTCTTAACCACAGGAATACAACAAAGTCTGAAAAGCACAGTTTTCTCCTTGTATTTAGCTTTGAATGAAGTCATACCTACACACTGCAGCTATGTCACAGTTTGCGAAGCTACAGTGGCCTCCTGTTGAATACTTTCTACTGGATGGTTCGACTGAGACGAGCCTTTAGACACAAACCTTTAAGTGTCTCATCCTTCAAATACATGATGTCAAATAAACTAATTCAATTAAAATGAACTAGATTAAAATGAGTTAGGGCTTATTGATTAAACTCGTGTTGTTTTTTTTTAGAACAATCACTTGTGACAGAACAAAAAAATAACACATTTCCAAAGCACAGGTTCTGCAAACTGCATCGTTTGTCCAATCAAAAGTCTGGAATTCAAAGATAGCCTATTCTATTTACAATGATTCGAAGTACAGAAAGGCAGTAAATCTTTAACGTTTTTGCTTGGTACTGTATTACAAAAAAAATATTCTAAAAATGTGGACTGAAAAACTGATTTATCCTCTTCAGAAAGACGTTACCTATAGAGTGTGTACGTTTCTTTTCAGCTGTGTGTCTTTTTGTGCTCATGAAGGCTGTGCAATTGCAGTGCACGTGATTATGTACATGCACTCATTGGGCGGCCTGCACCCACACCCACGACCACAGCTGTACAAACAGTTCAGTCCACCATCAGACATTAGCTCCATCAGCTGCAGGACTGCAGTGTGCACCAGCCAGCCTCCTGATGCATTCTGCTAACCCCATGGAGGGAGGGAGACATTCTGGGTAGCTTGTAATGGTTGCTGTGGTGGGAGGGGGTAATTACGGCTGAGCCTCCAGGCCCTGACGGTCCTCTCTGCGCCCACCTGGGGAGTGCTGTGCCTGGTAACGGTGTCTGCGAGCCTGCCTGTCAGTGTCTGGTAGACTCCACAGACAGGCAGCCGGCCTCCCAGCTAACCAAAACCTTTAGCTGCAGATGCCACGCAGTGTGTGGTGCTGCTGTGCCTATCACCGGGAGGAGAGGGGATTTGGGGGAGGCAAATGTGCAGAGCAAGAAGAACATAGCAACAACACACAAATAACAACCAACCAATTTGTACAAACATCTAGAATTCGAAGGTTTTGTCTCTGTCTTCATAAGGTTTATTTTAAACCTTCTTCAATCTCCAGTTTAGTACGGATGGAAAAATCAATTCATTGCACTCTGACAGTTTCACACATATTATGTATCAGCTTGTCCAGCTTTTCTTTGAAGCTATATTATACACATGTATATGCCCAAGACTTCATGATTGACAAAACATGGAGAACTGAGCAAATTCAACCTGAAATCTGAAAATCAATCTAAATGGATCCAAAAACAAGCCTTTTGGTCCAGAATGACTCAGCCAAAACTGTTTCCTTTTCACGTGTTTAATGTCGTTTGCAAGCTTTCTCTTCGTCTGACTTGCTAACATTAGCCGTTCGCCATTCAGGAATCGGGTGGGTACGTTCAGAGCGCTGCGGGAAGTTACAGCAGCTGAGCAAGCTGTTGATGGTCGGCGAACACCTCCAGGGTGTAATCTGGCTGCTCGTAAAATCAAAATGTCTCCATTTCTGTTTCTACATGTCTTCTACATGTGTGTGCGGAGCTTTTGTTGTTTGTTGTTGCAGGAAATCTTCAACGGAAGCAAAAGAAAGTAACTAAAGTAACTACGGTTGATTTGGGACTGTTGTTGTATGACTGCTCTTATTGTTTGCTTGTAATTTTTTCCTCTTAATAAACAAACACACACACACGTCCTCACCGTTCTCGTCATTTGCAGATATTGTTTATGCTAATGCGTGATTGGACAACACAGCCACCTACCATCACACCAAGATGCCACTGGCTAATCAGGCGTGCGACGCAGTTAATAAGACAGGCCATTTCAGAGTATCAGGCCATTTGCTCAATGATGTGTGCAGACAACAGTGTTGCTGTGAGTCGTCCAGTCTAAATTACAGCTCAGTATTCAGGACATTAGACTGAGTCCACAGGTGCATAATATCAGGCTTGATGCTGTTGTCATTACACACCGCAGCCTTGTTTGCTGCAGCAGAGCCTCTCGGGGGTGCATTTTGTCTGAAAGAACAAGAGATCCAGACTGTCGAGGTGTATTGAAATTCTGGGCTTTCATTTCTCCTACCTTTTTTTTTTTTTTTTTTTTCTGGATGACCTCAACTGTACCTAGCAGCCCATTTAGCGCCCGGGGAAAACAGGAGAGAGGGTGTGAGCCTTGTATGCCAGCTGTCTGTAGTGTCATGCTGTTTGCGAGGAAGCCCAGCGGGTGTCCAGAGCCCCTGTAAGCAGCCTGCCGGTCTGCAGAAGTGCAGCTCGGAGAACAATGTGTGCTGTAAGTACAGCAGAGAGAAGAATCTGCAGCAGGTAGGAGACGGACGGGACGCTAAGATGCAGTGATGAGCAAGGAAAACACAGCTTCCTTTCAAATACGTTACACCAACGCTGATTTTGCTATTGATTTCTAAGAAACCAGCAGCCATTGTTGAGCAGACTGTCAGCCTCTAACAGCCTCCTCTCTGCAGTTTAAAATCTTAACTACCCAGAAAATGTAGGAGGGGAAATCAAAGACTGTGGAAAAACATTATTGCAGCATCTATGAGGTCGCTAAGGCAACACGTGTTCATGCCTCAACAGTAAAATAGGTTGTTTGTCATTTCCTTCTAAAGTGGCCGTTAAGCAAAAACAACTAATATGAGTGTTGAAACACCTCCATGGTTCAGGTTTGGTTAAGGTTGGTGGAAAAGCCTCTGAAACACCCTCATAGCCCCCGGCTCTCTCCACTGAAGCTCCTATTCAGTGAGGGAAGGTCTAACGTGTAAGTGTTTGGTCTCTTCACCTCTTCTGTCACACCTGTTACGTGGTTTCATGCTGTTGTACGTATGTATGTGCTAATAAAAAAAAAACCCGACAGAAGGAAATGTGTGACACTCGATAGTACTAAATTTCAATGAAATGAAACAGATTGAAGTGAATACAAATCTAAAATTCTGCGATGAGAAAACTGTAACGGCAGGTTTTGTTCTGCGGCTGCAGTCGGGGTGGAACCTCCGTCAGTCACTGTTCAATACCTTCTGATGAAAGGTCAGTACTGACACAGCCAGCTGTTATACTGCTCAGACTGGAGAGCCTACACAACCACTACCTGCTACACAACCACCAGAGGAAAATTCACTAAATTCAAAATAATCACGTCAAAAAACTGAAAAGCAAATTTAATTAGAATCTGTTCTTGTGTTTGATCGACTGACAAATGAACAGGACCAAAAACATGTTGTCCTGGATGACAGAAGTGAGAAACCCTGTTCTTTTCTGTTGGTAAGCGAACTGTCTTCTGCTACCAGGTAGACCACACACTATGACTGACACCTGGGACATATCCCAGCATGCATCTGGCCCTTAGGGCCCCCACAGTGAGCTTGCATTACCATATCAAAGGCCATTTGGACGCCGTGTCTCGGACAGAGAGGAAAAGAAGAGCCAGCACTTCAACGGGCTCTCCATTCAATTTTTCACATGGAGCCATTTGAATATCCATGACAGGAGATGCAAATGGATGCAGGAGTGTACGCACACACACACACACACACGTGTGCACACACAGGTGCACTCTCACATTCACAGGTACATACTGTATGCACGTATGTATACAGCCTCACACGCCTGCCTTTGTTCTGATCTTCTATGATTTATTTTCCTCTTTGTGATGAAAACCGAAGGTGGAACAGGGCGCCATGGTGAACAGACAACCTTGATCCACTGTGTGTGTGTGTGTGTGTGTGTGTGTGTCTGCCTCATGAATATTCTCTTTCAAATCCAGCTCTGCTTTCAGGCACCTGGGCAGGCAGCAAACAACAATACCGTGTCATTACGAGCGATGCTATCACTCTGCTCTCCTCCAACCACGGCAACCGCAGACAGGAATACGTTCTCAGTGAGGTCGTTATGAAAGCCGCTCATTGTGGCTCGGCGGGCAGAGGAAGACAACAAACAATGCTGCCGGGGTGAGGGGCTCTGTTCAACAGCATCTCCTGCAATATTGTGAAATGAGGATGAACTCTAAAATCCAGATTATCTGTCGCGGATGTGGATTGGGTGGAGATTACATTCCTCCACCGCGCTTTGGATAATGTGACAAAAGCACAAATTGGACAGGCTGCTTCTATCTGTTTGCTGCATTAAAAGATTAACTCGCAGTTACGTTTAAACAAGTAAAAGAGTTTTGGTCAGGGTTGAGATGACAGGCGACTGGAGCAGCAACTGGAGCTGCGGCGAGGTTAGAGGCTGCAGGAAAACAAGACATGAATGCAAAAGACATTCATTTCTGTATGTATTTATGCTAGACTTGCGCTTTAGATTTTAGACTTCATTCGTATTTTACACATGAGGTCAAAGCTGGAGCGAAAACGTGAAGATGATGCCGCCTGCATCAACTACCTCTGAGCTGACAAATCCAGCATATTTATGATATGATGCGATTCTCAACGCACGCATCTCGAGCCGACAAACGAGTGTGTGTTTGTGTGAATGTGAGTGCTTGTGTTCTTGAGCGGTGAGTGTGTGAAGCGGTGATGGAAAGGCCCATCTACTGTTGTAGTTTTTTTTTTGTTTGTTTGTTTCATTAGCTCCTTCCCTCCTCCCCCGCCTCCCTCTATTTGTGAAATCGCTCTCTCAGACAGATTGGAGGCGCCTTGATTTGCGGTGAACAAAACGAGCTGGCCGGGGTGGAGGGGGATTAGTGCCACTCCAGGACAATTATAATCTGGTCGCTGCCACGGCAACCTTATCTCCCGCCTCCCTCTCAACACACACACATTCTCTTAATTGGACGCAAGTCTTGGTGTGGAAACAACAGCGGCGGGGTCTCCGTGGCCTCGACGAGGGCCGCGCTCAATCGCGGAGCCGCGTGAGGTAGCGGCGGTCAGACCGGAGGAAAACGGAGCGAGACTGAAGTCATTTAACAAGCAGCAGCGGGTCGTATGAACCTTTAGAAAGAACTTAAATGAGGATGTTTGAGATTTTAATGAAGGCTTGTAATCTATCAAAGCCGCCGAGTGGTCACTGTGTGAGCAATAAAACCAAAAAAGCATGTTTATCTCCAACAGAAGCACTGCTGGGCCAGAAATGGACTGTGTGTCATTTAATGTCCTTGGGATACACACTCAGTGGCCACTTTATTAGGTACACCATTGCAATCTAATGCATTCATTACAAAAGGGAATGTAATTAATATATATTTGATCAGATAACGCCGAAGTTCCTGTTGTGAGGAAATAAAGATTTCACTTCAGACTGTTTCTGACTAATGGAGTGAAATATTCCAAAAACTCCAACCCCAGTGTCTCTCCAGCCTCATTTCAGCTAATTAACGTTAGTTAAAACTGTCCTCTCTGGTGGAGTTGTGCCCGTTTTGACAGACAAATACAAGACTACAGACTTCTGTTTCCTGTAGCCGTATCAGGGACGTTAACCTCATCAAGCCTTAGCTTTAAAATAGCTTTATCAGGGGCTCGGCCACATAGATCCATCACAAAACAGAAAAAACAGGCGAGTTCTTCCTGTCCGTTAAGTTTGCTTTTAAATTAGATCGCACACATGGCTCGGCATTGGCTGCCACAGCCACACCTTCAAGGTGTTCGAGCTCGTCATGACACGGCGAAGACATGAAGCTGTCCTCCACGAGGGCCGAAGCAGACTAAGAACAGGACTTCGGTCACAGTGTGCAGGAACTTTGAGGTCGTACCAGCTCAGAAGAAGACATGATGATTTTTTGCAGGTTTTCCTGTCAGCTGCACGTGTCAGCTGATGTCAGATCAGCTTGTTTGCTACACGTGTCACACAGCACGTATGTCAATATTAAACGGCTGTTAAACACACTCCAAAGCTATACTGAATGAATCGATTCTTAAACCGCGGAGCATCTCTAAGAGAGTTCAGGCTAAAACTAACAAACTGACATGTCCCACTCTCTCAGGGTGGTTTGCATTTTCCCTGATTTATTCAAGTGTTTCCTTTATTTTGCAAATTGCCCGTACTTAGAGTTGGAAAAGCAGATATTTCCACTAAACACATCACATCAATATGCTCACTGAAGCTTCAATGCACTTGCTGCTCTGAATTCCAAAGACCAAAAAAAAAAACAGCGATGAGAAAAGGGCGAATTACTGCCTCAGTTTCTCAGAAAACACATACGTGAGGAATTTGGAAGTGTGGTCACGAAGACCACGAAGAATAAACAGCAGGAGATGTGCTGATTCACTCAGAGACAATCGGGCCGGACACGAAGGCTGCTGAAGGACGGCGCTTTGGCTGCCGCAGGCTCCAAACCTGCGAGGCTCTTCGATGCTGCCCGGTTTCTCAAGCTGATCCACATCATATGTGATGTGCCTGCAAACAGTACTGAAACTCCGCCAATTAATCCAAATTAAATACAAATATAAAAAATAAAAGTGACGTCAGTGGGCCTGCTGCAGATTTCCAGCTGTCAGCGCACTTTGAAGGATATTCAGCGCCTGAAAAGCGTCTCCTGATTGGTTCTTCTAAACTGCTACTTTGTCTACATAATGTAACCTTTGGCTTTGAAAACATATTTTCTGTTCGTTGACCCACATGAAAACCAGAAGAGAGGATGCTTCCCACATGTAGATTTGAAGCATTGCTCTTTTTTTTTCCTCCATTGGATGAACTGATGTGAGCTGCTTCGCTCACATGTCACCATCAGTGGCTCGTACATCAGCTGTTTAGCTACCAACCAGCACAATCATGTTGGTACGATCATGTTTCTACCGGGAAGTCAGGAATGTTTCCCAGATCAAAGCGATGCTATCTTTTAGGAATGCAGAGAAAAGTGTTCACGCTTTCATTCCCTCATGCCTGGATGACTGTAATGCCTTGTTTACCGGCCTCAGCGGCCGAGATGTAGCTCAGCTTCAGACTGCGCTGCACTCTTCTCACATCACCCCAGTGTCAGCCTCCTTGCACTGGTTGCCAGTTTCTTTCAGAATCCATTTTTAAAATCTTTCTCATGGCTTACAGGTCTTTGCGTGGCCAGGTGCCAGAGGACATCAGTGAACTCTTGCTGTCCAGGAAGACCTTCTAGGATGTGCTGGATCTGGCCTGCTAGCCGCTCCAGAGTCCAGGTTAAGGTCAAAGGGTGACGGAGCGTTTGCTGAACTGGCACCTCAGCTTCCAGTTAGTGCTCCAGCTGCTGACATTGCTTCTGCATTTAAATCCTGTCTCAAGACTCGTGCAACCACCTTATCACAGCTTCACTTGTGCTACATTCGTTCTGACTTTCAGATGATTTATTTGTGCATTTCTTCTATCCAGCCTTCATTGTGTGCTTGTATTTTTCTGTTCTCGTGCTTTCCTTTTATTCTTGTGATTGCTGCTTTTTTATGCCGTGTATGGAAAGCACACACATTATTATTGCCATCATTATTATCAGCTAACTAGTCACGTTCATATTCATCATAAAGGTTAACACAGCCGCCTTTCTAACCTGACACCTCTCGCTACAGGTGAGCTTAAAGGGTGTGTTGATCTACCCAGCTCTCTGCAGGCTTCCAGGTGTGCCAGTGTTAAGAAGCCCGTCAGAGCCGGCTGGCTGCACCTGCAGAGGGCGTGGCCAAATGACTGCCGAGCAGCCAGGACGCCTTTCGCACGGCTTTCGCTTTAGATCAGCTTACTTTTGGGTTTTTTTCCTTTAATTCTACCAGCCACACTTGATGCCTTACATTCCCATATTTCACTACGAGTTGTTATGCTTTGTTAAATAAATATCTTTTTCACCTTTCATTAGTGTGTGGACTCTCTGGTGTGTTGCAAATCCTGAGCCAGGTTTGTAATAAAGGGGGATTTGTTCTCCCAGGAGAGCTGCTGCTCAGACTCTTTGAGAACTTCCTTTAACAGCAGAGCCTTTCTCAGTGAATCCAAACTGTGTAACTACTTGTGATAAATGGTCAGTTGCTTGACAAAAGTGTGTGTCTGCAGTGCCCCACAGGGATGCTTTCTCTAACATTTTAGGCCACAGTGATGTCTATCTCTCTTTCTTTATTCCACAGCGACTGGATGGAAATCATTCTGAAAGTCTGAGAGGAGCCTTTCTGCAGATGCAAACCGATGCAGTAAGTATAAAAACTGCTGCTCAGGTTTGTGTTTAAGTTCACATGCCGGAGTGTCAGGTGCATAAACGTATACAACCCCACAATAATTTACGTTCTCTTTTACTGTTCGACTGTTTTGTCTTTATTGGTTTTATCGCATGCAATTTTTTCTCCATTACCTTTGCCGCTGCAACGACTTAATTTCCCCACAGGGATCAATAAACTTTCATGTTATCTTCGTTTCAAATATACGCAGGCGTCGCTGAGAAAATGAGAATTCATTTCTCCGCCTGCAAAATAAACCGAACAGTCAAAGCTGCAGGCCTGTTCAAGATCTCCTCACAGAGTCGGCCAGAAAACAAATGGTCTCCTCTGCACGCTGACAAACTAACTTTTCTTTCTTTGTATTTTTAACCTGTCAGCTGTGATGCAGTATGCTAATATTCTTATTTTACAGTGTATGATAAAACTACAATAAACACCATATGTGGGATGATGGATGTTTCGTTGCAGGTTGTGACTCGCCGACTTGTTTTTGCTATTCCTCTATCTGGCAGCTTGTGATGGAGGGATTTTCTCTGCCTCTCTCCCTCTCTCTTTCTTACAACAGAGGTTCGATCGGCCATAATTGGCTCCTGTTTGCAGCTAGGTATTGATCACCACGATAGACCCTCCATTCCAGCCTGCCTCCTCCAACCTCACAACGTCTATCTCCCTCATTCTCCTCACTTCCCTCCTCCCCCTTTTTTTTCCAGCCGTTTCTCTCTCAGACCTCGCTGCTGCCACTTTGATAAGCATGGTGAATGGCGTGCCGTCATCGGTGCAGACTAACTCTTGAATCAATAGGCGAGTGCAGGCGCTCAGCAGTCTATTTCCCGCACAGATGGTGGAGAATAGCAATGCTAGGAGATGAAAACCGAGAGGGAGAGGAGCTGAGATAGAAAGAGAGTGGTGGCAGGGATGGAGTGGGCGCCCAAATGCTGTTTAGATATTTAGTTCATTTGCTGCTGTTATTCACTGATTTAAAGTACAATTATAAAGGATGTGCACCATGCAAGGAGTGGAAGAACATGAGGAAAGAACAAAAGGAAGGGAAGGTGTATAAAATGTAGTTCTTCCTAAAGCAAAAAAAAAGTATGTGTCTTAAATAACAAAATGACTCAGCTACTCTGAATGAGCAGCAAGATTTTCTATCAAACATAAAAACGTGAGCAATGCAAGATATCAGTAGGGATGTGTGGGAAAATGTTTTTTGTAAAACTGCACATTTAAAAATGATGTTTCTGTGCAAGGCTTTGGATTTTCTTGTGCATTTGTGGCTATTTTCCATGGTTTGGTCCCGGCCCTGTTATTCTAATGAGGAAAATGCTACAGGACCATACGACACAATGCTACAGCATGCGCCGATGTTTTGGTAGTAGCTTCTGACTTTGTGGCAGCAGTTTGTATTTGTCCCTTTCCTGTTTCAACATGACAACGCCTCTGTGCACAAAGCAGCTCCATGAAGAAATGATTCTCCCAGTTAGATGTGGAAGAACTTAATTGGCCTGCGCAAAGCTCTGACCTTAATGCCATCCAACACCTTTAGGATGGGGTCAAGGCGACTGGACCAAACATCAGTGTTGGACCTCACTAATGCTCCTGTGGACCAAACCCCTGCAGCCAGACTGCAAACAGTAGACACTGCTACACAGTGGCAGTAGATTAATCCCCATGGTTGGAGCTGTCCACATACTTTTGGCCTTTTAGTGTAGGATGATCCTGATTCTAGTGTAAACTGATGTACTCACATCGGCGACGCCGGCCTCCAGGATGCTGAGCTTGGCTTCCTTCTCCAGAGCTGCTTTCTGCTGAACTACAGGAAGACAAGAACAAAGAGGAAAAACATGAATAATAATCATGAATATTTCCCCCAGTCTGTTTTTGTTCCCACAAAAAAAATCACCACTGTTTCGTAAAACTAAACCATCCAGACAATATTTCACACAGATTAAAATAGACAAAACTTTAAAAAAAGTAGCTGATAATAAATAAGAAAACAGCTATTTACGTTACAGTGCTATTACGCTCCATACAGTTTAAACTGGTTAAGGCTTAAAATCTGAGTAACCTCCTGCGTCCTGCTTAATGTGCAGTATGCATCCATGTGTGTACAGACGCTACTATTAATCGATGGCGCAAATTCCGCCAAACCAGCTTTTAAACTCTGCACTCGACTGATTCACAGAAAATCGATGCCTCCTCCTTCCACCTGAGCTTTAAACACACACAACGTATATACAGCAGGAGCAGAGCCCCATTGATCCAAACACCTCCAAATGCAATTTGGCTTAACCAGTGGAACTGAAAACCATCCTGGATCTAAAACTTTCTGCCATCATCGTGTTAAGAAACATACTGTAACACAGCAATTTTCACATAAGAGCTGCAACAACAATCTGTTTTTTCATGTCCTTCAAGGATGTTTTAAAATCTGAAAATTCACAGCGCGCAATCAGAAAATGTTATGTTCTTTAACATTGTATTGTCTTCACTGTAAACATTAGCAAATTAGCACCAAAGGCTACAAGAGGACAGAACAGTTCACACACTCAGCAGTTTTCACCTCACACCTGCAACACTAACGGCATTCTCGTCAGCCTCAGCTTTACTTTGTGTTTAGTGCTAATTAGCAACTGTTAGCACGCTGACACACGGGGTGATCACGGAACAGAATGACCTGCTAAAGCAAGCCGCCAGCATGTTAGCACAGCTAATTTTCAATCACCAGATTATACTGAACATTTCAGTTAATTTTTTTTGTGTCATTTGATTCAAACTGCTTTCTCATTTTATCTTATTATCTGATAAAAAATAATAATAAAAAAAACGCAAGTGCAGTGATTAAGAATGCAGCTTTGCAGACAGTTTCTGGCCTCGTGGTTTGACGGTATCAAGTTAACGAATTCATTTTGATAGTAGCGTGAAGGATGATAATAAATAAACGCAGCATGTCACCAAATAACCCTCATCAGTTAGCTGCTCAGGTGTTAGGTGCATGACTCTTAGCTAGTTAGCTCGCAAGACTGAAGCTGCTGCTGCTGCTTTAAATAAACTTGCAATCTAGCTGACACACACACACACACTTTCTGTCTGACACACATCAAGTCCTGACACAGGAAACAGCTGCACTAAAAAATGTTTTGTCTAGTCATTTTTGCCAAGAATAATAAAGATTTTGGTAAAGTTTTTATTTTTTAAGCCACATTTCAGACTCGTCTTGTATCGTTGTTGCATGTTAGCTGCAGATGTAGTCGCAGTTGATGATTAATGTTGTTGCCGTCTCATCTATTTTGCTATTTTATTATTATGTATATAATCTTTTTACTGCTCGCTATTTTGATATTTTATTATGTATAGTTTGTTCTTTATAGTCTTATTTCACAATTTTTCACTTATTTCACTGTGTGTAATGCTGCTGCTGCACTGCAATTTCCCAGCTTGGGATAAATAAAGTCTATCTATCTATCTATCTATCTATCTATCTATCTATCTATCTATCTATCTATCTTCATCGTCGAAAAACGGCCATTGACAAACATATTTCTCATAGTTTTCATTAACGAAATTAACTGTTAACCGTAGATTTTTAAATCTTGCTGACTTTATGTGTGGAAAAGATTTTGCACCGATGGTGTTTGGGATACCTCTTCTTTGCTCCTGTTCACGACACCTTTAGAGATTTTAAATGATAACCACGTCCTCGTGGTATTTTTCCGTCCACCATCCTTTAGAATGTAGTGGAACGTTGGTTAAAAAAAAAAAAAGCTCATATCTGCAGCTGAGTGGGGCTGGAAACTCTTTTATGAAGCTTTGGTGAAAGTTCAATAAGGACAATGCTGCTGTTTCTTCCCCCTCAAATATGTCTACATTCAACTCTCTACCACTGTCCTTTCAGCTAAAAGTGAAAGGAGGGAGGGAGGGAAATTTGGATTTTAGCAAGCAGGTGATGACGGTGGTGATGTCACTGGGGTTATCACGTGGGCACTTTTCCAGACGCGAACGTTTGCTGAATTAGGCCAACAACACCTCCACAGGGCTCCACAATAAATTCTGCCCTTCCAGAACCAAATGAGCTATTACTGTAGCATATCTCCACTTTATGAAATATGAGTTCCTAACATGACCTGCCGGCGGGCAAATATTACAACAAATTTCCACACAAATAAAATTAAACCTGCGCAGAGCTCTCTTCTTTCATCACCTTAAAGGGAAACAAATGGAGGGCTACAATTGAAATACACGGCAGAGCCCATATTAAAGCTGGAACAAAACGTTATGAAAAAAGAAACATAATTAGATTCACTTTACTTTGCATCTGAATACGCCGGTGCGGAGACAGAGAGCGACTCTCCTTTGTTGACACACCAGGCAGTTGAAGGATATGCAAATAGCGAGCCTTGACTCTGCCACAGTGCTCCAAATTCACCCACAGCTTTCATAATCAGTCTTTCGATTTGTCGAAGCATAATTCACAAGCGTTGTGTAACCGCAGACCTTGACCGTAATCAGCGTTGTCCAAATGAGTCGCTCCACAATGCACAAAACCACATCATTCACCTATAGGCAAAGACTGTGAGCACTGACATCTCCAACGCCTAAATATGACAACATCTAAGGCACAGGCATTAAGTGTGTTCACATTTTGGTGCTCTGTGGTACCTTTAAGTGTGTTATATGATGGGAGTTATTCATAAAGTATGAAAAATAGTCTCTAGGTTAGTCTTCGTGCTTCTAATAGAGAACCGGCTGACTGGTCGCCGTCCAGCCCCAGACAGAGACATATGAACACCTCGTCCGCGATGGACTGACATGTCTTAATAAGGCCGTCAGCAGGCAGCGACTCCGGGCTCGGCTCCCTTCGGAGAGAAAGTGGCTGAATTGGTTTGTCAGCGTCGATCCGTTCGCTGAGGAGCATCTCAATAGACGTCTGGTTCGATGTAACACGTGTCTGATGGAGACGCTGGCTGCGTCTTGTTTGGGTTACTCCAACCTCTTCAGCGGCCTGTCGTCTCAGGTGTTTAGCATCACCTGTCAGCTGCTGTGACATCACCAAAATGGGAGTGGTCAGGAGTGCAGCGCAGCAGCTGTATGTGATTAACTGCTGATTTGGGTCCATGAAGAGACTTTTACCCGCAGGAACACGACTTCTTGTGGTTTTTAAAGGCTGTGGCCACATGACTCTCCATAGCTGCACATTCTCCTGGTCGCTTGATGTCACCTTGCCACGGCATTTCACCTGACCATCATCTGAGCTGTGTGAGCTTTGACTGAGTCAATCAGGTGACCGCTTGGTGACATACGCTGGTTATGGGATGGCTGCTGTACCATGATGGGGTATACTGCCCCCTTCAGTCTGACTTATAGAGTACAGTCGGTGGCTATAAGGAGGCTTTCAGGCTGAAGTTCTTTTTTTTTTTTTTTATTTACTTAATTGATAACAAACTGGGAAATTACTTCTCTGCATTTAACCCATCACTGATTCACTGAAACACACATGTGCAACATGCAACATGCAGTGAAACACACAGGAGCAGTTGGCTGCATTCAAGCATCCGGGGAGCATATTGGGGGTTAATTGCCTTGCTCAAGGGCATATCAGCTGGCTAATGGAGGGGGAGGGGATACTCCACCACACCCACATTTTTCTGCCAGTCCGGTGGGGGAATCGAACCGGCGACCTTCAGATCACAAGGTTTTCAAGCAAAGCAGCAAATACTGACACATTAAACAATGCAAAGCAGTGTCAGATTGCATTCCACCATCGTATCTGCACCACCAGGCACGGGACCACAACGGCAAATCGTTTTTTAAAAGAACCGAGGAGGACAGTTTTAAGCTGACGTCATGCTGCTGGCCAAAAAATATCTGTTCTTTGGCAGATACATATCACAGCTCCATCTGAAAAGTTTCATTTTGGGAGCGATGAGGAAGAAGGGGTGAGGAGAGGTTTGTTTAGAAGTTCGTTCTGCAGCCTCTGGAGCCACAAGCTCGGGCTTCGAGGAGCAAATAATACGTTTATTGCAGCTTTAACTTACTTTCATTTTACAGATTAAATCTGTTTTATTTGTTTCAATCTGATGCTGTCAATTCTTTCGTCGCTGCCGTTTCTCTCACCTGCAGCTATTGTCACTTACTTTAAAAGAAAGTTGGAGTGGTGCCAATGCATTGATTCTCCCAATACGTTCTAAAGGATTAATTAAGTTCAAATGAGACACAGACAGAGATGGTGAACAGGAGGCAACTTGGACCAGACTCAGTGAAACAAGTAAAGACTCTGTTGTCTAAAGTGCCTTTGGTAATTGGTGAGGCAAAACCTATTTGACTTGCATCTGCAGGAAAGCCTAATTGACAGGCTCACACACACACACAGAGTGAGAAACACCTACATACACACATTTAATTCCTGATACAGAATCAGAGCAAAGAGCCCGATATACCCAAACACAAACAAACATGAAAGCGCTCCACATGATTTTCGCTGGGAGGGAATCAGAAAACTGCGCCGCAATACAGGCGCCCGGCTGGTTCCCCGGAGTGACTTGCCACGCGGCCAGCGAGCGTGACTACATCACAGGCGCAGAGCTCCCTCTAATTAGCGAACAAGTCTTTGGACCTCCCAGCACCGCGGCACCGCGGCCTCTCCGAGATGTAGCCAAGAGCTACCCGGACCATCCATTCCTCTCCTCTCCTGCAGACTACAAATGAGTCCAAGTCGGACGAGAGCACCGCTCGTGAACAGGCGAGCCGAGGTGCCTCATTTGTACCCTGGCGAGTTTTCTCTCCAGAACTCAAATTGGATCCATTTTTAAGAAGCTGCAATAGGCTGGGTGTCGTGATCAGACCCACTGGCGACTTTTCTTTTAGCCTGGCTGCCAGCGCAGTGTGAAAATAAGCCGTAATGTGACAAAATGGGAATGAAGCAGGAATGGACTACGGAGTGGGAGCGAGTTGGAGGAAAATGATGTATACTCAGATTATTCTCTTTTTTCCATTTCAAGAATATTCCATCTTCCATTGTACCTCTCAGATACATTTGGACTGCGGGGAAAAAAGTGGGCCTGAAGGTAGTAACGAGAACCAAATCTCATTTCGACAAAAGGGCCCCCTTTATTTTCCCTCCAAAACACACGGAGGCGCTTCATTTGTCACCCGGACCGCCCCTGTCCTGAATTTTGCTTTATGTTAACTCAATGTATCTGAGGCGCCTAGAGGGAAACACAGCGAGTGCCGGGGATTCAGAAATGCTTCATTTTTCACTGCTGACAAAGGGGAAAGGCCCGGGCTGGCTCCACGAGTCCTGGACCAACAGAATAGATGCTTTTGCACTACCGAGGGGTCGTTATTTCAACCACAACCAACCCCCACCAACCCAACCTCCATACCTCTCACTCACCCTCCTGGGTACATTTCAGGAGCTGTATAATGAGAAGAAAACAACAGCCATCCTTCAAAAGCAAAGGCAGGGAGCGCAGCGCAGCACCATCGCTGCAGCGACACAGCGCAGGGATGTAATCACGTTAGTTGATCATGAGAGTGACGATCCCAGGGCAAATTAAAACATATCGCTTCGCTGTTTTTTCTGTGGCCCTGCAAGATCTGGTCCTGTGCTCCCAAATGTCACTGGATGTCTAACAGATAATAAAAAAGCCAACAGGAAAACAATGTTGCAGCCAATGAAAAAAAAAAAAACGCCAGCAGAAAAATGCTGCAGCGAATAAGAAAAAAAGCTAAAAGTAAAAAGAAAAATCTGAAAGCCAGGAGAAGAGAGGTTCAGCCATTTGTTTCAGTGGATAATCTTAATCCAGGAACAAAACCTGTTTTAAAAGCCTTTTGAAACGCAGTGCATTTACAAAATGTGTGACAGGAAATTATGCAAAATACAGTCTCAGTGCTTTTTCTTCCTTAAAACAACTAAAACAACAACTTTATTCAAACAGAAAGATGTCAGGAACACTTAGGAACACAGTATTGAATATGAGGCAGTTTGTTGAAGTCGTTGAAATGCTAAGTGGCCACTGCATGCTGAAAAAAAAACACATTCCTGTCAAACAGTGCATATTCTACAGGTTCACTGTAGACAAAATAACATAACAGAAGACATTTAATCACACCCGCTGTTATGAAGTTGTGCCATATTGAGTGCCGATTAGTGTTTTCAGCTATAAAAGAGGCAATAAACACCTGGAAATGTGAGTTATATAGCAACATAGCAACAAAAAATATATGTTATATGTGATATATATATATATATAGCCAACAGGAACACACTCAACCATATAATATGTTGGACAGAACTGTTTTCACTTTAACCTGTCATCCTTTGGATTTTTTTTTGTGCCTTTTTTATGATAATCCATAAAATCAATCAATCCACACTCATATATTTTCATGAAAAAAAAATATGACAACAGAAAAGCCACCCAATCCTGAAATACAAGAACGCATCACCACAATTTAGGAAATAAAAAAAACCAAGCAGCTAAATTAACAACATCATTGCAAGTTTCATGAAAATCCTTCCATGAAAAGTCCTGATCAGACGTCTCTGTGCCTGCCATGTTTAAAGACTTGATGAGTGGCAGCACGCTGCTCCACAACATGGCATCAGTGTAAAAAAAAGCAACTTCTCGCTGCATTATTCACTCTGGCCCTCGTGTTAAAGCTATGCTGAGGATGGACCCTTGTTATCTGAGGAGCGTAGCCATTGATGATACCGGAGGAAGCAGCATCTGTTGTTCCACTCTGAGCGGTTCTGGCAGCAGTCCTACCCTTCTGAATTCATCACTACCAACCCGAGTTCGAGGGGACGCATTTAGAAAACCCTGGATATGATTATTTTGCATCACCTGCAGTTTGTTCCGAAGCTTAGCTGTCAAACTACTGCACCGAGCTGAACGTGCATAAACGAAATGACGCTGTATCAAAGGTGACTCGAGAAGTTTCTTAACAGAAAGTTAAAAAAAAAGTCGTTCTGCCACACGGGAACTTACAGTTCTGATATTATTCCTCAATATGAGACACGATTTCAGCTCCAGTGCAAGAGACTTTCACATATTTGTTCTTGACGAATTCTTCTCCAAACAGCATTAACTTTAATTACCTGCATGCACTGAAATTATCAATGAGCCACATTGTTCCTGAGCAACAGCAAAATAAAATGTAATTAATAACAAACAACCTGGCGAAAATGATCAGTCTGAAAAGCTCCGATAACACGAACAAACAGGGATACGACGGACAGAGTGAGCGCACAGAGGGTTGAGAAATGCCTCAAACGCTCACCTCTATCTATGTGGCGATGCAGCTTTTTAAAAGTTCTCACTCATGAAGTGTTGTACACGACGTCATCTGACCCGCTGTATCATGTTGAGCATTAAAACGACGAACGTGGAGCTGACTTTCACCCCATAAAAAATACATTCCTAACATTTTGTAAATGAACTCTTCATCTCATCATCGACGCTACGAGTCCCGAGTATTTCTGTCAAAGCAGATTTGCCCGTCGTTCTTTCAAAAGCGTCTTAATTAGATATGGTTTCGCTCTCACTTGCATTAATTTGATTTCCGATATCAACTTTTCAGCCTTCAATCTGTTCCTTGTTGATCCCCCCACACCCCCACCCTGGGTGTTATTGCCTGCAGTCATCTAGGATGCAGTTGAAGGAGAAGCAGTGGCTTGGGTTGTGTTTATGTGTGTGGGTGGGGGGGGGGGGGGGTGCTACATGAAGACAATGCCATGTGTAATTAAATTCAAAAGCAGGGGGCCGAAATGGCATCCAGGGCCACCTGGGGGACGAGAGACCATTAAGGGTGGAGAGAAAGAGACTGAGAGAGAGAGAGTGATGTGACGACTGGGGGAAAAGAGGAGGAGAGAGGGTGACAGACGGATGGGGGAGACAAAACGAGAGGCCGGAGAAAGTGAGAGATGAAGAAGTGGCGATGGAGGAGGAGGAGGAGGAGGCGACGAAGAGGGAGAAATGTAGAGAGAAGGATGGGGAGATTCAGAGAGAAAGACAAGAAAGAGGAAGAGGAGAGTGGGTGATGGAGATGGAGAGGATAGGAAACAGGAAACAGAAAATCTGACCAAAAAAAACTGAATTCAAGAAGTGAAGGAGCACTAAAACTGCACTGTCGGGTCATTGTGACCCAGCATCAACAAGCTAAAGGAAGTTAGCAATCACCGTGGTCCTGAGATAAAAGTTCATTATTTAAACTTTTTCCAGCTGTATTTTTGGTCCCGATCAAATATTTTGCATAAATCTACGACCTCAGCCTTCGCTTCACTTTATTCAACAGACATGAGATCATGCACTGCGAAGCTGCTCCTTGAATCACTCTTCTTCAGACTCTGCTTTGGTCTCCACCAGCTCCCGAGGAGAATATCTGGATATCAGAGTGAATGTGAGCTAAAAGAGGCTAACAAAGCTTCCTGGAGCTGCAGCGTTAGGAATTGATCCTCTGTAAATTTTGATACCTTTTAATTCATTGTTAATAGAAAAATGAGCAGCTTTAACTTATATTTAACCGCCACTTTTAAAATTCCCTTTGAAAAATTTTGCCTTCAAGCTTTGAGGAAAGAATGTGGAAATATTAGAGGTGTTTTCTGAGCACATCAACAGGTCTGATCCGACAGCACGATGTAACCTCGCGCTGTAAAGTTAACATCAGGGTCATCGAGTCCACGCCTCCCGTAAGTGATGTTTACAACATAGTTGAACTCAGGCGTCACCCAAACGCGGTTGCACAACGAGCCTAATGTGTTTGTTTGCCTCGTTGTGTTGAACACCGTTCACCGATTTAACTGATGACATTTAGCTCTCCGCTTCTGTTCCGTTTGATTCATTCACGTTTTAAAAGGCAGGTATTAAAACACCTCTATTAGTTTACATAAACAATTCATTAAGCTGACGTGACACCGGGGACCCCGGCAGGAAAACATATCCCGACCACCCACAACAATTAATGACCTCGCATCAGCCGACGCCTCGCTGCACCGACACAGGAGGCCTCGCTCCAATAACAGGCCTTCATTAGCAGATCACTGCTCACACTATGAAATAGAAACTGGAATAAATCGGTGGTTTTTCACCCACTGGATGCTTGGCATTCACATAGTATACAGCCACTCTCCCACCGGAGCAGTCGGGAAGGGTGTGAAAGAGGTTTTCTTTCTGTGCGGGAATTGTCATAAAAAACTAATATTCCCCAAGTGGGGGTGACCTTTGAGAAATTGAGTCTTGAGTCATAAAGCCCAATACTGCACAGATGGAGCTGACCTCCAGAATGTGGAGGGAAAAACGAAATAAAATCCGATTCTGGCTAAAAAAAAAATGTGATGACAAACTGGATTTGTGCAAATTTTGCCTCTTGGTTTATTCCTGCACTGCCGCTTCATCTCTCCCTTTATTCACTTCACCTTACTTCCTCTTCACTTCCCAAGCTGCCCCCTTTCCCTCCTTACCTTCCTTCCTACTAGTAAGTAGTAAGTGCTCTCTTTCCATCATCAATCTGTCTCACACTTCCTATTCTCCCTGTTTTCTTTTCCATCGCTCAGCTCTTCCCTGTCCTCCCTCCTTTCTCTCATCTCTGCAGGAGCTCCAGTCTTTCTAACATGGCTTTAACTGTTGTTAAAAATATCCCAGGATGATTGTTTGGTTCAGGTTTGTTGCCTTCTCCACACTTTTTGACATGGCTGCTGTTCACATCCCGCCTCCTCCCAGCTGTCAGCACTGGTCTCTTTTCACACAATCCATCAGTTAACGATGATAGTTATTATTATTTACCATTGCATTGCACCCCTGTAAGATTTTTCAGACTTGTGCACTGTAAAAAAAAAAAAAAAGAGTGAGCGAATACCAATCAACCTGTTTACCAGTGGAATGTTCCAAACAGGCGTTCCACATCTTTCCCAGCCTTTTCGGTCAGAAAGCTCCTGATTTGGATTAAAACATTTCTCCAGTCGAGGTAAAGTTCTTGTGCAACACATCAGGTACTGTACAGGCATAAAAAACCTATCCCTGCCTAAGCCCAGCTGTTCCCTCTTCTCCTCTTCACTCACTTCTATCTTCTTCTGTCCTCTTGCCACCCGTTTCTTATCCTCTTCCCTCCTTCCCTCCCGTCTCCCTCCACAGCAGAGTGTTTGTGGGGGGTGTTTATCGGGCTGATAAGTGGCAGATGACGATCGCTTGGCGGGGCCGCAGATAAGGCTGCCAAAGCCGCCGTCGCCATCTATCAAACCTCCCACGGGCGAGCCAAGCATCACCCAGCCGAGGAGGGAGGGAGGGAGGACGTGGAAAAGGTAACAACTCTCCATCTTCAGACGCAGGAGGAACTCCCTGACAGACCGGCCGACGTGCACGGGATCCTTTCTGTTTTATTTACTGCATCGGGACGATTCAGGTCAGGTAAGACAACGGATGCAGATGAGAAAATGTGATTTAAATGCTTTTATTTGATTAAAAATAAATAAATGAAGTGTTGCTTGTTTTGTGTACGACAGAAGAAACAGAAGATCTTAATTATAGTCCCTGATCTGACTCACACACACCTGCACTTGTGAGTTATTTGCTGCACTGCATGTATAATCTCTGTGGTAGCCATCGTGTCCTAACTGGGGGAACCCCACCCATTTCATAATCAAAAAATAATATCAAAGACTTATCGTATTCAGATTTGGAATAAGTCGTATTTTTGGCAAGAATCAGGTCAAGTATGCGATATCCAACCAGAATTAACACCTTGCTTGTAGTCCTCCACCAACCAGCTAAGGTGCAGTTTCCATCCATGTGTGTCTGGACTCATTTAATACATGTAGAGAAGACTTTGAGGTAATTTAATAAAAGGTATTAAGTGTATTTTTGGTGAAATGGAAGTTCTCACTATGCTGATGTATGATTCCAGTGAATAGCTTCCAGTGAGAAACAAGTCTTCACTTACAGACTGTTTCCACAGGAGGACTGATAGAGAGCTTCATCACATGGAGCGACGACAATCACCTAAAGATCAATATCAGCACAACCAATGAGCTCGTGGGCGACTGCAATGCTTCAAATGTGGTCGCTGCTGCAAAGAAGCTGCAGATCGTAGGAAAGGTGTGAACGGTGAGGCAGCCCTGCATCACACAGTCTTCAGACACCATCAACGCTTTGACATGACGAGCGCTGATCTGCACGCACTGCGGCACAATCTGACGCCAAAGCGCGGAATAGACCCGCCGATCCGCTACAGCATGGCTTGTGTCAGTGCGACGGTTTGCCTTGCACTTGCGTGAAAAGTTCAGGCGTGTATGAAGGTGCACGACCAGCAGGGGGCGATAATTTCAGCAGCGAAGCAACTGTATCAGCTGAAAAGGTGATGATATATTAAGTGTGTGTTCATAAAAAAAATCAGTTGTTGCAGGTTAAATAAACATTTACAGTAAGCACCTTTCCATTATCATTTATTCACTGATTAAATTAATGAAATCTGTGTTCATTAGTGAGTCTTTGAGATGTTGGTAAGTGTATTTTTGAACTTCAGACAGAGCCAGGCTAGTTTACACTGAACTACCTCATTCACCTACATTTTTACATATCAATGCACAGGCTTGATATCGATCATCTGATCAATCTTCTCATGTAACTCTCAAAAACAAACCAACACAGCTTTTTCCCCCCAAATGTTGAATTATTCCTTTAATGAACAGCCCGTATCAGCGGAGGCTGGTGTCAAGCTGTGAAACACGAATCTGTGCTTTTTTTTAAACCAAAGCTTCTTCAGAGAAAACGTCTCTTCAGTTCTGTATCTATAATCAGAACTAAAGTATTGATGACATATTGTAATTACATTACAGTATTTAATCATTAAATATATGATGCTTTAATTGTTTTTAACCACTGTGAAACATGCTGCTGCATCCCACAGCACTGTTCAACACATTATACAGCCTGCTGAAAATTCTGCTTTACTTTGAAAAATGTCAAGAGAATTGTGCTACAGCATATTATATTAAAAACTAAATGTTAATACCGATGAAGAGAAATAATTTAGCGTCGGCTCAGTGGCCGTCCTGCTGTCAGAGGTGATATCGGCGAGTAAGAGCGAGAAGAAAAAGCACCAGGAGAGAAGAAGAGAGGCCCCACTTACAGCTCCTGACAGAAAAATTGACATGGAAAGCCAACACTTAACGCCTCCCTCCTCCATCATTCTCCCTCCATTCCTCTCCCCCTCTATCTCCCTCTCCTGCCTCGCTCTCCCTCTGATGGATGACCTTTACAGTACACATGACTCATCTTCTCGGCTCACTGGGCGAGAGAGCATGTTAGAGAGTGAGAGGGAGAGAGCTAGCGGTGGTGGCGGCGGCAGCGGCGCTGGCCAGGCCGCCACTTGCTGCAGCATGGGTTGGTTCACACAGCACAACGGCGCGTTACAAGGTGGGAACGGGACAGGTTGACATGGTAAAACAGAAAAAAATGGAATTAGCTGTGACAGAATCCACCATCAGTGGATTTTTAGGTGCCGATGACAAAACTTCATCTTGCTCGCCGTCCAGTCGTCTTCTAAGAATCCAGATTCGATCATCCCTGTCCATCATTTGTCCATTTGTCCATCCATTTCATGTCTTTGCGCTTTAAGAACTTAACTTTGCTGCGGAAGCCATCTCTAGTGGTTTAGATAGCTGGATCTTCAGTTCATCTTGGCTGTATTCACACCTGATTTCTATCTGCTGAGCGCCATTCAGATCACCCACAAAGCACGCCAGTGCCAAGTGGAGAGGGGTTTAATGTGACCATCGGATCGGCGAGGAAGATGTACTGCGTCCTGGAGCGACAGCTGGCAGACGGATCACCTGGCAACCGTTTCCAAACCATTACAACTGAGCCAGCACACAATGTCTGGCATGCTGAGGCTGGACCGGCCTCAACTTCCAGCGAAACTCTCAACCTCTCGAAGCCCTCTGTTTGTCTTTGTCCAACTTCTGTCCAGCGTTTCAGATCATTCCTATCGTGCATCCACCAAGATCAAATCCATCAAGGATGTTGCGTGTAGATACCAGGACCTTCATGACACCATAAGCTATGACGGCTAACACTAACAGTATGTTAATTCTAAGTACGTAATATCTTTTTACTCGTAATGCTCTGTGATTAATCACAAATCCCTGAATTCATGTATTTTCCAGATAGTTATCAAGGACTGCCTGAATGCTCCTTTTAACAATTGACTGCAACACAATAGATTATTAAGAGCTTAAAAAGGTTGTTCATGTTGCCCAAACTCAGGCATGAAGGAAAGGAAAGAAGTTTGTAACTTTCCTAAACAGAAAACCCAACAATCCCATCAACTTTAAGCAGTAACTGAAGTAAGAAAACTTCTCCTAGTCTCTCTTTTATCATCTTTTACACAACTGAATGCAACTATTATCTTAATTTGTGCAATTAATTGCGTCAACATGACAGAGACATGCGACAGACACAAAATTCTTACAGAGCAATGACAGAGGCAGTCGGATGCAGCGAGCAGGAAACCATGATGACCTTTATTTGTGGCCATTTTAACGGTTTTGACCCAACAAGTCGTCCGACAACACGTTGTATGATCTAGTTACAGAGGTTATAATTTGTCTTGGGAATGCTACAGCCAATCCAGTCACATACATTAACAGCTGACCTGTCAAGAAGCAGCCATGAGATACGGTGGCAAAACTTCCAGCGTCCTCATTTGGGGTTATGCAGCGATGAGAAGCCTTCAAAAGTCGACCGCAAATGTGTCCATGGTCATCACTGTATTTGCGCACATCAGCATTTTTAAGCACTATATGTGATGAGATGTGAGGGTGAATGTAAAGACTGCTCTGGGTGAACTGCCTCAAAAGCTTCGACGCACTATCAGAAGGAAAACGGAACATGATAAGAACGTTAACAGGGTCTTTGAATGCACCACTGTGCAGAAAGTGGCGACATTTACCGCACCAGTGAAGAAACTGGCTCAACCGACCTGGTTATCAGAGCTCTGACAGTCACTTCTGTCCGTTTTTTTTCTTTTTTGGTTGGAGGATTGACACTCTGACTGGCTTTTCTGATCTCCCACTCTCACTTTTTAAACGCTCACATACATGCAGCTGTGTGTGTGTGTGTGTGTGTGTTCATCCCCATGCAGCCCGCTGGCTTTGCGCTGCAGCCAAGGCCAAGCGGCTCGGCAGCCAGGCAGCGGGGGCTCTCACGGGGGAACCGCGCAGACTTCTCCTCCGCTGAAATTCCACTTAGAGGAAATATCCTCCATTATCACTGGAGGGAGGACAAACAGTCCAAATGCTGGAGGAGAAAACCTTGAGCTTTCAATCGCTCTCCCCGCCTCCTCACTTCGCCTGTAGAGCAATCTATCCGCGAGATGCTCGAGGTCGTTCATCTTGTTCGCATCGTGGCTGCTTCTCCTGCATCTGTCTCGACTGGAAGCCACGACAAAAAAAGTGCCGCTTTTGTGTGGAAAATATTGGTAAAACATGCGGCACAACTGACCCTGGCAAAAGATGCTCAATACAAGAAAATAAGGGAGCAGTTTAGAGCGGTGCTAGTTTTCTGTCTCCACTACAGTGATTGAAAAGGAATGAAGCATTGAACTCCAAGATAAATAAAACAGTTTTGAAATATCAGACCAGAGAAAATGCCTGTCTGAGGAAGAACTCGATCAGCTAATCACTCAAATTTAGTTAATTTGATGATTTCGCTCAAAATCAGCTGCTTATTTGACTGCATTTCAGGACATCATCACCCGCTGCATCGTAAACGAGGCTGCACAGTCCTCTTAAACTATTGTTTCAATGTTAGAAAATGTTTTGTAGTCTGCATCTGAGTCCATATCTACATCTAGCATAATGATTTCATGGCCCCTGAGTAACGGCATTTAAACATATATCACGTGAAGTGCTATTAGACTTCGCAGGATTGCTTGGAGGTGATGTGTGAACTTGTTTTTCGAACTTGGTTGCGATGAATTCAAGTTTGTTAAAATGGCGTGGAATCCACAGGTGGCAGTCATGTTGTAAGATATGGACGTAAACAAGGATTTCAAGCACTTCAAAAATGAAGTGTTTTGTGAGGAAGGAAATGCATTCGACATGTTTGCCAGAGCTCAAGGATACACACACAAAGCGTTCGGTGAGTAACACCGATTGATGCCACAACGTTTGCTTGTTTAAAAGAAAACTCCACAGGGCGCCTTTAACTTCCTGGATGGAGGTCATAATTATTTCACTACATGATCAGATTTTTTTCACAAGCATTAACGCGCACGCTACATCAAGCCCGAAGACAAGAATGAAAAACTGACATCGCATTGACATGACTCAGTCTAAGTTACATCCTGAGAGGGAAGCAGAACAGATACAGATGAAAAGTCTGCCGCGTTCACGTCAGTCGGGAAGCACTTTCATCTAAAGTGACACCCGCCTGGTCGAGCGTGTGGGCATCTTTACCGCACGATCCCAGAGAGAGAAGCCTGACCTCACAGATGCCGAAAGACAGGCTCGACAAAATGTACGTTCAGGACGCATTAGCGCTCACTTCACTTGGCTCCACACAGTCGTTCAATGAGCGAAAAGGCAGGAGGTCCGTATCGGGATGAATGCATGGAGCAGACAGGTGGAAAAAAGAGAAATCATTTTTAAATACGATATGTGGCAGTCTGCACTTTTTTTCAGTTAAATAACATAATAAAATAATATCATTACACCTGGTGAATTCATGGAAAAATGCACCTTTTTACTGACCAATGCTATTTTATGCATTGACATTGCAACTAATATATGGAGTAATCCATATTTAATCAAAACCAAAACTAAATTCCCATTTTCTAAAACTAAAACATTTCTGATTGGCTTTTTTGTTGCCTGACAGACGTCACCAATCAAAAGCCATATTTTCTACATATCTTTTATCGACCATCACACCGGCCTGACAACAGAAATATAAGAAATAAGATTGAGAAATAAGTCAGAAGAAAAGAAAGACTCTGGTCACTCTGGTCATCTCATGCCTGCAGCCTGCCTCCCACTGCGATGGCCACATCAGACAAACCGCCGAGCAGGACGGCAGCACACATCCTGGTATCTGCACAGCCCGGGGGCACCGCGGCCTGATGGGTAAATCCACGATAAGAGAGTCTTTCACATCAAGACGTTATCCTTGCCGAACAAGCCATCCTGTCCCACAGCTCCTAATTACAATCCAGGCGGGAAAAAAAGTCTGCTAAAGTGATAAATTCCAGGAAGTGACACCTGAAATTTGACAAGCTACAGTAAGTCTCACGCAGGGGGGTATCTGGGTGGGGGTTAAAAAAAAAGGGGTTGGATTTGCTGTCTACTCTCCCGCTAGTAATAATAATATTAACAACAATATAATTAATAATTATAAATTCTGAGAGAGGATGGCTCAGTTTTGGAGAGGTGCCAGCTGACTTTGAGCAGGAAGAGGTGGTAGAGGGAGGGGTGCTGAACACTGCGCCCCCCCCAGGAGCCTGAGTGATAGAATCTAGATTGTAAATAAAGGGCAGCCTCAGGCTTAAAATTAAAAAAAAAGTGGGGCCTCTCTCCATGCTAGCAAAAAAAAAAAAAAAAGCCAGGGAGGTGACCGGTGGGTAAACTGGCATTAAGCTGCCAGCACCCACTCAGAAGCTACATCAGCGGGACAGATTCAGGGGATAAGAGGGAGATAGTCCTCCTCCCTGGAGCATTCAGTGTATCCAAGGCCTGGCTTTTACCTGCAGGGCAAAGCCATTTCTGAGGTATTGAGTGTCAACACCGGGTACGGGGATGAAGGAGTTCACCATCGTTCACACCTTTTCCACGTGGAAGGAAGACAGAGAGGCGGACAGGAACAGCACGCAGACACGTTGGCTGTTTGGGACGAATAAACGCAATTAGAAGAAGACTTTTTACACAAATAAAGTGTGGTGAGCCATAATGTTTTACATTTTCTATGCGACTAATCATGAGTTAATGCTCCATTCAAGAATGAATGAAAAGACAGAAACTTTCACTAGAATAATCCACATAGTCCGCACACTTAACGTTAATTTGTAGCAGTCTCCATAGTTACTCTTAACTGATTTTCACCGTCCGTCTTGATGTGAATCAGGTCTTGAGTCCCTGAGCGATGTACCTCTACGTTCAATGTCCTAGCACCAGTGTCTCCAGAGCAAATGCTGCATGTTTACTGAAACTAAACAACAAATTCATTCTGATTTCTGGGCATAACTGAGCTCTGACCCTCCAAACTATGAGTGCAATTTTTCAGATTACATCTTTAAAGACTTTCACTCGTCGTTAGGCTGCAGAGAACAAAGTCAAGTAGGCGTGATTGGGACGATATATTTTGTCGTCTCGTCAATAAGTGTCTCGTCATTTAGAAAACAGATGCAGCTTCTCTTAGTACGCGACTCGTGTCTCTCCTCCCTCCATTCACACATTTACATTTCAGTGTTTTTTTTTACAATAAGTGCTGGAAAACAACAGCTTGGAATCGATGGAAGCGCCAGACGACAAAGTTTAAAAGAACTGGAAGTAAGACGGTAAAAATTAATGAGCTGTGATTGACAAACACACTAAATGCACAAAATATCACAGATTCCAGACTCACTGAAATTCATTTTACAGATGAGGAGACTTTTTGAGCTTCGACACAACTGAGCCAGGGTGGACAAAATAACAGGAACACCTGGTTAGGGTACCTGGCCCACGTAACAGGTCGTATGTGATCCTTCAACAGCGTTGCTGTCTATAAATCACATCAAACCTTCATGTTTTGTATGAGTGTGAAGGTTTTTATTTTAAAGGGAATTATCTGAAGCTGTTTCTCTCTCCTCTGCTGCTTTTTCAGAGCTGACTGTTGTTTGATTCCCGCGAAGCTTCTGGTTTCAATCTGCCCTTCGGCGAGCAAGTCCTCTTATGTGATCTGACACTGAGCTGCGAGCATGAGTTCTGCACTGTCACTCACACACGCTCAGACACAGCGGTCAGAACACACGCAGACACACACACTAAACACAAACCGGTACACCGCACCAACACAATCTGATTCGAAGACATGCTGGGTCACACAGATCTGCACACACAAACACACCGATGTACACACTAGAATAGGAAACACTTAGGATTTCATATCAAGACTTGATTGTGGGCATTAATGGCTTGTGTGATCATTATTCCAGCATTACCATGATATGATATGACATGAAATGAGTGAAAAATGCATTTCCTTCATTAATACATAAGCGCTTAAAATCTAATACGTTCATCTGTCCTCATCTATGGAGCTCCATCTGGCACGACGTGAAAACTAATTCTTTCCGTGTTTGTCCCGTTTTGAAGGTTGCAGTTTGATGGAAACTGTTGAGCAAAGGATGAAACACAAAACCACAATGCGATCACACTGCCCGAGGCGGTATAAAATCCTACCGCACTCACTTCAGCTGCGCCCATACGCACTTTCCTTCGCTCACTTTCATGCACTTGCTTTCATTTTTACCTCAAAATAACGTGCTTTAGATAATCTGGAGGTACTCGTTGCTCTTCCCCGACCACATTTCTTTTCAGCGGCGTCGCCTTGTTCCCAGATCTTCATTATGACGCTTTCATAAGCGATAGGAATAATGGACAAAGTTATGAATGTGAGACTCAAGTCATTATCCTTTAAGTTTATAAAGTTTGTGAAAATGTGCTAAAGGTGGATTACGTATATTACTCCATCATGTCTAATTCAAGGTTATGGTTCTATTCATGTTTGTACATTAGACATTAAAATTTTTATATTTCTACATACATATTGGTTAAAAAAGCGTTCATTGCATGAGTTTTTTTGTGTTTTGTTTGAATATTATTTGTATATTACCTTGTTTCTATATGAATATGAGATATGAAAAGAAAACTTCACAGGGGAAACACCCACAGGTGAGCAGATCTGTCTGACGCTGCATCTCAGCCGTCTCATTTTCATTCAGATGCTCTGAATGCCTTGTGATTTTGCTCTGAGTGGTGTGTGTGTGTGTGTGTGTTTGTAGGAGATAGAGAGAGAGAGAGCAGGCCTGAAAGTCGGACGCAGACCTGGAGCCCAAGGTGACCTCATTACCAACATTTGTTCCGCTTGTCGCTGCAAATCACACACTGTGTCCGTCAAGATCCGGCAAACGGCGCGCGGCCACGGCAGCCGGTAAACCGCCCGTCCCCGCGGTGGGGGAGAGCAGAGCTGATGCTTCCTGATCCGTGACCCTGGAGAAAATCGGCAATATCGCATCCACATTTGGACAGACTCGGAGAAAATCTGAGGGTCTCTATCGAGGCCAAACGTGGACGGCGGCGGAAATGTAAACGTGACCCGGCGGCTGACCTCATTTAACAGGTCTGATCTCAGGGTATTAAAGGGAAGTTTATGTAGCATGTAGGCACTTCCTCCCTGATCTTGTGACCTCTAAAATGTCTGCTGGGCAGAATATCGATGCGACCTGTGCAACAACTTGCAAACAATGCAAGTTTACATTTATATCAGGCCGCTGTGGAGGAGTCAGCGGTGTCAGAGGTGTCGGCATTACACCGTCTGCAATGAGGAAGATAACTCAACCTGATAACCGTACATTTACTCTTTGCATTCATGTCATTTAGCTGACACGTTTTAGAAAACTTTAAAAAGTGACTGGCTGCAGGTTGGAGAGTTTGCCCTGAGTAGAGCTGTACAGAAAAGACCTCACACCTAAATGACTAGACAGGTCATACGTCAGAAAAGCTCAAATGACGGTTACAAAAATTACTCATGGGGGTTTTCTGAGCTGCCACTTCATGGGTGAAAGTCTGGTTAAGTGTAGGCGATTAAAACATCTTGGAGCAAAAAAGACCAAAAAACGATTGATGCTTAAAAGAAGAGGCCGGACGTGGATCGTGATCTTGGTCTGTTACGTAAGACTTCATTACGAGTTCCACCTTCAGATCATTTTGAAAACTGACCAGTGCTCTTCTTTGTTTGCTAGAAGAGTCATTTGCACTATGCAAGATGTCATACATGCTGTCGTTTTTCTGGTCTCCCCTTCCTGTGCTACGATTAACTGATCCCTTCTGCAAGCGCCAGCCTAAAGGCAAACACATATACAAGGTTATTGGACACATTTACGGTCAGATCTTAATCCAGACTTCTTCGCACTTCTCTCTGAACACGTCCCAGCGTTGTGGCGGTCAGTGCGGTTGAGCAGTGAACATGGACAGTGTGGGGATATGAGGAATGATGCAAAAGGACTTAGCTCAGTGGTTTTCCACACCTCTGCACGCCAGCTGAATAAAACATGGCTGTCAGTTTGCTGGTTTGTCAGTTTGTCAAAGCTCTTTTATAAATTCAATGGCGAATTCAGAAATTAGCTTTTTCCGGCTTTCTCACGGACTTTTGGAGAATATTTGCCTCAACCCTGGCCGAGCTCGTTTGGGGGCTACATACAGCCACGAAGGAAGCTCAGTTTGGGTTTCTGGGATAAAACCTGACTGAGTGTTTCCATCTGACAGATGGTGTCCACGTGTGCTGCAAACAGCTCTTAGTTTGACAAAAAAACATGTGCAGAAAGAAACAAATGAAAAATGACTAATGCAGCTTTACAAGTCAGAAAAGCAAAGAACTCTTTTTTATATATAACAAGATATGTGTCAACAGAATGTGTTAAATCCAGCTCTGCCACAACGTGTGTGTGTGTGTGCATGCGAGCTGATGTTGGAGGCGGCTGGTGATGGCAGCAGCCAGTTAACTGGTGAACATATCTGCCTTGGCAGAGCCATTATGCAGGAGTTGGTCCCATGCCAGCAAGCAGTGGAGCGAGAGAGAGAGAGAGAGGGAGGGAGGGAGAGAGAGAGAGAGAGAGAGAGAGAGAGAGGGAGGGAGAGAGACAGAGAGAGAGAGGGAGAGAGAGAGGGAGAAAAAGAAAGACAGACAGAGAGAGAGAGAGGGAGAGAGAGACAGACAGAGAGAGAGAGGGAGACAGAGAGGGCGAGAGAAAAAGTGAGAAAGAGAGAGAGAGGGAGAGAGAGAGGGCGGGAGAGAGAGAGAGACAGAGCGAGAGAGAGAGAGTGGGAGAGAGAGAGGGAGAAAGAGAGACACACAGAGACAGACAGAGATAGAGAGACATAGAGAGAGAGAGAGAGAGGGTATATGTATGTGTGTGTGCCTGTGTTTGCGTGTGCACACCAGTGAAAAGACATGAAGAAATAATAAGAGTGGTGAAAACATGTTAATGTGCATTTCTGTGTGTGTGTGTGTGTGTGTGTGTGTGTGTGTGTGTCTGGCTGTCTGTCTGTCTGTCAGGGATGCTATGGCCTCCTCACGTGCGCAAAGTAATGTGGCTTCAGTGGTGGATCCAAATATCTGTCTCGCACACACACACACACACACACACACACACACACACACACACACACACACACACACACACACACACACACACACACACTTCCTCCAGCTGATGCTGATACGTTATGGAGGCTGGCGCTGACTCTCTTCCTGGAGAATGAGCTTGTTTCACTGTTTTTCCTCTGCTCTTTAAATCTGTGTGAAGGGCAGGAGTTAAACCACCGAGGCTGTCGGTTCAAATCCCACTGAGACCCAAACACAGCGGAGAAACCACAGCATCTGCTGACTGACATCCTGCCTCGCTGTCCCTCATCCCTCTGCTCTGTCCTTCCCCACCGGTGCCCCACCCCGACCCACCCTATCCCTAAAATAACGTTTGTGTTTTCAGAGTCCGTTAATCATCCTGTGTTGATGATGAAATGTTAAAAAAATTGACCCTCGTTTAGTTTAACGTCATATCTAACATTTCATCAAGGTCTACGAGGCTTTCTTTCATCAGCTTCACAATTCGACCAGCTCCAGTTGCTCTTTGGAGGCCACACGAAGGCCAGTCCAGGCACACGTTGAAATGTGCTATCAAACAAGCCCAGGCCAGTGTTTCTAAGAGTTAAAGCTTTCACCAACTCACTGTCTGACAGACTGAGTCACCCACCCACACAGCTACCTAATCACATCCTTCAATCCATCTGACTTTTAATGATCTGATTTTCATAAAATTCCTGAATATTTTTTGCCATTAAACAAGAAATGCTACCTTATATAATGACCGCAGTGTAAAAAGTGAGCATCTCGCCCTCAGATTACACTTTACTATTTTTGCCATTTAAATATAGTGTCCCTGTCAGACCCCTGCTCCCCCTTGTTTAATCAAAGTCACTGTGAGAGACATCAAGATAAATTAAAAATGAACGAATGAACGTCCAAAGCCGTGCTTGAAGCATCATTACATCATAGAAAACAAAATTGTTGGATGGAAGAAACAGTTCATCTGGAGGGTGGCGACCAACAACTAGATCAGAGGACTCAGTCAGTCGGGTTCAGCACTGCATCTTCAGACTTTAGCATTAGTAAGCTGTTAATGCTTGTATTGCAGCTTATCGCTCTGCGGCGTGTTTTTTTTTACCATCCGGTCAATCTACACCAACTCTGACCTCCGTTATGAACATCACTGTCTGCAGATCAGCTGCCCAGGAGGAGCTGAAGGGACTAACAGAAGCTCAGTGGACAGAAGCTCCATGATGTGGAGGCCACTGCACATGAAGGAGAGAGCAATGTTTTTGTTTATTGGCTAATTTATAATATTTCCCTTCTCCATGACAACCAGAAAGCTCCAGTGAAACTGGGAGCCTTCATCAATCATTATAGATATAGCTGATAAGCTCACACATATTGTTACTGCAGCCACATTAACCTACAGTCCTCTTCTTTGCTAAGACAGTTACTTTAGAGACTGACTCTGCCAGCTAGCCTGAAGGTAATGCACAACGTTGCTACCACCAGGTGGGTGGGTAGGAAACGACTATCTTACATTTAGCATGTAGCATTTAGCAGTTTTATGTAACTTTTTCAGATACCTTGTCATGAATTGAGGGTAGACAAGTGGAATTTTTTTACCTTTTCGTGCCACTAGATGTCTCATCATTCAGTCAATGTTGACTTATTATTATTAATATTTAAAACCATGATCTTTCTATTATATTATCTGGGTGACGTTACATTTCCTCCAAAACCGATAAGCAGACAAGCTGTATATGAATGTAATTGATAAAAAACATAGCTGAGCACAGACAGATCCTTTAAGTCTTTCTTCTAACAGACAAGAAAACTGGAATCCTTTTAAACATTAACTATATCACCTTCAGAAGGCCACTGTAATTTGGAGCACACTATGAAAATGCATCTCTCTAAGTTTCTTTACAATCCAAAGTGGAGAGCGTACAGAAAAAAGTCATACAATCATGTCCTGATTTTGCATCACATGCAAGCAATATGAACCAACCAGAGTGGCGCCACGTGATGCGACAGCATGCAGAAATTCAAACCCTTCATCGTGCCGGAGTAATCTATACAAAATGAACTGAATCTCCAGCAAAGTCATGATTCTGTTCAATATTCACGGCTAGAAACAAGGCAGCGGCCTATTAAAGCGAGCTTCAAACGAAGCCGCTTATCTTTTTAATTAGGCCGCAGGTTGAGAGCGAGTGATATTGCACCCCGAGCTGATGTATATGTAATGCGGAACAGTATTGATTGTGGGGAGAAGACGACGAGGGGGCCCATTCAAGGTGCTAGCTCCGTGAACTGTTCAATACCGGCGCTAATAAATAATATCAAAGGCAAAACCTGGCTAAAGGTGGATGAGATGAAATCTCTTTATAATGCAAAACCCAGAGGAGAAGAGAGGAGAGGGGAGGGGAGGGATGGCAGATATTTCTTTTAGCAGGCAGCCAGGGCGACAGGATATTGCACGGAGTATGCAGCTGAAGAAACAAATAACCCGTCTTTCATCAGTAGCAGATTAAAACAGAAACAGAAAGAGGGATAGAAAAAAGATTCCTAATTATATTCTCTAGAGTTGGTGGGCTTTTTTTCTGACAGTTTTGACACAGCTAATATGCTTTTCTGTGAATCCCCCCCCCCACCCACACATACACACAACAGCAGCACCATCACCCTCCACCTTGCCAGGTTATCTAGGTCTAATAGGCAATATAAGAAGCTATTTACACTTCAAGGTGCTAATGCAACACTTTCCTCAATCTTATTACCGTTGCGCTGATTTTCTCACCTGTGTGTCAACAAGTAGAATTAGACAAAGTGTTTGGACAGCAATATTCCCGACATCAACCCCCCCCCCCCCCCCACCACCACCACCACCACCACCCTCCACTTTCCAGACAAGTTAGCACCCAGACCTCTGCTGGTCTGTAACGTTGTTGACTTTGTGTCAGAGATGTAATTTAAGAGATGCAAATCACTTTGCCGTGTTCAGTGGAGCGCTCGTTTTTCTAATAATAGCAGCTTTTCTACATTTTAAATGAGAACCACGTTTGACATGTAACATTCACAGTTACTTTATGGTACACATACGTGGCGGTGTGTGCAAAATGTGTACATACAAGGAAAGCAACGTCCAACTATATATTCATTAAAGGAAGGCCAATCAGAGAGCAGTGTCTGAGCAGAAAAGCAGAAGTGTTGTCCTGCAAAATGCATTCATCATGTAAATGATCCCAGAAAGCACTGATTTGGTGAGAAGTTGTGTCAACACATTGGTCAAAACTGGACCAAAACTGATTGAAATGTGACATTTTTCTACGTTGTCTGCCAAATACAAACTCTGAGGCTGAATGTAGGAGGTTAGTAACTTAGTCCTTCGCAGAACAGTCGTCCTGGTCAGAGGAAAGTCCTGAAAGCTCTTCTCCAGTTTGCTCTAAATACTTGTGTCTGTGCCAGAATATGATCAAACATAAGGCGCTTCCATGGAAATATGATCATTATTGGACGAAATCCTTGCAGCCACATTTTGAGGGGACACTTCTGTTTCGAACACACGGACAACAAAAACAAGTTTGTGACACTTTTTTCTGCCTTGACAACTTCTCACACTTGGACTGAAGTGGCTGAGTTCACACCCACTGTTCTCTGTTAATGGGGAAACTATGTTTTACAAACACAAGCCAACAGGGGTGAGCATTTCATGTGAAAAAGAGAAATTTGGATGTAGTGTCCCTTTAAGTTCTGCAGAGTTTCCTGCTTATGAAACCATTTCACAGGTCAAAAAGGCTTGAAAGACTGGAACTATTACTCTTTAAAACAGCGCCCATGTTTGGTTAATTTTTTTGTGCTAACAGTGATTCTGCCGGGGTGTCGTTTCTTTCAAATGATGGACATCTCATTTTAGAACAAATATCATTTCAGCTTCAGGTGTTTTATCACTTTTGGCCAAGAATCACAACACGATGACAAATTTAACACAATGCATAATTCATTCCTTCCCGTCACTCCGACAGGAAAATGCAACCTTCTCGATTCTCTGACAGATCTGCACTTGCCCTTTTCCAGCAGGGAAATACTCCGCGCATTAACACGAAATGAGCACAGTAATGTACACCAACGGTTCATTCTTCAGCTCTGTGGCAAAACAGGGACGTCTGCAACAGATAGATGCCTCGAAAAATACTGCGAGGGCAATTTGGTTGAATCTGTGTTTGATTAATATTCATAGTTTATCACGAAGGGGACAGGAGGTCACTTTACATTCCAGGCATTCAGCTGATGCATTTATCCAGAGTTCATCTGGAAACAGCAAAGCCCTTACTCAGTGTGAGTCAGCTGAAATGAGGGTGTTAGCTAAGCACCCGGGACTCTGACTGGTAACGCTGCACATTTGTAGAGCATCCCTTATTTTGGGCAAACAACAGATTTGGACTAGTTTCATTAAAGCTGCCATGTGCTTCATTTTTATCAGTTTTTCACTCTCCCTACAGCCAAAATCACAAAATAATGTTGCGTCAAACGTGTGCCCACAACCGCAGCGGCACAAACACAAGTTCCAAATGGTGATTCTTAGGATTTTGTATGAATTTGTGAAAGTATTTTTCACCAAGTACGGAGGAAAGCACAGCTGCAGCAGCCATTACAGGTTTAAAGGTCCAGGGCTGCTGCCCTTCAGGCCACACTCGACGTCACAGGTGGACGTAGACAGGTGGGGACACCCTTCTGTGATGCAGTGCTGCACATTGTGAACCCTCATGCTAGGTGCTAAGTACATTTTATTTATTCTTTTATTAACTGATTTTCAGGGACCAGATAAGTATTATGATAAGTCAGGCTTCCATACGGCAGAAACATTAGCTGAAAGGTAGAAAGTTTTCATATTTGACCACAGAAGGATAACATTTTCTCACTTTAAGGAACATAAACATGAATGAGAAGAAATGCATCTTTCACATCTTACAGAACTGCTCATGATACATTTCACTGGTATATTTTATTCTGTTGGTACATTTCACTGGTATATTTTATTGTTTATTGCTTAGTATATTTTATTGTCTTAGTATATTTTCATTTCTGGCATATTTTTAATTGGATTTACGAATATTTCTTATTGCATGTTGGTTTATTTTATTCTAGTATCTTATTTTTATTTTCTTATCTTTCTTATGTTGTTTCTAACACGGGGGTTGCAATGCAAATTTCACTGACATGTCACGCTCAATGACAATAAAGAAATCTTGAATCTTGAATGGCAGTTAAGCTAAACAAGGTAAAAGTCTGAAACTGAGTAAAGACACCAAACTACATAGTAATTGATACCTGATCTTACAAAATATGACTGCATCAACATAAGCATGTGATGTACTTCTTTCTGTACTTTCTTGGGGCTTTCCTGGCACTCCTGTCAAATAAATGCCTCAAGTCACTCTGGATGGAAGTTCATTGTTCTCCTTAGAAAGCGCACAGCGTCTTCTTGCCTTAAACCTGAGACTTTCCAGTTACAAAGCAATCTTTGATCATATGACCACAGCGGCTACACGCTCCAACCCTCTCTAACCTCTCTGCCGAGACACACTCGGCTGGAAAAATCTCGTCAGCAGCGCTGCAGTTTGAAGTCCCCGGGAATGCAAATTGAAAATTAAGGTGCACATCCTTAATCTGCTGTTCTAATCCAGCTCCAAAAAGGAGGTAAAAGGAAAGAAAAAAGAAAAGGAAAATCCGTAGGAAGGGCTACATTAATTATACACAAAAAGAAGAACTACAAAAGAGGGCCTGGTCTTTGAAGATACTGAGCGCTAAATGTCACCCGCAGCCTTTGAAGCTCTCGACTGCCTTTGTCTCTCACTTCTCCTCTACATGAAACACGGCGCAGTCGACAGACACAGCCAGCAACGGTGAGGGACATTTCAACCCGGGAGTACACACCCTTAAAAAAGAAGAAAGAGGTGTACTCCACTTGTGCAGGTACGGACCTGAGCTTCACGTTGACAAGTGTCCATCAGGGTGTTAAACGCTGCGGAAAAACTCTTGTTCCGCACTGATGGAATAATTCATTTTCAATCTCTGATCTGAAATGTAAAATCTGCAGATGCAGATACACTGTTTAAACACAAACTATTTATCCTGGTCACACTGCTGCAGGAATATATTGATAATTCAGAGACTGGTGCTATCTGAGGACATCCACAGGATTAAATATTTACATTACTGAAGATTTTAATCGCATTCAAATAAGCTGTTTCTGTTATTGGCAAAATGCTAATAACGACTTTTTTCATTTTACCCGCCCAAGTTACGGTGAATATGGAGATCCCCTGACGTCGACTGCAAATAACACTTTCAAATATTTCAGTTTAGTCTCTGCTGTGTGATTTCTGTCCTCCTCTTGTCATAAAAATAGCTACAGTGTCAAGATTTGTGAGATTTGACTCTTTGCTCAAATTGGCAAACAAATAAACCCCAATTGGCTTAAACTATGTCAAAATGATAAAAGTATCCCATGTTTGTGTCATCATTACAAAATAAACCACAGCATTTGTACGTTAAACCCAGACAAATGTAAATCATTTATGGTTAGTAGGTCTTTTAAGGTAAAGTTGATCCACTCAATCAGTCTGGGATAACTTTTAATATTTTCAGAAATAAGAGTCACTGGTTGCTTAACGCCTGCATGTTATTGGACGTTACCCAGGCTGACTTCCAGTGCGGTGGTTCAGGAGGAATCTCTCTCATTTCATCAATGACTTGCCAATAATGTGTGATATTCCATATTTTAGCTAATGTCAACTAATCCCATGAAATGTGTTAGCCAACCTAAAGCCCATTGATGGTAAATCTTTAAAACTGGCTCACAGATATACAGTTATATAATTTTAAATAGTCGGTAACTTCCTGAATGATCTGGCCACTGTAGTTTTGAACAGATGTTCGCCAAAGAACAGGAAATAGTGCATTTGTCAGGGATTATTTTCTGGGGCGGATTAATACAGATTTCGTGCCCTCATGAATACACTGTCAGCTGGGGCTCACTCGTGTTTGTTATAGATACATCCGGCTCTGGATGCAGGGGCAAGTGCAGTGGGATCAGTCCCTCGCTGGTTGGGTTTTCATGGGATTTGTTGATGTTCAGACAATATAGAAAATCACCATACCAACTTATCCTTTAACAAAGGGACAAAACTAGCCCACTATATCTGCCACATTATCCATCTAACGGCAACACGTGAGACAGGTATTCCTATAAAGGGTAAATAGGATACTGAGCAGTACTGAGTACAAGTTTTTTCCCCGGGGGCTAAAGAAGAATAAACAGAAGTGTGCTTTTTAAAGACAGCAGACAACAGCCAGTCAGAAACAAGAACAACACATCCCAGTTTAACAGGGAGACTGAGTTAAGGCCTCCTGGGGTTTCAGTTTGTCATTGTCACAGGTTCGTCTCTCTTGGTGCAGTTTCTATAATTTAAAAAAAAAACAAAAACAAAAGTGAAACATTCGTATCCGGGCAGATGATGAAACTGGGGTGTCATGGCTGTACATTTTTTTTCAGTGTGGTCTGTTTAATGCTGTGAGCACCACCAATAAAATCCACTGTGTTCAGATGGCAGCAGAAATCCAGCCTGGATATGTGGAAAAAATGCAAAATATAAAACCAAAATGATCCTCCTGGCTAAATAGGACTCAAGGAAAAGTGAAAATATGGTTATAATTTGGGTGGCCTGACTCTTTAAAAGGTCTTATGATTACCTTTCAAAGAAAACGACCAGATTGCTGCCAAAATACCAGAAATACTTCCACCCACCAGAAACAATTTAGAGAAATATGCAGAGCCTGGATAATCTGTTTTACACTATTCCTGCACTCATAATAGTGCACAAGGCTGTTTATAGGAGGCAAAGATTTCTAATTTACAGGAGAGACGGGTTGTGCATGCTCAAATTCAAATGGAAAACCAGCCTGTGACAGATTTTCTAAACTATTAGCTCTATCCCAGCTCAGTTCTTAAAATATTGATCTAATTCTCTCACATCAAAGCGTGATTCCAAATTCATCTCGAACCAGTCCTGAACAGGCGGCTCCGTCCTCGCCCTGTTCTACTTTCCAGTGCAGACAGAGAACCACACGAAGCCAAACCTTCGTTAGCTCTTTTCTATTCTCTCCTCATCCACCCTCTGTCTTTGTAGGGAAAAAGAAATCATGAGAAAGGAGGCTGAGAGGAGGGAGACAGATGACGAGAGCAAGGCTGGGGGAGAGAAATCGGTGCGTGGGGTGGGGGGTGGGGTGGGGGTGCACTTGAGTGCAGTTGTAATCAAGGTCTGTGTGCTCAAGAGGGGCCAATCAATCCAGCTGTCTACCTCTACATCTCATCAGGCATCTTGAAGACGGCTAAAAATGAGTCGCCGGGTCCAGGCAGCCTCCTCAGGCTGCTGAGAGAGAGCGAGCAACAGGCGGCTTCGGTCAGGAGTCTCTAATAACCGCAGCACAAGACACGACCGTCCTCAGAGTCTGAGCTGCCAGGAAAATGACCTGTTTCCTGCTGCGAGGGAAGTGTTTACTGCGGCGGTTCAGGTTTAGTGATGTCATGGTTGGCACTCAGGTGGACACACAGCAGCCTCGAATATCTACACAAATCAACTCGAACTTTGGTGAATGCTCACAAACATATTTGGCCGCTGACCTTCGAAGGAATGGAAGGCGATCACATTGGCTGTGTCGCACCAAAGAACGCCGCTCTGCCGAACGTGAAGCCACGTCTATACAGCTTTCCTGGAAACCGAGACCAACAAGATGGACGCAGGAAGAGCAGCTGCTGCCAAAATAACAACTGATGGAGAGCCGAATAAACAACAAGCACGCATCACAAATCTACGACTGTCGTAGATCTACTGTTTTCCTTGTTTATAATACACAATAATGGGTAAAAATTGAGTTTAGGTGCATTCATTGTTCAATGAATTCCTGCAAGCCATGCAGGTCAATGCATGCCTTTGGATTTACCTCTAGCACTTTGTTGCAGCAGTGCCGGTCACACAAATACTGAAAGTGGTGACACACCTGTGGCACACACACACACATATATACCGTCTTCTGTGTAAGAGATCTGGATGTGATGGTGAACCATCATCTTGTTGGGTAATGCCACTTTCCTATTTCCTGGTGTGGCACCTCTCCAGAAATCTGCCGTTTCATCACATTCGCGCGCTGGAGTCGGCACATGCGGGCTACTGTACTCACCTGCTCAGCCTGAATGACACGTCCAGCGTGTACTCCTCAGCTGGTGCATGTCAAACCACTCACGACTCGTCGACATGGGCGGCGTGTTCACATACAGAATTCTGATTCTGAAGTCTAGAAACTTTCCAGCTGTACAGTCACACAGTGTGCGGTATGTTTGGTCTATTTACAGTCATTTTACACGTTATTTATGCAGACTGATGCATTGTTGCAATGTGAAACTCTAAACTGTTTTTGCACCAGTGTTCCCAGGACAAATCTCTGCACATTTAATGAGCTTGGCGGTAGAAGGAGGCCCGACATTGGGACAACACTGCTTACAAATCACCGTCTGCAGAGATACATTTATGCATATGTAGTTTTAAAGTCACAGTATTGGGTGTAGGGATACTGCTATACTGAAGCCGTATTTCAAACTCACAAATGTATTTATTTTCCTTTGAACATATTTAATTTGATCTCCACCATTCTGCAAAGTATAGTGAGGCTAAAAGGTAAACAAGGTTAAAATTTTAGGGATACAAATACTATTACAACAGTGATTTAAAAGACACGAATGGAGCGAGATGAGAGCCTAGAACAGTCACCCTTCCTGTCAACACCGAGAGAAAACATCTTCAGCATGTCCTCTGAGTCTCTCTTACTATTTCAATGACTGTACTTTCATGATATTACAGGTACCATGTGTCATATTTTGTGCCAGAAAGGAAGCTTAAAAAAACAGCAGGATGAAAATGTGATAATTAGGAGCAGTCATCAGACAGACATGGTCATTAAATCTGAGGATATTAAGGAAATTCTATGAGATGATTTTGCTCTCATCCATTGCGGTTTAAAAAATGTACCTTAAATTATTCAATCCTCGTGCTAACAAGTTTTGGGGAGGTCAAGGTTCTTTCGTTCAGTTGGGATTACAAAGTTAGTGGGATATAAATTATAGGTAATGCAGTAGGATTTAAATTAGATTATAAATAAAATATGAAGCTAAGAGGCACCTTGACACTGTCCTGTCATTTTGAATGTAAAAGATAGTACTATTATGGGCCTATTCGCATAAAAATTAAAACGATGTGTTGCTTCTCATGTATGTGTATGTTTGATGTGTGTGTGACCAAATCCTTTTTCTTATCTGCGTCTGTTTTGCAGCCCAAGAACTGTCACTGGTTTCCTGAAAAGCAGCTACACAAGCAGCACAAATGACAAATCATGGTTGGAAAGTGCGAGAGCCGCCGCAGAGTTTAACACTCCCACCTCTCACGTACAATATTCTCACAGCAGAAATGTCGCAGCACAACCAACGGAAGCCCTCTCCACTACGGCTCTGTAGATGGGGGAATGATGCAAAAGTGATGCAAGCGCGAAGCCAGCTTCGCTACAAGGTGGCCATCTGGGAGAGGTCTGCCAACCCCGCAGCAAACGTCAGGAGCTCAGGCCAACTCGCAGAGATCCTGCCAGCTGCAGGAGTGGGAGAGAGGGGCTGGCGGTGCCAGCAGGCCGGTGCCAGCGCCGGGGAAATCAGGCCGGCTGTTTGGCTGAGTGGCTGGCAGGATGGCTGCGCGGTTGGCTCGGGGATCACGTTGCACCGCTGTGCAAACTCGAGCTCGGCACAACACCTGTGTCCCCCGCCCTCGCTCCAATCCCTCCCCTTCGCTCGACGGCAGGACTCACAGATGCTTGCAAAGCTCCAGAGGACAGCGCGCAGCTCCCCGCTCTCTCTGAAGTCAGACCAAAATAACCACAGGTGACTCTGGATCGGCGGGGGGGTGTGCTGGCTTTTTAAAGCTCGGATGAGGCATCTTGCAATTCACAAAACGCCTCCAGCTCTGCTTTGACGACAGGCGAAGAGATAAAAACGCGGCGCGGTGTCACAGCAAATTGCATCACTAAACACCAGCACGCCCCTCATCACTTTCTCTCCCCGTTTAGACTCTTTTCTTTAGCAACAGGTGAGAGAAACTTCTAGAATCGATTAGCCTTCGGCATGCGATGAAAACTGATTAGCAGGTGAACTGAAATGAAGTTAACTCAAATAGATTCGCCTGCTCCTGAAGGGCACAGAGAGACTGCTGGATGGATCCCAACGCCGGAGCTGCTTCCAATGCAATCACTCCAGCAATCAATGGGAACAATTAAAGGAGTTCCACGCAGCGACGGCGATGACACAAAATCGCTCTGTGCTGTTACTAATGACAGCCTGTATGGATAGGTTGTCAAATATGACCATAGGACGTTTCTTCAACTGTGCATATCGCCGAAAGAAGCGTCTGAGCAATAAGAAATGATAATGTGCAACTCAAAGGTTTGGGAGTCATTTCACTCAACACCTAAATAAGAAGTTAACATTCAAAAAAACACTGCACTTATGTGTTATATAGTCAACACTTAATGTAAGTGCCAGACATGAAAAGGGCTCCCTTGAGAGACAGCTGATGTCAAGACAGCATAACAAAGTTGGCCATTTCCAGGCATGCAATTTACAGCTAATGGCGATGACGACGATGATGATGGTGACGGCCTTTGAAAGGCAGTGTTAGGGAAGCAATCTGCAGCTCTGCGAGATAACTTTAAATTGTCCATAATCACAGGATCTGAGAGCATATAGGCTGACAAAGTCACGCAAAGACATCCAGCGGTGTAGCTGCAGCGGTAGCTGTGTGGCAAACTTGTGCACACAGATAACAATTTGAGCGCATTACTCAGGCATAATTACGCATACATTTCCTTGCTTTGTTATGACACACAAACCCATGCAGGGAGCCGGTGCTGCGAGATGAGGTCTCCGCTGCAGTCTGAGGTCCGAGGGCCTGCACATCCATAACAGGGCGAAGTGAGGTAGATGAAACACATTACTTTGACCTAAAGAGCTCGGTAATTACATTTGGCATTTTGACAAGTGTTTAGCTGCAGTGAAGGTCAGTGCTGTCAGCGTGCGAGATCTATGCTAATCCACTCAGACGGAAGAAAACGAGGAGACGAAAAGTCGAGGGAAGGGAAGAAAAGGCCCAGACGCAACTGATGCCTTTGTAGAAGTAACTTAAAGCCTTCCCCCACCCAGACATCAGGCTCTGGTTTGAAGCTGTGTGACAGAAAGATAGCATCTGTCAGAAATACTGACTGATTCATTGCTGCATTATTGCAACGTCCAGATGATTGAAATGCAAAGACCAGGAACACCAATAACTATACCAGACTTATACTTTGAATAGACGCCAATCTAAAACAACCAATAAGAGATTTACAGTCCGAACTGAACAGGTTGATCTCCTCAGGTCACAAACCTGGGACTCACGAACAAAGACCCACTGGAGGATCTCATGTGGAAGAAGATCTTTAAATTCCGAGTCACAGGTAGGCTTGCGAGTCGTTGTTTGAATAGGTTAAAGGCCGAACAGGTTATGGTTGCTTAGAGAGTAGAGTTAAACTGGACAAAATGGACAATTTCCATTTTTTTTGTAGAAATAAAGCAGGCAGCGCCTAAACAATGCTATTTGCACCCAAACCATGATTGAGTCCTAAATCTAATCAAGTAATTTTGCTGCCTAAACTTTATCAAACTGTGGCTGAAAACTGAAAATAATAAGTCATGTAATGTAATGTAATGTCTTTCTTTGTATGCATGATTGTCACAGTGACTGTGGAATATTATATTTAATATCTCACATCTACTGTTTGGATACTTTGCCTTTCACATGTGCAGCAGTTATTACTGGCTGTGCGTATGGCAGCTAGAAAGGTAAAAAAAAAAAATGCATCCACCTCTCAAGTCACACCTCTTCTTAAATATTTCACACTTCATGCCCCAAAGCACTTTCAGCCATCTTGTCTTTACGTAGACGGTGTAAAGTTCTGCTTTTTTAAGGGGCTTTATGCTCACACGGGTCAGGTTCAGAAGAAAATGTGAAGGACGACCAATGACTTCCTGACGCTGGAGGACACAGGAGGGCAGAACAGTATGAGGTCATCGTTTGCCAAATTTGAAAATAGCCCAAAGACACAGAGAGATCAGCAAATGTCATAGTTTAAAACACCTATGCACATTTCTATATTTTCTAAACTTAAGATAAAATAAGCTGATTTAAAAACATCAGCGCTAATAAAACTTTAAAAAGTTCTTTTTTGATTGATATGTGAACGAGATGGCAATGATACCACACTATTAAAGGGATTTCTCCATTAATTAGCATGTAAATTAATCATTCACTGGTGTCCCCTCTCCAGGGGGACGATGTCTTTTTAACTTATTAAACTGATAGTGACCTCTCTACCAGGAAATTATTTACATGTCAACACACAAACCTAACTTCAGATGCAACACTGACTCAGTGCGCAAGCATCTATTGTCCAGCTGTAACAAAGACGGGTCAGTTTAACTCGAGAAGAGGCTGTGACGGTAGGAAAGACAGACCCTGAACCTGACCAACTGTCCTAACCGTCCGTAATCCCCAGAGCGGAGCTTTTGGGCTTGCGTGAGTAAGTATCTTCACACCGAGAGCCATGATTAGCATGTATGCAAAAACAAGTGCTGGTGGGATAAAGAAGCAGAAGTCAAATGAACAGACGGCGCAGGGATAAGAGCATCTCAGCTGCTCTCCTGCTTTAAGTGCTAATTGAGCTGCCCGCTGTCCTGACCCTGACCCCCCGGCCTATTCACGGGGTCCCGTTCTCACGGCCGTGACGCACCGCTGGAAGCAGCCTCTGGGTCCCCCGCCCACCCTCGACCGGACAATGAGGGTCACCACCTCGCTGCCCACCATCTTGACATCCACCCCCACGTTTGACAATGGCCCCCGGTGGCCCCGGAGTCGCTCACAATGGACGGACGCACGTGACGGCAGCGGTAACGCGGCTTCTTAAAATGCAACGCCGGGTCCGGCCGGCCTGGCTGCATTAATCGGACCTTTTGCCACCCGGAGGCCGGGTCACAATCGATCCGCTGTAAGACGGAGAAAGATGAGGAGCTTTAAACTGAACTCCTGCGAGACTGCATTCAGAACTGGCTTCACTTCTTCTATCGCATAAGAAAATTACACTACTTCGTCACATTAAAGAGCTATACTCGAGCATTTCAGAGTACTCTGTACTTTTACTCTACTACATTTATGATTGACAACAGATTTTTCATACAAAACACAACATCTGCTCGTAAAATCTGATCCAATCAGTGCAGATAAAATATGCAATAAGGTATAAAGGGGTTAAAACGAGCTCCATCTTGACCACCTACAGCATCAAAACACTGCTGTTAATGTCTGTTAATGCATCAAAATAATTTCTTAATTAAACACTCCAAAAGGGTAACTGTGCCGTAATTAGTAGTTTTATTTATAATACTGTATAATTATAGTAATAACAACAAATAAGGTGGAAATAAGTACTAAATTAAAATATTAATATTTAAATAATACAGTATGTATATATATAACTAATAAATTAATTGAATGAATGAACTGCTTACCTTACAAGTCTGTTAACTTTGGTTTATAATTTTATACTTCACAAATTAATAGATTTTCCACTTTTATTCAGTATTCTCAGACTTTCTTTGCATATTCTCAGTTGCCACTTTACTAATGTCCTCGTTATTAGAAACACCTCTCAGTAAAAATCCAACTCAGCTAGCAGCATCAGAAAGCGCAGCCTCGACATTAAAGCGTCTGAATCCCTCCTCCGCCACCGTGCACGGTTCAGCCTTTAACCGTTGCTTTGGCATGTCTTGCTGATGTATTTGCAGAGATTAAATCAAATAAAACTGAATTGTTTTTAACACAGCTGCCAAAAGCATTCCACCAAAATGCACAAGTTTGTGACAGAGGAGATGGACGTCCAGTCTGTGCCATCCGCTGCCGAGCGGCAATAAATGATGATAAAACGACGTCATTACAATGGCCGTGTAAAGCTTAATGTTTCAGAAAAGCGCTATAAACCCTGGCCAGGGGGGATAATGTACGCTTTGGGATGGATTGATATTCTAGTTGAATATGACAAACGACACTTTAAAGACGGCCCGCCCACGCTATTGCACTTTAGCTGAGAGGACGCCATATTTCATTTCGAGCACGTTCTGTCAAATGTTTGCATTAATAACAACCGAGGCTCATCCGTGACCCCGCGGAGCCGGCGGGAGCGGCGGGCGGGAAATGAGAACGCCAACAATAGCACTTAAAAACAGGAGAGAGGCCGTTGCATAATCAGCACGGAGTGTGTCTATACGTGTGTGTGTGTGTGGGTGAGGAGGTGGGGTTGCAATTATCAAGCAGGGATGAGACGTTGGGGAAAGTTATTTGGAGGATGTGTGTGTGTGTGTGTGTGTGTGTGTGTGTGTGTGGATCTGGAATTGGGCCCAGGGAATATCAGGAAAGTTCTCTCTCTCTCTCTGGACTGACAGCTTGGCTAATAGCAAACATTCCTCCTCTCTTTATCCCCCACTTCATCAACACCCTTGCCTCATTACTGTGAATCACACTGTAGCCTGGTGCGCAGGCACGCACACACACACACACACACACACACACACGTGCACACACACCTTCACAATGTCTTCACTGCTGGATTACAGGGACTCTCTCCATGTGACAGAACAGGCTGAACTGAGTCATTTTGATTTGATCTTAAAACAGAATCACTGAAGAACCGTCTTCACTTTCTTCAGATAAAAAAAAAAAAAATGTCCTGCTTTTGATCATATTCCCAATATGACGCTTACAAAGGAACATAAATTCACCATTCTGCTGGATTGATCGTCTCCATGTGACCACCAAGAATGGAAAGTGAGAGCAACGGAGGAACTTGTGCTTCACGTTACTGCTGCCACACTTCACATTTATCGTATTTCTTGTTTTCACTGGAGCTCTTCAGCTCACACAAACCAGGACAGGTTTCCAAAAAAAAGGACTAAAAACATGATCATGATGGGAAAATAATCAACACGTTCTCAACGAATTAATGACTCCCAAAACAGCATCAGACCGAAGAGACGTTACATCGAGTGAGATTTGCTGGTTAGACCAAAGCTAAACGAAGAAGCTCATGATCCACGTCGCGGTGCTTCTAAGTGCTTTACAAAGGCAGCTGGACTTGGTTGAAGACGTTCTGACTCTCATCCAGAAGGCTTCTTCAGTCCAGTTCACTTTGTAAAGGACTGAGAAGCTCACAGTAAACTTTCCCACAAACACTGAGGGCCATCTATGATTGTAAAAGCATGATTTTGAAGTTCTGGAGCAGTCCCTCTCATTTGTCTGATCAACATCCCCTAATCCGTGAGCGGCAGTGACTTCATGACTTTTACAGAATCAGCGTGACGTTCAGCATGTGTGTCAGCTGTGGCTCAGTGTTGGGGGTGCGGGCCCGGATCAACTGGAGCAGGGAACGCGGAGTAGGTCAGACCTGAAGCCTCATTCATCACGAGTCCGGCCTCAGTCTGGAAACCTGGGGCACTGGCTAACATATTTAGCAGATGATAGCGCTAGCAAAGGCGAGTAGTGCCATGTTGAAATTAAACTTCTTTAATGTGATGTATTTCCTGTTGAAACTGTGAGGAAAGTGGAAAGTGGAGAGGCTTGAAATGGCTCCTCTGGTTTTTGGTTAAACCTCCTTGTTCAGCATCAAGCCTCTTTTTGAGTTTAAACTTGGGTCAAACTGCTGCCTGATTGGCTGTCAAAGCCGTGTGTCCCTCCTCTTTTTCTTCAAGGTAAACCTCGATCTGATCGGCAACACGAAGGCTGACTGTGTGTCCTTTTGACAGAACTCATCAGACTTTTCATATTTGCGAAGGACATTAATGAGCCGACTCATTTCCCAAACAAAACTAATTTCTGGTGTCTCTTTTTTTTCCACCGTGTTTTTTCAGGCACACATCCAGCTCTCCAATGGATTTCCACCCAAAGCCAAACATGGCTGCTCAGAGATTTGTGACACGATCCTGCTGGCTTCCTTTCAAAATGGGCTAATACCAAAATACCCAAACTGAAAACTCACCACGAGGTGCCAGTGCGGGTATGGCAGGATACACATCTCACTGAGGAGTCATGAGTTTTGAGAAATGTTCATCTGGGGTCTCAGGTGCGGCAGCCAGCCAATGATAATGGCCCGTCTTTTTCTCTGTCAGTATAAAGACAGCATTACTCAGCCGAGGAACACCTACCAGCCACGTTGGCCACATCTGCGGTGCTGACGTTCTGAGTGTTCGGGCTCACTTTGAAGGTCACGGCGGGGCCCACCACCCTGTAAAACACACACACACACACACACACACACAGTGAGAAGCTTCACAAAAGACATCCTCAGAATCTATTTTCCACGGCGGCGAGGTGTTTTTCAGACGGCGGGAGAAAAGGAGTGCTGCTCATTAAAGCTCAGCCATACGTGGCGCTTGCAAAAAAAAAAAAAAGCTTTAACCTGTGGCGATCCTTTAGGCTGTTGCAATCCCCATCACCACTGCGAGATAACCTCTTGAATCTCAATGTAATGCGCCCGGCGGCGTTTAAGCACGCTGGGAAATGAAGAGAAGGGGGTCGGGCATGAGAGGATTCTGGTCATCGGCGAGAGGACGCTCCGATACGTGATTCTCAGATGAGCGAATGCATTCCTCGCGGCCCAGCTTACGATACATTTACATTTTGATTCGACGTATGGTGATTGCGGCGCGTATTGTGGTGATGGATGTAAATTGAGGGTGACAGAAACCGGGGCAGCGAGAAAGGCAAGGAGAGAGACAACGTGGACATGAAAGGGGACAGAGAGACATCTGTATTGTTTTTCTTGGTGCTTTGGACGGAGCTTTTTCCTCCTGTTCATCCAGCATTCATGCCAATAAAGCACCATGAAGTGAAACGCTGAGGGAGCGGCGGAGAGAAGCTGGGTGGTCAGAGGCAGAGCGGAGTCTCCCAATGTGATTAACCTTTTGTTTTTCCTGCTGTAATTCAGACTAAAGGCCCGGCAGGAAGATATATTACCAGGTTCCCCTCCAGGAAGTGTTGTGCACTGTTATAGGAAGTGACTGCTACTCTAACGCCACTATAAAATATGGAGACATCATTAATGCAGCAGGTCCCATCCTAAAGCTGTCGGCTTTTAAGACGTTTTCAGGGATTCAGAAAAGTGGTTTTGGTTTCAGGTTGATGGATTGAAATTGTTGCGCCTCACTTCAGTTTCACTAGAAACATGAAGAAAGTGAATAACTGTCCGATTCGCAACATCGAAATGAAGTGATGAGCAGCACAAAATTGAAAGAAAGGAAAACGCAGACGGTAAAAAGAACCAAAAAGTGCAAAATGTAATCTAAAAAAAGGTCACATTTACAAGTGAAACAAACAATAAAACCTTTAAACGATCTTTTCTCTCCTGGATCTTCAGTCTTTTTCTGATGAGCATCGCTCTAGCAGGCTTCTGTCCGTCCTATTTCACCAACCGTCAGGTCAGAAAGTCCAAAGTGTCTCTTTCCAGACAGCCTTGGTTTGACATTCCCAGCCACACAACTGTTATTGTGGGTTTTTAATTGGGTTTCTTGGGCCCTGAGGTCAGCGTATGAAAGAAAAAACATGAACTGCACCAAACTCAGAGCAGTAACGCTACACTATTCTCACATTTAAAGTGCAATAACAAACTAATTAGACTGGGTCAAATTAATGATCCCCAGGGGGAAACGTGGTGAGTCTGAGTGCTTGGATTGAAAAAAAAAAAAAAAACTAATTTCCTTCTTGTGTCTCTTGTTATGAATTCCACGATGTCCTGTCCTGCTCTATTCTACACCTGCTATATTCCACATAATATCTTTTTTTTTGGAGCAAAGTTCAAACATAAAGCAGCCGAAAAGACAAATATTTGCGCCTGTTTCTGGCGGTCAGCCGGTCTGGCTGAGGAACTCCACGCAACGCTTTGCCTCATTTTTCTGACCATTATTTCTCCTCCCAGGAGTGAGGCGGATATATTTGTCACATCTATGAAGTGATTCATCAGCCGGGTGCGGGCGGAGTCTCCGTGTGATGAAGAGGGAAAATCACTCATGTTGAGTTGATCACATATCCATCTGTCGGCCCCCGCCACCCAGGGCAGCTCCCACACAAAGGCGCCAATCGACTCTGAACCTCGTGAATAACCCCGACGCTCGGGCCGGGGAAGCTCACGTGCAGCGATTTCTGCATTTCCTGTTGCTCATATTTATCATATGGAAAAACATTAGAATATATAGTGATGTAGTAACATGGTAGATATGTCAGGTGTCTGCATGTTAATGCTGATATAAAGATTCAGAGAGAAACTTGAGGCGTTTTGGCCAAAACACAGAAAAAAAAAAATTTAAAAAGTACGTCTGATTTTTCACGTTCATCAAGAAGTGATAAACGCATCACTGTCGTCATGTCTAAACCTCGAGGTTTTCAAGAGAATTTTAAACATCACTGGCTGATAAAAAGCACTTTAAAAACCCATTGATGCGGCTGGAAATGTATTTTCATTAAGATGCTAAAAATCTGATGTCTTCGTCGTTCCGAGGTTTTAATCTAACCGCAGCGTTGTGAAGACTGATGGCATGGAAAAACAAGAAAGCGCCGCAGATGATGATGATGATGATAACGGAAACGATGCATCCCACCATCTGACAGCTACTCTGACGCTGTGATTGACAGCAGAAACAGATCAGTCACGTTTAAAGAGATAAAACACAACTTCAGAAACACATTTATACACTGGATGCTCCTTTATACAGATACTAAAGGATGAACCAAAACAAATATTTTTCCACTTTCCAATGTAAACAAATACCCTGAAACAGTATTCATAATTACTTATACACTTGTCAGTGGTGGAAGACGTAATAAAATCCTTTTCTTAGGAAATCTACAAACCGTCCAGTAGAAGCACTGATCATAAAACTTCCTGTTGCTCTTTTAACCTCGATCGACGTGACGCTTACAGCTCATCAATAATGACGACCTGCTAAATCATGAGGTCATAAAACAACTGAAAAGAATGTTTTGCATTATTGCAGTTTATCTGAAGGATTACATGCCACTTGAGAAACTGAGAGGAATCTTGAAACCTCGAGACAAAGTTTAAAGTCATCGTGGCTTTGAGCTGAAACAAGGCTGCCTCAGAGTTGCTGGAAAGAAACACTCGGAACAGTCATGTTAACTTATGCTGAGTGTAAAAGCTGAATATATCTTAACTAATATATATAGATAAGCCACTTCAGTCATGAGACTTCCCAGATAGAAAATTAAAAAAAGGTGCAAAACCTCAATAATTAGTATACAGAACTGAAAACTACAGCAAACTGTATTTGAGAAAACTACTAAACTACATAAATGCCAGTCAAATCTTCTAAGAAATGAATTAAAAAACTCTCTTTCATTCAAAAACCGACAAACAGGCCTATGTTTTACCCTCACTTTTTATAAAATTAGGATTTAAGGTCACAATAAAGCTTTTATCCCACACCAGTTGATTGTGGAACAATAAATCAATCAAACGGTGATGGCGGATTTTTCTCACTTGTTTAGAAAAAAAATAAAACATTAAAAGACTGAAAATTGGGATTAAATGAGTGATGAAGATGTTGAGCTTTCATCCTCACATCCAGCCAGTTCAGGCCCGCTCTCTCCTCCTAGTGGCAGCTCTTTGATATGACCCTTCAGCTCAGACACAGACATTACATCACCTCAACCCTCCTGTTTAAAAAAGAAGAAGAAGAAAAAAAAATCCAGTCTACACTCAGTGACGGTTACGCAACAGCCATCATTATTCGGCGGCCAGCTACAGTAAAAGGCTGTGCGAAGCCACCCACATCAACGCTTCCCTCCCGCCCTCTTCCTCGCCCTCGACCACTATCGGGCCACCGCGGCAGCTAAAAACATTTCCAAGGCCATTTTGCTGAAAGCGCTCACCGTCAGTATTATCTAATCAGTATCGAATTGTTCCAAATGAAACGTAAGGGTGTGAGTCACTCTCCAGGTTTGTTTTGCGTCCTGGCACAGTGTGTAGGCTCACTTTTATGATTCATACGTTGCCAGCGTGGAAGTTTTGCTGCAGGCCAGCTGAACCGCTGCTGCTCTCTGGCTCCGGCCCCGAGAGGAAGCTGTCAGGAAAGGGAAGTTTTGTTGTCTTTTCGGTGGCTGGGGTTGCACAGGTCGCTAACTACTTTGTTCAGAGACATTTCTGTTGTTGTAATATGCTAATCTGGTGCTGTTGTGTGAGGTGTAAGGTGGAGGTGCCTGCGGTGCTGCTGCCCGGCAAATGGATGAAGGGGACTTTGTACAGCGGCTGAGATGAAGTAGAAATGTATGGGAGGGAGGGACACACATGCTGCTGTGGCTTTATACAGTGCTTTCAGTTTAGTTACAGTCAATGGAACGCAACAGAGCCCGACTCCTGTCCTTCAGCTTGATAAAAGCATGTCAGGTAATCAATGAAGATGATAATACAGTGCACTGTCTCCATTGCAGCGTTGTAAATAGATGTTAGAGGAACTCTGCTCGTGTTTTTCTACCTATCGTTCTTAAAAAGCAAGCTTGTCATCTTCACTGATGTGAGATACATGCAACATGCTTCTAAAGAGTTTGTTTGCTGAGTCCAGTGTGAGAGAACAAACACTGTTACGGTAAAAGTAAGCATAAAAGAAGTTTTATGTGTTATTTCAAAGGAAGCTTTTCTTTTCTCTACTTCCTGATACTTCCCTCTGCTGTCTTCACCTCAAGTCCGACACATATTCATGGCACCACCGCAGGGTTGTATGTCGATGCACTGCAGAACACTGTAGTCTCAACTGACTGATGGCAGTTTTATTCTTATCAGAGCTCTGAAGCAGCATGTACAGCACTGTGTCAGCAACAGCTCTGTGTTAGGAGAAATCCCTTTAGCAGCTATTCAAGGCAACAAAGCAACACAATGTAGTTCAGGTAAAGGAAACTCTGCCACACCTGAACTGAATCATATTAACAGGAGAAACTCCTTCGTTCCACTGCTGATGATGTGAGAGTTACTTCTACTGAGCACCGGCAGGTCTGGGTATATTAAGTCAGCTGTTTCTAATGTCATTTTCTGTACACTAATGCAGTAACCTGCCTTATTCTGTCTTGTTTCAGGATTTGGATACAAAAAAATATCTCTAATTAAGATGCACGTGACTTGAACATGTCAGGCTTAATTTTTAAAGCAAAGTCCATGATGTTTGTAATATTTCCATTTGACTGAAAACACATCCTGGGCTTGAATATTTACCTCACTGTAAACATCATACAGCTTCAGTGAAGAATATGATATACAGTATATATATATGTGTTTTATATAAGATAATTTTACAAACCTTTAATGTATATGATGCGAAATCTAACGGGAAAACTGGAATTTAAGAAGCTAAAAGAGAGGAAAAAGCTCTGGAAAGCAGCTGTTGGTGGTGTGGAGGAGCAGGGCGGTAAAAGCCAGAGGCAGGCTGGGTAAATCAGGAGAGGCGGCGAGCTCAGTGTCAGTGTAAAGCCTTTGTCTCTGGGCTTACTTATTCTGGTGGAGGTGACTGCCGTTGCCACCGCGGCGAGGAGCCGGGCAGCCCTGGAAAATAAGCGTGGCGCCTCTGACAAATTGTCAACTCGGCTCCCCCTGCTGGGCTTTCACTGCGCTCGCAACAAAAGAGACCCCCGGCTTTCTCCCGCTCTCTCTCTCTCTCTCTCTCTCGGTATCTATATCTCTCTCTCTCTGACGCTCTCGCTTTCTCTGCCTCCGATCCATCACTCTCTCCAGTGTATAGCTCCCTGCTTTCATTCCCAGAATAGGAGAACAAAGACAAAAGGTGCATTAGAACAGGAGAACAGTACGGGCCACCCAGGGACTGAATGCAGCAGCCGAGCAGCACGGCGAGGTGCCGCGAGAGAGAGAGTGTGTGTGTGTGTGTGTGTGAAGGTATGTGTGCATGTGTGGGAGTGTGTGTGTGTGTGTGAGAATCGCACGACCCCGAGCCACCCAATCCCCACCTGTCCACACACACTCACAGATGAATGCACGCATGAATTCTTCCTTCTCTGTCTTACTTCAATTCAATTTGGAAGCTGCTTCATCGACACTGTGCAGTAAATTTACTGCATGAAAACCTCAGTACACACAGGTGTGTACAGTGTTCAAGTATAAAGTCACCACATCGCTTAGTGTTTCTATCAGTGGTGTAAAAAGTTTCACCCAGCTGCTGCAGAGCCACCTCTGTGAGGACTAACACAGGCCCACACAGAGTGACTGTCATTGAAGAATCAATACTTCATAACACCGTCAAAATATGCTGCTCCAACAAGATAACACAACGATAATCCAAAATCATTCTGCACATATGATTTTATACTCGTCTGAAAATCACTCATCAAATCCAAATTCCACTCGACTGGAGCGCAGTGTGTGTCGCGTTGTTTGTCGACCTAAAATTAAACAATGCAGGTCGTGATACGAAACTGAAGTCGCTCAAATGGCAAATTTGAAAATGCTTCAAACGACAGAAAAGTGTGTTCTTACAAGGTTTGCTCATTAGTTTTGCTTTGCTTTTTTTTCAGCCGCTCCGCTGAGTGCTGCATTGTGGAACCATTGTGTGCGCGAACTGAGCACTTTGAGTCTGAATGTACACCTCGTTCTGCCAATTCTCCACTGCAAACAAGCTGCTTTCTCGAAACACAGGGTTAGAATTAGCATATACAGTGGCAGCAGATCTCAAGCTGCTGCGTTTCCAAAGGCGAGGCATGAAAACTGAAGGCACGTAGAAGAAAGACACAACATGCTTTTCTAATGTCCGTCCGCTGTGGGTTGTTACCTTGCTCGAGTATCTATTACGGCCTTTGGAATACACACGGCGACGGTCATCTGAGCGAAGAAGTGCACGTGCTTTGATGAGCGAGTGCATAAGAACGGTCGCAGTGTCAACCATGGAGGAAAGTAATTGGAAAGTGGCAAATAGTTAAAAAAAAAATGTTCTGTGGCTCATTTTATAGCCAATCAAAACAGCTGGAGGGGAAAGCCAAAGCAGCAAGTTGTGATGTTCTATTTCATGGGTCTGGTTGGCTTCCTGGTGATTTGGAAGTGCTGCGAAGACCGGGGTGATGTTTGTGCTTGTGTTTGTGTGTGTGTGTGAACTTTATGTGTCGGCTTCAGGGTCAGAAGTGAAGGGTTAATTCAGCTTGATTACAAATTGGGCCTTATTTTCAGTGCTGGCATCTACAACTGTGAGATCCAAGAAAACTGCAAAACATCACTAAAAGTACGTCATTGTGCTGAGAAACGCAAAAGGTTAAGTTCAGTTAAGTCAAACTTAGGAAGCTAAACTGTGCTAAACAAACAGACATGGTTCAACTTTGAATTTCAAGGCTGGAAAACATTACAAACGTTTGAGGCTTTTGCAACAAACAAAGTGCTCTGGAGATGATCTGGATACACTGTTGGCTTGTTTACAACCTGTCTGGTTTCTGGCTTGTGACCCCTTAAGACAAACCAAGTGAACTTACTGTGTGACCCCAAATGAGAGGCTATAATCTCAGCTCATACTGCACAATAAAAAAACACTAAGCAACTCACTTTAATGTAAAATGTTATAACTGATGGATGTGATGGTCCAAACTTTAAATTAAGACCGACGTTTAAGTAAAACTTGCAAAACACCTTTTACTTGTTAGTTTATTTACACGTTTGGATGATATGTGTTCTGCATTAAGCTTTTTAACTGTGACCACACAGGCTGGTACAGAAATACACACACACACGTTTATGTACACGTAGAATACAGAGTATTCTGTGTGTGTACTGAGTATAATCCCCAGCTGTCAGTTCAACTGCAAACCACTGCAGTAGCTCTTGTTTTGCTGTTGCAGCTACACCGCATTGAAAATGTTCACAACCCACTGCAAAGTCACCTGTGGGGGAAAATAGAGCTCAAGTCTGAAAGACAGAGAGAGAGAGAGAGAGACAGAGACAGAGAGAGAGAGAGAGAGACAGAGACAGAGAGAGAGAGAGAGAGAGAGAGGGAGAGAGAGAGAGAGAGAAGACAGAAATAGAGAAAAACTACGAGAGAAACAGATTGAAAAGGAGAGAAGAAGAACTGGTGGAATAGAGGGTAAGACAGAGAGAAATAGCTATGGACAGAGAATGAGTGAGAGACACTGAAAGACAGAGAGAGAGAGAGAGAGAGAGAGAGAGAGGGAGGGTTCAGGCAGAGTTCACTCTCATTAATAAATGATTGCAGTTAGCGGCGGCTCGACTCCAACATGTCAATAACGCGGACGAGCAGCTCTCATTGCTCCCCCCCCCCCACCCCCGAGCAGCAAAAAAATGTTGACAGAATGAAAATAAGGCGACGTCCTTGGATTTCAACTCCGTAAGGGCACAGTTTTTTTTTTCACTTCTGATTTTAATGCCTTGTGCCACTGGAAAGTCTCTCTGTTTTGATCCCACCGGTTTGCCCTCTCCGATCTGACACGCTGGGGGTAACAGCGGAGGAGCCGCCGCCGCTCATCTTCCACGGGGAGTATCCGAACAGCTTCGGTATGTGATGCTCGCCCTTTGAGAAAATCGCCGCCCACTTGATCCTACAGGTACAAGATGGTTGATGTCGGGAACGTAAAGCACGCTATAAACACGATGAGTCATCTACAGACCTTTGTCTCTTCAGGATTTCTAGTCTGAGTTTAGAGTCCTTTGTGATTTTGAAATGCTAGAGTGATGAATTTCAAGTTTTTTTCTTGATGTAATCCTTAATTTAATTCAGATGCTTGGCTGCGTGACAGCTGGCAGGGCTACATGTCCACAGGCACTGCTACATTACAGGGCGTAGAGACTTTTAGAAGGACATCATAAGTATTAAAATGCTTTTATTTTTGCCTCCTGAACACACTGCTGGAGCTGTAACTTCGTATGTCGACCCAAACCTGGCAGCCCACTCAGATTGTGAAGACTCCATTAAAGGGACCCGAAAGGTCACCTGCACAACTTTAACTGTTTATTTTGAAGTTCAAACTGAGTTTTATGTTACGGTTAGTCATGCAGAGCAGATGTTAAAGGAAAGAGTGAGGCCAGCATGATGCTTCAGTGAAGATACACGTAAATGTTTCTGTTGACTTGGAGACAGGTAGTTCAGGGTAATGATGATAAGGACTGAAGAGGTGCAGAGAATAGCTGAGGCGCACATCTCCCAAATCTTAGCAAGGCGCTGCGTGGATCCTCGCATCAAGTGAGTCGATAAGTTTATCAAACTCTTATCGGGACACGGTTTTAGAGTATCGAAAGAACAGCCGCGTTGTGTCCATGCACGTTCGTCATGAGCAGACTGGAGAGACCTGAAGGGGCATCAATGAAAAGTCCGCTTCAGGACAGCGAGACAACTTTGTGCAAGTGGAAAATACACCAAGAAATAGCTGAGTGTGTTTAGCTGCTAGATGCTAACAAACTGGCGTTTGTTGCTGGGTAACGTAACTGATTCAATCACAATCAATTAAATGTTCTCATCACCAGATTAGCTCCCCTTGTGGACGATTGATAAATGACTGGTGCTTATATTCTACAGCACCTCTTTAAAGAAAACTGTACATACAGTAAGCTAAATAACTACCATTTATCATCACGGCACTAAAGAGTGTTAAATCACATTTTACAGACATAAATTGAAATCCTAATTATTTTGCTGGTGATCTGATCATAGATGCAGTTAAACGGAGTGATAAACTACAGCTGATATCTGCAGATTCCTGCACCTTGTTGCTTCCTGAAAAGGCTGAGAGGTCTGCAGCACTGATTGTGTGTAATGACTGTGTGAAAATCTGCTGTTTATCTGAATGAGCCACTGTAAAAATGCTCAAGTCTGAAAGGGCTGGGTTTACACTTGTGAAAATGAACGAACGGTGTGAAATGTGTCACTTCCACCGCGCTGGCTCCGTTTGAACAGACTTTATTTATTGGCATTTTTAACTGGAACAGGTGCGAACCCATCAAGCATCTCAATAGCAATGGATTATTCAGAGCAGCAGCAAATGCAGCAAATGTGCAGGTTTGTGCTTTTTATGATACACTCGGAAAAAATACCAGGTTTAGGTTAGATGTTGATTTTCAGGCCAGACTGCTCGCTCTACAAGCACGAACAGCATCAACACAGCGGGGGGAGCGAGCGCCCAGCGTTTTTCCGCTTGAGCGTGAATAGCGTGTCAATAAAAAGCAGCAATACGTACGACAGCTCGGCAAAGTCGGTCATCTGGATTTTAGCCCTGCGAGCCAGGATCTCCATCAGGTGGAGGCCTTCGTCCGTCTGGAGCCCACTGAAGACGAGGAGGAAGAGGAGACAGGCAGAAGGAGGAGAAGGGATGGGGTGAGGAGGTTAGGAAAGATTGGGGAAGAAGGTAGAGAGAGTGAGAAAAAGAACGGAAATTCAATGAAACTCGTCCCAAAGATCAAACATTACAGAATTCCTGTGTTTAATTTACATGGTACAACATTACAGACTGGATGGACTGGAAAGAGCAGCTATGTGTAAATAAAGGGCATTTTTTCTCTGCTCATTAATGTTAGGACACTTTGAAGTGAATGAAGCACACTGGAATTATCAGGCAGAGTAGCTCTTCTTGCAGCGACGCAGCTAAAATCCAGGATCTGTTTAGATTAGACTTGTGGCTCCGTCAGGTAAACACTAATGAGGGCAAATGAAATTCTTTGGAATTAAAATGTGTGTTCAAGTAAGCTTTTATAATTTGTCACTTCCTAAAAAAAAAAAAAAAGCGTGCCTTAGCAAAACCAAAACCTGCAACGTTCCTCTCTAGAATCCACTCCTGCCTTCGTTTCTCATGACAGGTGGATACAGGAAGGTCTCAAGGAACACAACAAAGAAAAAGAACGTACGGAGAGTTTTACACGGCAAACGCAGCAGAAATCTGAGCACAGACCAAACATCTCTGTACATTTTGGGGTAACATGCAAAACTGAACTGAGACAGAAGACAAGAAAAAATGAAATTAGGGGAAAAAAAGGTGAGTTCAGGCAGGTGTGAGGGAGAGAGGAGGGAGTTGCTGATTGGTGACAAGGTGAAAAGGCGAGGAAAGCTTGTATTGGTCGCTCCCTGCTCCCTAATTTTAAGCTTTAAAGTTTGACTGAAAGAGACGAGGTCAAAGAACATTTAACACGTAAAATAACATTAATATTCCACAGTGAGAATGAACACTGATGTGTTTGTGTATGTAACATGCCTGTGAATATTCTCATTCATCCAGGTCATTGTAAGCTTTAGGGCATTCAATCGTTCGCAACTGGACCTCGTCAGTTTGTCTTAGAAGAATCGTCTTTCATCCAGTGAGTGCTAGGCATCACTCAAATTCAAGTATTTATCCCCTGAGTGAGGCCAACCCCCAAAACCAAGAATGGTATCACTCTATTGTGAGGTTAACGATCCCCCCATTAGGCGGGGTAGGGTGCAACCCTCTACTTGAACCTAACACCATTGCATTGGACTAGAGCTGTCCTATCTAGTCTGGTTGCGTACGAACTGATGAAGCCTGCTCGGATGAGAGGAGAAACGTCTTCTAAGACAAACTGACGAGGTCCAGTTGCGAACGATTGAATGCCCTAAAGCCCTAAACTTCACCCTGAACCAGGTCTGGTGCAGCTCTGGTGAGCACACAGGCTCTGAACGCTCACAGTGTTTGAAATGAACCTGATGCTCTTTTGGCAGATGATGATCAGGAAGTTAAATTTATTTGCACAAGCACATAAAAAGTAAAAAAACTGAAGTATGTAAATGCAACCCAACAATTCTACATACTGCAGATTTTAAACAGCGAATTTGTTTCCGAAGAGACATAACGCATAACGCATAACATAATGTTTTCATTTTAAGTCCTCAGCGCTACGAGTAAATATAAGCAGAATCATGCAGAAGTGACTACGAGCAGATATTGTAGGAAAACAAGTGAAATATGTTGTCAACTCACGTTTTCGCTCATGTGAAATTTCTTTATTATGTTGATAACTACTGGCTGCTTACTTATCTTTCAAAACGTACTCAGTGCTACAAATTAGTCGTTTTCTAGGATACAGGGCTGCCGCAATCCACTCAATCCGCCTCATTACAACGTCTGGGAAGAAATGAGCAGGCGGCATTATGTTCCCTTCAAAACGCGCCGGGCCAAAACACTGAGTGGTATATAAATGTCACTTCTAGGAGGCAGGGCTGGCACTTCAGTGCAGTTTTGTGGTTCCTTCATTTGAGTTTTCCACTTCTGCTTCACTTTATTTCACACTTTTAATAAACTGCATTTATCTGACAGCTTGAGTTATTGGTTATTTGGTAGACTACATTATTATTTTATATTCAAGGTGAGTTGCCATCCAATAAACATTTGAGCTCTGAAACTCTGAGAACTGCCGTTATTTTTCCTCGTTCCTTCCATTTTCCACTTCTTTGTCTTTCTTGTTGATTCATTCTGTCCTTCTTGCTCTCCTTCAACTCATCTTAAAGCAGTTTAATAGTCTCAAATCTATGATGTGAGGTGTTGTGAAGACTAAAATCCCTTCTACTTTGACTACTTCAGTACATTTTACCCTCAATGCTCACGTAACAGCTAAATTAAGAAAGAGAAAATCCCTAACATTTTAACTGTGAAGAAAAAAATTGAAAAGGAGGAATAGCAAGCAATAAGCAGTGAATTAACAGCCTGGATGCATGCAAAGGATGGGGAGTGTGTGCGTGTCTGTGTGTGTGTGTGCGTGCGTGCATGCTGGGAGACCACGTTTAAAGCTCAACATCCAAACTCCAAGCTAATTGCTTCCTATCTGCTGTGGACTTGTCTGACCTCCCCTCAGCTCCCTCTGCTGAATTCGAATGCAGAGAGGAGACGCCTCCAGACACCTGCAGGGCGCATGCTCTCTCCCTAAACACCAGCCGTCATCTGCGGATCACTCTGATGACGGCGAAGACACAGAGGGAAACGGAAGGAGATTTTCTGCAAATTGTGAAAATCGCTTTTTAAACGTACCTAATTATGGAAATTAGCAGATGCCTAGCTCACTGGATGAAAGACGATTCAGTTGAATCAGGTGTTCTCTACACAGAACACGGAAATTACATGAATTGATTGAAGTTTCCCAGAAAGTTATGGTCGTCTTTAAACACTGCAATAAGGCAAATGCCACAATTTTATTCCAATACTGTTTAAATATTAGCGGAGCTGAAATGCGCCCTCGGTGGCTACTGACGGGGGTGCAAAAGAAAAAGATAGTAATCAGTTTACAGCAGAGCCAAACAAACTGTTGGTTGAAAAGAATCAAAGCATGACACTGGTTTAATGAAGAAGACAAAGAGGACAGTCAAAAACAACCATGTGAAAAATATCAGCCGTAAATAGTATAAAAATGATTCTGTTTGATGCATTTTAACTGTTTTAAATAATAAGAGAATATGTCTGACTGTGGGTGAATCACTGCTCAGAAAACCATATTGACTTGGCATGAAAAGTGACTGACAGCCGATGATTTCTCTCCTTCCTCTGCCTTGAGAGCAGACAGCAGCTTCAGTAGCCCACATTATGAGTCAGTCTTCCTCAGATCTGACACCAGCGATCACTCCGCCTGCCCGCCTGCCTGCAGATCCTGAGTGCTGATAGCTGCACCGGGGACCTAACAGCAGCTTTTACATTAGCTCTGCAGCGTACTGTACTTTGGGCTTTGATCCGACAGCATGTGAAAGCGGGATTTTTCTACTGCTACATTTCTTTCTTACACATTTACACATTACACATTCAGTATAAAGACAACTGCTAACAAAACAAAAGCCTGTTCTGTCCAGCAACAACACCTCTGTTGTTAAGAGGAATGTGGATACATGCAACGGCTACAAAACATGCAACAACAAGTGTTGCTGAGACAACTCTGGATCCAAAGATAATGGTTTCCGAACTTGAGTGGGAGTCTTCCAACGACAATACAACAAAAGAGTCATTTACAGTTTACAGTCCCCTGATGAATACTCCAAGACTATTTCTCCAGAAAACATCACTTCACTAATCCATTTAAATATCTCGATATCTACTTGACAGTCACAAAATGCTGCACAGACATTCACGATGCTCAGATGATCCATTCAAATGACTTCAGTTTCCTTTAGCGCCACCATCACGAGGCTGACATTTGTCCAATACTCTGTTTTATGACCAATAACATGCACAACTAATGAGTTGAAGCCATAATTAGCAAATCTGCAAATGTAGTTTCTGCATCACCAACCCCAGTCATCATGTATTTCACAACGTCACAAGAACAAGTCACGTCACAACCGATTGAAGACTAAATCGACCGACACTAATCCTATTAGAGCTCAGTCATATTATCAGTCAGATTCTGCAGACTTCCACAGATACATTAAATATGTATGTTTCATATGTATCATATCCCCGTTTCCACAATGTGACGTAGTTCAGATTATCAGCACATGAACTGAGTTTCTCATCAGGAGGACGGGATGGTGGTGGCGGGGCAGCCAGGCAACAACTGTTCCAGCTGTGTTTCTTGCTACAAAACCAGCATTTTGAAGAAGAAGTCGGGACATTTTCCAGCTGCGTTTGACCGAGAGGTTTTTGTAGAGGTAAGGCTGCCAGACCTAAACCACAGCGATGCCACAACATAAAAATGAAAAGTAAAAAAACGTGAAGTTTGAACATAAAGAAAAGTTTCATCTGTGGCAAGAAAACAAAAAACGTACAATGCCGACACTTATTCTGACGATTGGCTTGAAGTGCCTGAGGAGAGGATTGTTGGATGTAGTAACAGGAAAGCCAATAGGAAGGACAGTTTCCTCCAACATCAAAGACATGTCCTGCCCTACAGGCTTCTGCAGCGTTCCTTCCACATCTGCCGCACTGGCAAATCCACGGGGGCAAAGAGAGAGAAGAAGGGGCTTCTGCTGAAGAAACACCTTCCATACTTATCTAATCAGCAGTGATGCTGGCTGGGGAGAATATCACCAGCGAGACATCAGCACCAAAAAGTAAGAACCAGGAGACATGCAGCCAATTTAAAAAAAAAATCTGAGCTTATTCTGCAGATGCTTAATTGGGACGCTGCTGCTGCTGAAACGCTTGTGTTGTGTGAAATATTATCATACACAGCAGGAAATAGATAAGTAAATATGACAACACTATATGACAATATGACACACAAACAATTATTACAAATTACTGGGAAATTAAGTGTGAACCTCTACTGCAGTCATGTCATGTATGTAGTGTGCCTGTATGAAATTAGCAACCGTACACAGTATTTTGAGGTTTGGAGGTTATATAGCATTTTATCATAGGAGGGTCTAAAACTAACTACTGGTAGAGCACACTGAGTAAATATGGATAAATGTTGTTCTCATGTAATGTTTTTTTTTTACATAAAAGTAATCATTGACCTCAGAAACTACAAAAACAAATAACATTTGCAGCAGTTTGCATTTTAGAGTTTCAGATCTTTTCATAATTTGCTAGAATGATGACTGACACTACTTTAATTAAACATGCAAAATATACACGACGGTTACAAAAGCTCGTTTAGGAACACTTCAGTGATTGGAGATTTTAACGGAAGATTGTGGAAGAAGTGTTTCATTTTAGGCTTTAAAGATGCAGATTAGCCGTGTGTGTGCGTGTGTGTGTGTGTGTAGGTGTGTGTGTGTGGGATGCGAGACAATAAGGGAGAAGCATTTATAGGTTGAAGGGTTAAAAGGTGGATTAAAAAAAAGTCTGTCTCCAAGGCCGCATGTATGTGTGTGTTGGGGAGCAGGTGTTTTCCTCCAGCTGTGATGAATCACCCTGTCTTCCTCCTCCGCCTCCTCTTCACCCACGGCCACAGGAGGAGGTGATGTGCTCACACCACCAGGAGGTTCCTGCTATCAGCCTTCACCTCTGGCATGACGCAAAAATGTCATACTGTAACTTTGGATCCAGTCTGTCTTGTTACAACTAATGCACATATTTCTTTTTTTTTATCACCGCAAGAAAAAGACAAGGCAACCCAACATTCATATGTCATTCAAGATATGATTTATAAAATTAAAAAGCTTTACATTATCTGTGCTCTGATGTTATCTAGAGCCAACCACATTTTATTTCTGATTAGAAATAATAAGTGGTCATACTTTACATTAAACACCAGGTCATGAAAACAAATAATGATGGAAAAATCAAGAATGAGGAACAAAAAAATACACCATGGCCACAAAACATACTATTTTCTAACTGGTGGCTGTTAAAGAAATATTTTGTTATTTTGGAAAATGTCAAAACTTTTATCGAGTGACTCACAAATGGACGGTTTTGAAGAACCTTGTTGACCTTCCCGTCAAATCACAGCATGACGCTGAGGAGAGCCGGTCCAGCAGTCTGGTACCGGGCATCAAATCAGAGATGCTCTTGTGGAAGCTGAGACAACTCATCTGACCCAGGCGCTGACTGAAAGGATGCCAAACCTTTGGTCGGCAGTGTAATGCAGTATGACAGTTTTACCAGGTCAACAAGGTAAACAAGCTGTCCATCAGCTTCAGTGTAGTCAGATGTTGCAGTAATCAAATAAAAAATGTCTTTGGCAAAGTAATGGGGGTTCTAGGTTTTGTCAAACAGCACTGAAATATTTATGAAAATATGTGGATATTGACATTATTCTAGCACAGGAGAAGCTTTTCTTTTATGAGGCTGATGAAGAGCTTCTTGCTTTCTGCTGCACTGCGAAGACTTGAAGTGGCATTTTTCCCTGTTGTGGTTGATGCTGCACTTCGCTCTCTCGAGGAGAGCTCCGCGAACTGTCAAGGACAACTATGGTGTTCTTTTGAAGTTCAGTGATCTCACGGAAATGTCAAGAGACACTTTTAAGAGTCACTGTAAAGGGTAAGAGAGGAATCTGCAGAGTACACCCGCGACGTCTGCGGTGCAAAAGTGACTGAGGACGCCTTAAACTTTTTACCAGTTCACGTTCACGTCTGGTTCATAAAGTTACGTCAGTGTATAGATGTCAGAAATGCTGTAATATTTCCCATTGGACAAGTTTTTATATATATATATATATATACACACACACACACACACACACACACGTCTAGTGAAGAAAAAAGCACTCCATGAATGCTTGATGACACAGATGGACCAGCTGCCAACATCAGGGTCTCAACAATGCTAATGATGAAGGATTCCCACAAGGGTACTACACCTTCAAACTAAAGGCAGATAACCTTCCTCTCCACAACATTACAATATGAGAGATCCAAGCCTGGATCAGGCATCACAGCAGCAAAGCTTAATGGGTACATGAGTCGGCGAAACATCAGTGCAACTCAGAGGGGAACTGGGAACAACACCAGAGGGTCAAAGCACCAACTGCTGGTTGATGGAGTCACACAAGACTCTCAGACCAGACAGCCTGGATGGACTCCAAGAAAGCCTACAATTCAAAGCCCCACGCATGGCTACTGAAATGTTCTATAATGGCACTACACAGAGCCAACAGGACATTAAAAGTCTTCATGAAGAGCTCACTGCAGCAGTGGAACCACGCAGGTAGCCATCAAATGTGGCATATACCCAGGAAATGCACAGTCCCCGCTGCTGTTCTGCTTAGACCTGAACCTCTCAGTCAGCTCATCGCAAAGACTGGATATGGATACAAGTTCAGAAGTCCATCTCAATGGAAAGAGTAAGAATAAAGCCATCAAGTACATCAGAAAGAGGGCCCCCCAGGACGAACCGCTAAGTGAGTACCTCTGGCAGCAGAAGACAGAGAGTGGCTAGGAAGAAGACGAGGTATCATGAAGTCTTCACCCTCCATTGATGTACCATCGGCAGATAGAAGATGTGGCTGACATTGAGAAGTCCTACCAGTGGACTGAAGGACAGAATAGAGGCATGGCAGCACAAGAACAGGCACTCAGCACCAGATCGGTTGAGGCCAGGGTCTACTACGCTTGAGACAGTCCAGCACCTAGCAGCAGGGTAAGATGCCACCGTGGAAAGTGTCCACTAAAAAAAGATAGAAATCCACAGTAGTCCCAGTCATAACAGGAGCACAAGGGGCTGTGAGCCCCAAACTGGGAGAGTAGCTGCAGCAGATTGATGAACAACCTCTAGATCTCTAGAAGAGGGCAGTCCTAGAAACAACTAAGATACTGCGCAGAACACTCAAACTCCCCGGTCTCCGGTAGAGGATCCGAGCTTGAAGAAGACACACACAACCCAAACAAAGGGTGAGAGTGATGTATTCACCCCTCACTGTTTCTCCAGCTGTTTCAGCTGATGAACAAAGTACTCGGAACTGGCCACATTTCTGTGGTGGGATCTTAATAAGCCGTGGAATCTGCAGACGGCACCTCAAACCACATGTTTCATTTGAAGTTTTCCTTCGGTTGCACTTTTTGAGCTGATGCTTTAATCATGATCACTGATGCTTCCGGTGAAGTACTGTTGAGTCTAATGTACAACAAGTTAGAATATTAGAAAAATCTCTAGTCTTATCTTTCACAAATAAAATGCCTTCCTGTGCCATATAACAGTGGTCCCCAACCTTTTCTGAACCATGGCCGAGTTTAATGTCTGACAATATTTTCATGGCCCAGTCTAAAGGTGTAGCAGATAAAAACAAAATAAAATGATAAGATCGGCATTAAAAACTGTGGTATTTTCTCTTTAATAATAATAATAACAATAATAATGAACATATATCCACTTTTTTAATCCTGTCAAGAGGACCTGGCACCAGACTGGCACTGTCAGGCACCTCCACAACAAAACAATGGAAATTATTTTTTCTTTCTGTGCGGCCCAGTACCAAATGACCCATGGCCCACTAGTGGGCCGCGGCCCACGGGTTGGGGATCAATGCCATATAAAATGCCACAGGAAGGCTCGTACAGGGGAGGAACATCTTGAAATTATTTGCACTAAACAGGAATTATATTTTATTCTGTTTGCACATTTCACTTCCATATTTTATTGTTTATTGTTTAGTATATTTTATTGCCTTAGTATATTTTCATTCTGTTATATTTTTAATTGCTTTACGAATATTTTTATCGCATGTTGGTTTATTTTATTATATTGTAGTTATCTTAATTTTATTCTTTCTAATCTTCTTATCTTTCTTACCATCTGTTCCTAACATGGGGGTTGCAATGAAAATTTCATTGACATAAAGACTCTTGAATCTTGAATCTTGAATGTGTTGTGTATTTGACTGATTCACAACCACCAGTTTCATCCTACCATCATGCAGGCTACTATTGGTCAAACAGAAAATACTGTTAAATGATAACAGTAATGATTGCATGTGGTGTAATGGACTACTGTTGTTGTTGCCATCTTAAAGAATTTCCACTTGTATCTCATGTGGCCAAAATGACACTTCTGATGCAGGCTAGTATCTTTCACATACAGTTTAAATACAGAAATAATGGCAGAACAGCATCCATAACAACTTCCATACATTCTCAAGAGTCAGCTTCTGATTTTGTGCCATTTGGGGAAATAAAAATACAAACTAAGGAGATATTTTTGTGGAAACATTTTAAGCAAAAAAATTTAATATGTAGTAGGATAGAAAATAAAAAAAATACAGGAATATCACTCACTTAGAAAGTTGCCTACAAAAAAAATCAAGGATGAAATTGCTCTTTTTTATATTTGAATCTTTATATATGGAAATATTTTTATTAGCACAAACCAACTAGTTTGTCATTTATCAAACTAAACCAACAAAGGAAAAGCTTCACGTTCACGCTGACACACCTGACCACTAAGTACTGCTGAGAAATGCAACAGCTTTGCAGATAAGAGTGACAGAAAAAGTGACTGACTGAGTGCAGCTTTCGAAGCTAGAAAGAAAAAAGAAAGTTGCTCATTTATACCACGATGACGTGTAGGACAGAGCCTTCAGTAATGTAAAGGAGGCTCGAGGAAAGAAGACAGCACGCTGGGCAGTGAACAGCTTTCCATCATTCAACAAATTGAAGGCCTGAGTGTGACCTTAACAATGTCACAGAGATGCTCTTTCTTTATAATGAAAATGTTTTGGTTTTTCTGCTGTATCGCTCTGACACGTTCAGGCCTTGAGCCAGAATTACACTTGTTGCAGCTAAAAGACGAGTTTCAAAGCCAAACACCGCAGCAACCATTTCTAAAGGTTTCTTCAATTTCAAACCGAGGAGCAGAGAAATCGATTTGAAAATCGCTCTGCCCTTCGCCTGAATAAGACCGAAGAAAAAAAGGAGGCCTGCAGTGTCCTCTCGTTGCATCCTGGGTAATATCTGACATCAAGTTGCTCAGTATGAAGGCAGGCTCACATTGTTGTCATGTATGAGAAACTAGGTTTTTCCTTGACAGCAACATCAAAGGAACAGATTTGTATTTGCAAGGAAAACATATTTCCTGCCTCCATTACTGTGAGAACAAAATATTAGACGCTTCTGTGGAACTGCCACAATCCATGGCCAAGAACTGGAGGTCAGATGATGCCAAAGATATTACTGTAGGTTTAGAAACAGTGTTAACACTGCATGCCAGAGAGCACTGACAAAGGAATCCTTTTAAAATATGTATGTATTTGTTAAAATGAGGCTAAGATATCAAGTTTTTAAACTCTCAAATACCAACAGGGGTATGAGAGTGAGGTATGAAGTACCAGTTGGGCTCTAATCAATACTTTGATTATCATCGGTCTGCCTGTAGCTTCCTACTCACTCTGTGTCTGTGATGACGTAGCCAAAGACATCATCGTCGGCCTTCTTCCTGCTGGCTTTGACGTCCAGCTGGAGTTCAGGAACGTGCATCGTCTTCTTGTGCGGTTCCTCGTACACAAGTGAAGCGGGAGGGGGCGCCACCTCCTTGATCCACCCCTCCACCTCCGACACCTCCTCCACGGACTGGGTGGCGTCCTTCTTCTGCACCGTCACTCCTGCCTCGCTGGTCCGACTCCGGACATTTTCCAGCCCCACCTGTTGGCCTCTGGGTGCCTCCGTGGAGACGTCGTTCAGGTTCCTCGCCGAAGGAGCGGCGTTGAAAGAGGTTTTGTCGAGGTAGGCGAGAAGTTTGGCGAAGAGGATTCCGCTCTCAGGCTGAAAGAAAAAAAAACATTCTGATTGAGATGACTTTTGTCAGCCAACCAGAAGCACAGTATTTGTTTTTTCCATAAAAGAAAACAGTGTCAGACAGCCACCTTAACACTTTCTGACCATGTGCAGAATCAGGGCAAGAATAAAAAAGGTTTGACGACTGAGCTGCAGTGAAAGCCTCAACACGTCTGTGCCCACGACCATTTTCACTTATGCCTAATTAGACCTCTCGGAAAGGCTGTGTGGGTGTCTGCAAACTCCTAACTGACATCTTCTGGGTGCATCTGTTCGGATGGAACAACTGTTATCACCATCACACTGTGGATCCACCCACCTTCCACCTGAGCAGAGGTCTAATCACGTGAAATAAGTGCAGACACGTCCTTGTAGATCTGAAAAGATTAGCCATTTGATCAAATTACCTGTGCGTGGAGCTGGAATGTTTTTGCTGTCATTCTATGGGTCAACATTTGACTCTGTGACTCTGAGTACCTGGAGACGCTTTGATCAGTGATCGTCCAGTGACGTTTGTAATTGAGCACTCACAGTCACATGTCCAGATCTCCTTTTCTTCCTACTGTTGCAGTGGAAGAATGTAATGGCTACATTGAACACTTGTATGTCTTTCCTGGCCTGCTATCTGCCACCTTTCTCTCCCAGTGGAAGACCTGATGGGTTTGGGCCCATCCAAGGAAAAACTACCCACGTCCTGCATGTATTAAATGATGAAACATTTTGTTGAACGCATTTCAGTTGTCCACATACTTTTGGCCATGTAGTCCAACAATTGTTTGCTGTTTTTCATTTCATTCTTCATTTAAATTCTCTACCTTTGCATTTTCTGACTGTTGATAAGGCAAAATAACCAAAAGCAACACATCACTCTGTGTTCTTAGAACTTGCAACTGACATTTGTATGACCAATAGCCAAAGACGTGGTAGACAACTTAATTTATACTGCAGATGATCTTTACTTGCAGCTGTTCCCACTCAAGACACTGCATCTGAGCCGTGACGGTCAGTGCTTTGTCCAAATTTCCTGTCAAGGTTTCACTGTTTCGTTCAGTCCGCTGATTGAGGCTTAATATGTTGTTATTTAGGTGATATTTTGATGTTGTCGTTGTGCATTTTCCATTAAGGTATCAAAATATAGACGTGAGTTTCATAAATGAACGTAAGTTTAATAGTTGGCAGGTTACATTAAAACCTCCAAAGAACTCAATGTCATGACAAATAATTCAGATTTCGTAACTTTGAACACGTCTCTGAGACTATTTAGTTACCGGCAAACCTCTTAAATGACATATACAGACACAAGACTTAGTAATAGCTTAAATTGAGTTTTCCTGTTGGTGATGTCAGTGTGTTGGTGTTCTCCAGCTACAAGCATGAGGAAATAATTGCCTTGAATCAAAAAGCAGCCACCCTGTCAGTTTATCCCGAATGGGATTATAATATGCTATTATCCCTCTGCTGCTAGCTTCAGGGTAATTGTTCATCTTGCACAGGTAGTGCTGTAGCTCGCTAACAAACCAAAAACACACTTTGATTAAATCCGTATAGTAATATATACTTTGCATAAATTTAGTGGAGGAAAGAAGCTGGCCCTGAGATCTGGTCTGGTGAACAGTAGTTCATGTTCTGTGTTGTTTTACTCTTTATTTTGTTGGTCTGCACATTCAGCCTCATTTGTAGCTGAGTAAATAATGAAAACACTAGGCTTAATTCCAGGCTTGAAACTGTTTTTTTTCCACATTGCAGCGCTGGTGTGTGATGTTCATGGTAGAATTGCAACTAGCTGGAAGCTAAAAATAGTGGCAGAGCTAAAAGAAATTTGGTGACCCGTGCCTGCTTAGGCCTGTATCAACTGACCAATCAGACAGACAGAGAGAAGAAATGCTGTTGAAGCACAAATGTTTTTTTTTTCCTTTTTTTAACATTAAAGCATGCAAACCTATAAATATACAGGTATATATAATAAAAGTAAAATGAAAATTATAAGGAAAGTGTCACACCGCGGTGAGGTCTGTCTCGTCATGGGGTTTTTTGTCTTGTCATTTCCTGTTTTATTTTGAAGGTGTAACTCTCCTCTTGTTTCAGAGCACTTGCCCTTCCTCGTGTGTCCCGTGTGTCCGCCCTGATTACCTATTGTCTCCACCTGTTCCTGATTACCCTCCACGTGTTAAATAGTCTGCGTCTCCCTTGTCTTGTGCCAGTGTGTCTTTGTCCGTCGGCGATTCACCTGAGTCTGTCTTCCCCGTTCGTCCTTGCCACAGCCACAGTCCTTTGTCTCGTAAGCTCTTGTTTCCTCCTCATGAGTGTTTTTTGTTTTGTAATTTTGATATCCTAGTTTCTGATTTACTTTCTTGTCTTAGACCTCAGCCGAATTGTTTTCCTCGTAGGAGAGTGTTTTTCTGTTGTTTCTGTTTTTGTGCTTTAGCTTCTAGTTCCTCCGCTTTTAAGGAGAGTATTTGATTTCGTAGTTTTCCTTATCTAGTTTCGTTTATTCCTGTATTCCTAGTCCTTAGAGTTTTCCTCCATTCGGAGTGTTTTTCATTTCTTATTTTATTATCACAGTGTTTTCTAGTTTTTCCTCATAGTGAGCGTTTTCTGTTCTTTATTTTCTCATTCTTGATATTCCTTGATATAGCCTTGTGCCTAGTATAAATTCTATAGCCTACTTGTTTGACACTTGGGTTGAGTTAATAAAGATCTGTGAATTCAAATCTCTGCGTCTGAGTCCTGATCTGAGTCCTGGCCTGACAGAAGGAAAATAATATGGCCTCTTTAAAAAGTCTCATCTGCACAAATGTCCCAAAACTTGATGAAAACTAGACTTGATTTACCTTCTGTACAACCAGATTATCAAGTGAGTCTCACATGAATATTGAGTTCTTGCCAAATATTCCAGTCTCTTCACCTTTTGAGCAGATGTCAAATACAATTTTAAGTTCTTTTGAAAACTGCAGGCTGTTGGGTTCATTACCGCCTTCATGCAGAATATTATATAATTGCTCATAATGTCAGCCTTACCTTTGGCATTTAAGGTTTTTTTTTTTAATGCTTACCTTGCCCTTCACATTGTGCTCCTCTGTATCTGTGCGGCGCTCTGTGGGGAGAAAAGAGTCAGTGTTTTATGCATCTGTGTGTTCATCAGAGAAAAACATACTTTGACGTTAATCAAACAGCAAAGAAGTAAAAATGTGAACACAGGGGTAAAAGACGGCTTTCCAAGTTTCTAATATCCGAACATCTGCCTTAATAACATGTTTGCAGGCTCCTACACAAACCAAGCGTACATGATTAGTTATTTTCAGCCATAGTTAAGCTCTTTGTTGAGCACTTTTACCTGATTTAGCAGCAGTGGTCTCAGTGCAGACCATTAAAACTGGCTTTGTTTATCCTGAGCTAAACGGGACGCCTCTTTATTTTCATATTGATTTTTGTGTTGCACTCTTTCTGGTGAGCTGTTTGAGAGCTCCTTTTTTTGTTTAATCCCACCTACACAATTATGCATGTATCACACACTCGCTTTCCGGCTCTTGCTCAATACTTTAATTGCGTAAAAACACAAAATGAATCACTATAAAAATTACCTTTAAGTGCTGCCGGCATCACGGGAGTGCCCTCCTGTGGTTTCGGCGTCGGAGCATTCTCGACCAGCTTCTCCTCTTCCTCGCCCCCGGCAGCCTCCTCTTCTTCTTCTTCTTCCTCCCCATCCCTCAGCTCTCCTCCCAGGTCTCTTGGTCCAGGTCTAACTCTTATCAGGTCCCTGTTTAGCCCCTGGTCCTGGTCGACAACCTGCAGAGCATCGGCTATCAGGCGGGACAGCTGGTCCAAGTCCTGCGGCGTCAGGTCATCGACGTCCACGTGCTGCCTGCCAACGTTCTTTAAAACCTTCTCGATGAACCTCTCTAGAGGAGAGGAAAGAGAACAGGGAGTCAGACAGAGAGCATCCTCACAGGAAGGCACAAACTGCGCTGGTTGTTTGTAAAATACTTAAAACGACCCATGTTTGCTCGAGATGGAAAGTTCTTCGTCACCAACAGTAGTAGACAATCTCACCATCAGGTCCATTTATTTGCTGTGGGGGAGCTTTGAATCTCACCATGGATGAGAGGTCCATGAAGCAGCTATAACTCATATTTATAGTAAAAGAATGTCTCAATTCAGAGACTGCACTGCTCGGCTAAATCAGCACATCAACATAGTGGAGCATTTAGCAGGTAAAGAGCCAGATATTTGTTGGTAGAGACCAAAAACAGAGCAAAAAAGAGAGTGAACATTCAAAAGGTTCACATTTAAAATGGCTCCAGATGAAGGATAATGTTAGACATGTCTGCCAGATGTGTAGAAAACCATCTGTTTGCTAACAAGTTAACTTAAAAGCTGATGTTGTGTTCCCAACATGTTTCTGCTGCCCCCACGTGGCCAAAATCAGTTACTACAGGTTGAAAGTCTTATTTACTGTTATGAATTCTACAATTTCCATTACAACTGGCCAAAATACATCTGCTGAGGAGGATTGTGCGACATGACTGAAAGCCACAGAACAGCTATTAAACGGACATGGCTTTGTTAACAACCTATTATTTGTTTTCCATCATGCGAGTCCTTATTTTCTGGCCATTTCTGCTTTATTGGACAGTGATAGATGGAGACAGGAAAGGCAGAGCAGAGAGAGGGGATGACGTGTAGCAAAGGGCCGGATTCGAACCAAGCCCGCCACGCTCCACCACATCCCCACAAAGACGGCAGTAAGTCAAGCAAGCTCAAGCTGTGTCACAATAAAATCCACCACATAACGTGTTGACCAATCAGAAAAATGCAAGCACACATTTTAGGGTGGAATGCTTTCACATGAAAGCCCCGCCTCTGCTGTTACTCAGCGTTAGGGTTAGGGCTAGCAGGGTTAGGGCACTTTTCAGCAGTTTTTTGTTGCCACAAACCCAACCAATCCTTCAGCACGAAGGTGGCAGATTAGAAAACATCCACCAGTCACATCCGAGTCATATTACTTGTTTTGGACGGCACCAGCAAATTTTGTTTTTTGGCTACAATGACTTCTCCCGACATCAAAGCACTGCAGTGTTTGTCACCACAGGAAAAAGTTTGTTCCTCCATTATATAACACAGCAGTGATCCAACTTTCAATCAGCTGTACAGAAACCATTCAACTTTTTGACAACAAAGCTGACAATATGTACAGTATTATACTGATCCAATCCAGTCAAATGCAACTAACTACAGCTTGAAAAATGACCACAGAGCTGAATCAAAACGTCTTTGAGCTTCTCAGAATTTAAAACAGTGAAATGATGAAACGTGTTTATGTGTGAGGGTTGGATTATGAGACAGCCTTGCATGAATGACATGTCCTGCCTGAACTATAGCAAATTGTCAGTATAAACTCCATCATGTTAGAACACATACCATCCACAGACGTCAGTGGGTCCTTGATTGAAGCCCCTTGAGTTCTCCCCGTCTTAAGAGGCCTGGGTTTTGAGATCTCTTTTTTGAGCCCAGAAATTTCTATCCCATTGCTGTAGAAGGGCCTCAGCCGGGACGAGGGGTCCTCCTGCACCTCGGGGCTCAACCCCCCGCGGTGCAGGGACAGATGCCCGGAGAGATACTGCCTCAGGGCCGCCAGGAGAAGGTCACCCTCGGCCTGTGTGGCGAGGAGCTGGTCGGCTGGGCGTCTCTGCTTCTGCAGAGGTGAGAAAGATGAAAGAGAAGAAAAGCTGGAGGGAGACAGCCTCTGAGTTGAAGTCTGGGCCTTGGAGCGATAGAAGTCTGCAGGGCTGCCTGACTGGAAACGGTCACTCTGAAAGGATGAAGGAAAGCATATATAATCACAGAGTTCCTTTAAAAAACACTGTGTAGCAAACAAAACTGATTATTATGTCCTGTTTCAGACACAGATCTGACGTCTTCTAATGAGAGAGAACAACAAAGAGCTGCTCAAAGTCGAGTTTATTCTGGTTTCAGTCAATCCAAGTGGATTAAAAAAGGAAGGAAGTAATAATTATTATCATTATAATTATGAACTCAACGGTAAATGGACTGTATTTATGTAGCGTTTTTTTAGTCTGATGACCACTCGAAGCGCTTTTACAACACAAGCCTCTAATCGTCCGTTAAAATCATGCTACATTTTTGGTGATTATTGACGCATATTCACTTGTGCATGCATATTCTTGAAGTGTAACAGGCTGGTTTTCTGTTTTTTGCCTCTGACAAAATATGTTTTAAATCTATTTTGTAATGGCGATACGGGCAAAAAATGGGCGTCGAAACAAGGTGGAAGATTGGCAGCTGTGGTTCAGGTGTGGGTTTGGTGGGGTTAGTCAGCGGTTCAGTCCCCAGCTGGTCAGGTTTGCAGCTTGCCATTCCCCATCTCTCTCTCCCCTTTACATCCCACCTGCTATGTGTCTGCCATCTAAAACTGAAACACTGTCCCGACACAGCGAGCTTTTCGTGCATGTTAATGCAAACGGACATGTTGCTGAGGTAAAACGCACAGTCATCCTGCTGGAGAAGCTTACACTACATCTGTCGGCCCGCCAATCCAGTGCAGCCGGCCCTAAGCGCCGTGCAAAGCGTCATACCACTACTCAAAATAAAATGTGCATTTTACAACAAATATCACATACAAGGTTTCTCAATTTAATACAGTATATCAAAATACTTTTTAGATATTTAACGGTTTACTTCTTGTCAAATAAGGACATTTATTTTATGTAGTGTTTAAGTGCTTTACACATTATCATAAAAATCACATAACAATACATCACATAAAAAAATATAAAAATTATAAAAGAAAATGGATGTAAAAATAAACTAAACATTCAGCGACAGCATTTTGATGCAGGATCCCATTTTGCTTCAACATTTAAAAGACTTTCATCCAGCAAGATCATTACTGACACGAAAATAAAGCCCATTTTTGAAAAACAAGTTATTAATCCATTTATGCAATCATATTAACAGATCCATCAGCTACAACAAAAGCAAAGAGTCACTGCCAGCTCCATTAACGCCCACCTAGGAGCACAGAAATGGTACAAGCCTGACTAACGGAAAAATTACCATGACAATACCGACATGAACGGTCGAGTTCCTCACAGTCGTCATACTTATTTATGATTCGAGGCCCCTTCTGATATTTGTCACTGCCGGTAGCTTTATTCATCTATGTCACACAGTCGGTGCGTTTGCTCCACTCATGCCCTCCAGGACCCCGTCGGTCCTCCCGCTCCTTTTCATTTCCAGCAAACACGTGAACCTGGACAGAAAAGGCCACGAGCCTCCGAGCGACGCCCGCGGGCTCCACGCCGCCGCGCTCTGTGACTCTCCGTTACAATCCCCCAGCAGGCGAAAGGCCTCTGCCATTCAGCCGTGCTCCGCTCCCCTCAGCCTGAGCGGCGGAGGAACCGGTCACGTGGAGAGTTATTAATTAGAGCGCTGAACTCCTGAACTCTCTGCTGGTATTATTTCGCTCATAACAGTCATGCTGGGAGAAGCCATCAGTTAGGATGGAGAAGCGAGAGCGGCGTGACAACGAAGGATGACACCAGACTCCCCGTTGGGCAGGTGTGTGTGGTTGCGTCTTTGTGTGAGTTTTTATATGACTTGTTCGAGTGTGTGTGCGCGCGTACTGCATGTGTATGTGTGCGTTTTTTGTTTTTTTTCTTACAGAAGCAGGTGGCCGTGAACAGAGGGAGGGGCTACATGCAGACGTCGTGGTAAAATAAATGTCCCACCTGCTCTGTCCCCTTTCGGATGTGAAGCGGGGAGATTCGCTTTTTTACTGTCTAAAATCTTGCAAAACAAATTTATTAGCAAACGCATTTACTGCAGAGCTCAAACAGTCAGCCGGCAACAGAAAGGTTTATCAAGGTGAGAGGTATCACTGGCAGTATGGAGCAAAAACTTCACTGCATCCCATGATACAGCCTGTACGAAATCTTTCTGTCATGGTAGCACCATATCATGTGATACTGCAAAACTTCTGTAAACTGAATGAATCATTGGTAGAACCAGAGATACTGAAGGAAAAGCTACTTTAGCTTATAGCAAACTCTCCACCTGTTTTAACATCTCACAGTATATGTTGTTATATCACACAACCCAAACTGAAAGTATAAACATTTTTTTTATTTCTACAGTCCTCCAGTCATGTGCATTCAGCAAGCTTGTTAGCTTTGTAGCCGAGTTCAAGTAGCTTTAAAGGATAACTTTCGTTTTTTACAACCTGGACCTTATTTGTAGCATTAAATACGCCCATTTACTCACCCAGACAACTTTGGTGGCATTTGGAGTCGTTTTGAAGAAATTAGCCCCAGAGGAGCGGCGCGTATATCCGTATAATGCGAGTACTCGGGGCATCCATGCGCAGCCTCTATATAACTCATAATCTGCGGCGAAACTCGTTCATATTCCAATATTTTGTTATGATATGCTGGTGCTATTCCCCTCTGAGCCCGTGGTGGCATGTTATCAACACCCGGTGTCTCTAGACAACTACCTCTGACGTGGATGATGTCATTACCGAATGCCGCGCGCTGCGAGCAGCCAGCCACAACGCGGCTGACTCTGCGGCGGTCAGCTACGAAAACGCAATAACGATCCATAGCTGTGCCAAACTACAGCTAAACTAGCCGACCGCCGGCAGATTATGCGTTATATAGAGGCTGCGCATGGATGCCCCGAGTACTCGCATTATACGGATATACGCGCCGCTCCTCTGGGGCTAATTTCTTCAGAACGACTCCAAATGCCACCAAAGTTGTCTGGGTGAGTAAATGGTCGTATTTAATGCTACAAATAAGGTCCAGGTTGTAAAAAAACGAAAGTTATCCTTTAAGTCCTATATTTTATTTTTACACTCAGAACTAAAGCTGGTTTATTGGACCAGAGAGAGCGAGAGAGTTGGATTTTAGCATTAAAGCATTTCATAAGCCATTAAAATTGGTCCTTGTAATTATTTTGTTTGGTACTTTTAAGTATGAAATATGTATTTCTGTGTAAAAAAAATAATGCATTGAATAATTTTGAACCAAAAAAAACATGGTTGTACTGAAAAAAACTTTTGGTGTTAAAGTTTTCCACCTGAGGTGCTCTTTAACACGGTACTGAAGAAAATATTAAATAACTGCCAGTAAAAAATAGTGGAACAGATTAAAAGACTGGTTGGACTTAATCAACAATAATATTCAAATATGTGTAAAAGTATCAATACCTCGTGATGAAAGTTTGAAAACTCAGAAAAGACCTGAAACACACAAACCCACAGAGGCCCGGAAGAGGCTAATGGAGCACGCAGGAAACTCTCACCTTGCCCAGTTTGCTGGAGGCGGACGATGTCTTGGGAAGGAGGCCGACACGTTGGAGGTATGTCTGCAGATTTCTGCTGAGCTCCACCTCAACTGGCTTCACCCGCTGGTCTACTGGGTCCATCGCTTCAGCTGCCGGCCTGTGGGGGAGAAAGAGAGGGAAGAGGATGGAGAGAGGAAGGAAAGTGCACATCGCTGTATCACTGAACACGTCAGTATTTCAGAGCCAAGTACAGCCATACAGCATAATTCCTCCTCACCAAGTCATTAGCTTCTTTGTAAAATGATCTAATCGTTAAAATATTATTTTACAAATTCACGTAAATCATCATTTATGCATCTCTTGGCTTCAACATATCTTTGGATTTAACATATCAGCACCCATTTATTGTCAGTTAATCTCCTGCTTCATCCCACGACATCAGCTACACAAGTGTCATTTGCTAACTGATTGAATGTTCAGTCCACAGTTCAGCCTCGCTTATCTTAAATGAATAAATAAATTACGTCTTAGATCCGACTGACCGTCTAGTTCTCGTCGAGTAACCAAATAAAACCAGTTCGAAAACATTCGTCTTCTGGGTGAATTCAACATTCACAAGGACGTTTTGGGAAAACTGAGCAAAGAGCGTAACCGCTTCCAGTAGCGTTGTGTAATCTCAGCACAGTACAGACCTGCAGCAGTCGGGCTCAGGACGGCTTCCTGTTTATTCCAACAGGTCACTGAGCTCTCGAAAAACCTTCAGTCCTGTCTCATTGCTGACCTCACCACACTGTTGTCAAGCCACACATTACGAGCCATGCTTCCCTCTTTTTTCTGGTCAGCAGGTGTCACTGATTGCTGTTACCATGGAAATGTGGTTCTTAGCTCTGAGTCAGGCTGGGGGTAGGCCTGACTCAGAGTAACTTTTTAGGTTAAAATAAGTCAGTCTTTACTAACTTCCACTGACCCACCACTTCAGCACCTCTTGGCACAGCATGAGCGAAACGCCTTGAAACAGTTTTTGGACCGTGGAGGGACAGCTGGACATTTCGACGGATCACAGCAGTACACAGAGCGACTGACTGGCTAACAACTGACCTGCCGTCTGTGTTGTAGACAGATCCGTCCTGCTGTGGTCTGTAGGGAATCCTCCTCAATTTGGATAACTCCTGGGACAGAACCTGTTGAGCTGTGTCATCTTCCCAGGTCAAACCTGCAGACGGAAACACGGAGAACCTTTAGAACTACACCAGGACGTTAATGAACTCTATTATTTCTTTTTGGATGCAGGTCTACACCTGAAAAGAACAACCTCTGAATTGAACTGTGAGTAACAGTGCAATGGGATACGCACAAAGTGAGCTTTATGAATGAAGAAGAGTCCAGATGAAATGAAGTATGTTCTAGAAAGAAGGGCGAGAAATCGCTGAGCATGCAGTTTTTTTCCTGAACTCATTAGGTCACTCGTTAGTAGAGGAGCCATGGCGACAGCAGGGTGTCCTTGGAGACTGTGGTGAGCTGCTGCCTGTTTCAGTGACTAAGCAGAAGTATTTCTCCTCTGCTCCTCCTGCCACACTTCAGTAGTACGATGAGCTAATTGGAAATTCATTGTACAAGCGCTTACCTGAACCATTAACCAGTTCACAATGAGCGCTCTCAGATATCTGCATCATCAATATGACAGAGACGGGAGAGTAAGGGGGTCACAAGCTTACAACCAAGGTTACAACCGGCCATGTTTTGCCAGATTTAAAAAGTCAAATTTTGCATGCTAGCATGCTCAAAATGATGTAGCATGTTGACGTTTAGCAGATATGTTGATTACCATGTTCACTATGTTGAAGTGATGGTGAAGCTAGAGGTGATGTCAGGGAATCAGTCAGTATCTTCTGGGGACCACGGCTGCCTGCTCATGGAAAGCCATTTAACAGTTGATGAGACATTTTAATCTGGACCAAAGTGATGGACTGATCAAGAGGCAAACATCGTTGTCCCAACATTGTCGTGCTGATAGTTTCAACTCTGACGCCCCCCAGTGGCAGCGCAAAAACACACAGGGACAGCGACATGAATGGGCTTGAAGCAACAGACAGACTGCACCAATTTTTGGAGAAAGTTGAACCAAAATGTCTAAAAACAGTCTCTTTTTAAATACATTTAGTTTGTTTGTGACCTCAACAACCTGACATACTAACACAAAAACACAGAGTTTAGAAAAAGGCCTAAAAAGATTTGCTTTGTAAGAATGAAACAAGGTTGAGAAGCTCAGTGGAATCCGATAGCACATGTATTAACACCAGAACAGTAAATCATGTGATTAAGTTATGAGACGTGTTCAATTATAAGCACAATATAAACATAGATAAAATGCAATACAAACTATATGAAATATGAACTACATAAATTGTAATACAAGACAAGACGTAGTAATATATAATATAAATTAAGTATGTAGTATTATGTAGTATGTAATATAACATAAATATGAGTAGTACTAAGTGTAGTATAACATGTAATATATAATATAAATTAAATATGGAGTATTATGTAGCATGTAATATAAAGTAAATATGAGTAGTACTAAGTGTAGTATAATATGTAATATATAACTATGATGTATCTATGTTAACTGCATGAATGTATTTTCTTATGTTTTTTATTTAAAATGCATTCAGTAACTTATTTGATATGAAAACAGTCTTTTCAACTTCCTTTTTAAAAAAATCTCACTTATGTGAATAATATGTTATATAATTTTGGTTCTGTGCTGCATCAATCACAGTTCATGCAGAAACTACTGATACAGTTAAATGGATAATACTTGATGAATGCTCCATTTGATAATTCATATGCGACGTTCCACTGGTTGAGTTTGTGCATCACTTGTCCTTGTTTGATATCATTTATTATATGACTGATTCTGTATCAGTGACTAAGCAAAAACTATTTGCCTTCTCTGTTGAAATAAGTGCACAAGAGGAGTAACGTTTGTATTACTGAGTTGTCAAACTGTCTCAGTGCCAACGTCAGCCAGACATTCCTGTGCAGTTGCTGGATTTGGGCAGGCGAAGGTTATCAGCACCAGCGACGAAGCAAAAAAGTCTCTTCTGCATTTCAGCAAGTGTACAAAAGGACAAGTTTGATGAGCTGCTCGGGCATTCACGTCTGTTTCTTATGCTTAACATGCATCCAAACACAGCTTTTTTGGCAAACGAACAGAGGAGCAGGCGCCAACACCAGATGGGGTAGCGGAACGAAATGTTACCGGAAATATGGCCGCGCCGCACAAAGCGCAACGTGAACCGAGACATTTGGCAGATGAACGATGGCGTTCCTGAAAGATTCGAGTAATACAGACTGCAGCTCCAGATGTGATGCCACAAGATGTGGGCGCAACACAGAGGACGCGCACTTAAAACGAGAACGAGAGCATCGCTGCCGTCAGCTGTGAGCGCTGTGTCTCAAGTTTTCATGAGGAAATGACGTTCCACAGTCTGAGCTGAGGAAAGAGATGAATCGAAAGAGGAGTGAGGACTTTAGTTCTATCGACAGGAATTCATTTGTTATACTACACAACACATAATATGAGCTGCTGTGGAGGTACTGCATAGAGAGTGTTTGGCAATTAGACCCATGACAGCAGAAAATGACGGTTAGTTGAAACAGTTCATGGAGAAATCAGAATGGTTGAAGTGAATACACAGACGTCATACTGAGTTATAGAGAGAATATGCAAATGACATAAAGAGCTGCAGCTGCACCAGAAGCTTTAAAACCAATTTAAAAGTAATATAAGTGACATACGTAGGCGGCCTGTCCTGTATGTTTAGTGTTACGTGGATGTCTTTAGTTTTGTAACATGCATATGTGTCTGCATAAATGGTTTGGGAAGGGTTTAGAGTCAAACCATGACGATGGAATGGAACATGAAACTTAACTGCCGACAAAAGGAGAAAAAAAGTCTCTTAAGGTGCGTTCAGACTGAGTGCAAAATGAATTTCAGAAGTGGCGACTTGCATGTAAAAGCAATGCAAAAGCATGAGGGAAATGTTTCGTTTTGAAACATGGTCAGTCAAAGTCTACGCTGTCACATAAACTGAGACGCCTCCACAAGCCAATGTCAACTGTGAACTCTCTTTTTGGTCTCCACCAGCTCCTGAGGGAAATATCTGGCTCTTTAGGTGCTAACTGCTCCACTATGCTCACCAGCTAGTTGACAGACTGCACCCTGAAAACAGCCGTGGCCGTAAACACGCTCTCAGAGTGGTGAGAGTGAACCAACACAGCGAAGCTGTTGACTGGACAGCTGGTTCAGATCCGCCTGCAGACTTTTGTCCCATCATCTCTATCTGGTTTGTGTCTTTTCACCTAACTCTTGTCTCATCAACCTCCGGGGCACAAAGTCACCATCAGTCTTCTTTAGTGTTGGGGTTTGACAGCTTTTCCTTCAGTCCTCCTGAACGATCCACCGCCACTGCAAACTCTCATTACATTAGCCCATTTTCAAACAACCGAATCTACACGTCTGCCTTGATGAGCGGTGAGTCTAATTAAATCAGCTCTACTCGTTACAGAACATTTCAGCACCCGGGCACCTTCTTTGGACCCCTGCAAAATGAATTACGACCCCAACTGCCACGAATCAGGCACAAGCCTCCCTTTAACAGCTGCACAGCGTGTCAGGCCAGCTTTGGCCATCAAAGAGCCATAAAACTGAGCTTTTAATGGCAGCCACGGTGGCTGAGAAAACGGGCGTTAGCGGCGGGTGAACAGACGGCATCTGACACGACAGGTTAATAAACGTTGGAGCCCCTGCCAGGATATTCAGAGTGACTCTACGCTTCCCACAGACTAAAGCGACCACAGTAATGTGGGCAGGAGGCTGCCGGCCAGTCGAGGTGAAGGCAAAGTGCACTTTGAGTGAGATGCTTCTACATCTGAATAGCTGACGAAATGAGACTCTGGTGCAAATGGAAGCTCGCTTCGCATTTTCTTTTTCAGATACACTAATTTTCTGTTCTACCTTTCCCACATTTTGACTAAATTATACAACCACCAACGGCCATATTCAGAGTCACAGTAATTATAGCCATGGGCAAAAACATAAGAGGTGCAGATTTCACCAGTTTAGTGCTTGATTTATCAATTTATGCAAATCTAATTTCCAAATCCCGAAGCGCAGCCACACTCACTGCCGTTTGCAAGACGAGAGAGCAGATTAAGGCTTCTGGCAAGTAAAACGTCGCGGCGAGTTTTCTCCAGACACCTTAACATAAAATAAGTTGTTTGTCGGAGCCCTTTGAAACTGCCCCTTACAATATGACCAATCAAAAAATAACGCACACAAGCAGCTGAAGCAAACCTCCAGGGTCAGGGTTAGGGTTAATCCTTCGCTCTGTTAAATCAAAAATTGTCATGTGTGATCGATGAGGTTGCATTTTTTGGCGTAGGCCTTCTTGATTTTGATTGTTGCCAAGGAAGAATTAAAAAAGATCTGCTGCATCAATACTTTTTTTTTAACTGTCCATCATGAGTTTGACAATTTAACTTTAACCCAGAGCCAAACGAAGATCAGCTCTCTGTGAGAACTGACCCAAAACCAGCCACAACCGGGAAAGGGTCAAAGATCATCGACCAGTAGCCACATTTGTTAAGTTACTCAAATTTGTTCAGTTATTCAGATGCTACTTTTCAATGTTTTTAGCACACACAAAATACCAAAAAAGTGGTGGATTTCTCCAAACCTGGACAACTACAGCCCAAACTATCTGCATGGCTTTCGGTGAACTCACGCTTATAAATTTGTGGTAAATCAATCACTGTTGCAGATGAGCCGAACAGACTGTAGATGATAACCAAAATACAACAGATTGCTGCTTTAAAGTCCCTCAAAGGTGGAACAGGGAGGTCAAGTAGGGTTTCTGTGCTGTGTGGGAACTGAAGAGGAGCATCGTCGCTGTGGGCTAATAGCAGCTCTGACCTTGGCTTTTTAAATGGCTTTACATCTGCAGGGCCTTTACTTTGCTGTGAGAGTGGGAGGAGGGTCCGGTGTGTTTGTTAGTATGTGCGTTTGCGTGGGCGGACGGAGGAGGGCGAACACAAACGCAGCAGCAGCTGTCTGAAAAATGCTACTACGCTACTAGAGAGACAGCCAACAGATATGTTAGAGGATATTTGCAGTTTATTACAACTTTTGATTTGTGGGGTTTTCTTGTAGTTGTGGCCATTATTGCTATGAATAATGATGGCACTGTGCACCAAGATTACGGCTAAGATCTGGGAACAGATCTAAAAATAAGTCTGACACGGCAAGAAAGGCGGAGGTGACGGTGGCTCATGAGATGTGATAGCATAGCAGATACATGGTGTAGATCGACCACCATAAAGCTGCCATGTGTCATGTGAGAGGAGCAGAGGACTCCACGGCCTGAACAAGCAAGGTGGCTTCACTTAGACTTGATTTAGACTTTACTGTCCCAGAGGAGCGGTTGTTTTCACAGTTCAATACAGAAATACACTCATACAGACACAGCAGCATATGGATGAAGACAATACACTCTGTAAAGTCTCCATAAATGCATTCATACGTGTTGATCAGTGTCATTTGCTCTTATGAGTGCTGGGCGTGTGATGGCTCTGTGGTCCACGTCTGTGGGAAGGCAGATGTCTTTACAGGCAGCATGCGTGATGCTGGTAAGTCTGTGTTCGTTGGAGATGGTGAAGATGCAGAGGCAACAGCAGTGTTACCCCCACGTACAATCACCTGGTTGTTTGTGTTTCTCGCCTTGTCTTTGTTTGCTTTAGTACTGCCAGACAGCATTTTGGGAAATACACTTTTTTTTGCTTTCTTGCCAACAGTTACATGAGAAGATCAATACATCTCTCATATCTGTATGTCAATTTAAACCTGCAGCCATGAGATGGTTAGCTTAGCTTAGCATAGCATTAAGACTGCAAACAGGGGGTTCTCTCTATGTGTTCACATTGAAGAGAGTGGTATCGATCCTCTCATCTATCTCTCAGCAAGAAAGTGCAAACGCGCATTTCCCAAAATGTCAAACTATTGTTTTAACTGTCCACAGGCACCCCTCTCCAAAAAAGCACATGTGGACATGGGTGCCAAACATCAGTATCACTGGATGTCCATGTACTGGAAAGAAAGAAAGAAAGACATAAAGAAAGAGCTGATGAGAATATGTGCTTATGTGTGTATTTATAATAGAAAAAGATAAGGAGAGAGCAAACTGTGTTATCTTCTCAGAGGGCTGGCAGCGCCTGAAATGCAGATGCTTCAGTGTCTTTAGAGTTTTGTCCTCCCTAATGGCTTCTGCAGACAGCCGGGGCCAAACATCTCATTTGCATAATTCATTTCACTTCAGAGCGTCTGACAAATGCCTCCAAACTCATCGCCTCTCTGTGAAATCTGAATATTCTCCAGCTCTCCCGCAGAGTGCCGATTCGGCAAATTAAACCAGAGGAGCAGGTTTTTTCCTGTTTTGTTTTTTTTTTTTTTTCCCAGAGGAAGGACAGCCACCAAATCGGGCTCAAAAGAAAGATGGCGGAAAAAATGCAATGAAGTCCTCACAGAATAAATGTTGTACTTTTAGACATCGTTCCCTCTTCAGCGGATGCAGTCATGAAAAGCTCAACTCTAGAGAGAGCAACAGGCTTTTTTTTTTTCATCCTGTGTCGTCGAGGTCCTGTCGTCCAAAGCAAAGCTGCATGATGAAAGTGGGTGAAACGCTCACAGGTGCCCACCTGGCTGTTGCACAGATCTCTGCCTCCCTCTAGTGGTGCACAGCAGTAACAGCAGCTCATCACGCCAGAAAAAGTGTCAAGCAGCTACTGATCACGGTTCGACGTTCCAACACAAATTGTTAAAGGGGTTAATTTTGGGGTATATTTTTAAGATTCTGATGCCCAGACAGACACAAATGTCATGTTTGAACAAAATACATTTAATTTAATGGCTCTAACACAAAAGCTATACATCTAATTTTGTTAATTGGTTACATAATTAGTTGTAGCTAAAGCTTTTGATTCATCTTCACATGTGCCAATGAGAGCTGTGTGTGTGCGTGTGTGTGTGTGCGTGTGTTGGTACCTCTGTTTGAGAGCTTCTCCAGCAGCGTCCTGAAGCGCTGCACTACAGACGGGGAGACATCGTAGGTGTAAACCTCCTTCACCGGAACAGAGTGACACCTCCCAAACATTCCATCTGTCAACACACAAACACACTTTAAGCAGAGACTCGAAGTCGCTCACATATTTAGCGTTTGCGTCACTGAAAGCAAGAATCTGACTCAACTGACTCAAGCAGGAATCAGGAACAGCTCAGTGTATAAAAGACAACTGATGATGCGTTTAAATCATGATGTTACACTGACGAATATGGGAGCAGCTCTAATGAACAGTGGTTTGTATTAGCATGTGTATCTGTGCCTTTAGTTCCAGATTTCACATGTTGGGTGTTGATTATGGGCCTGTGCTGTGGATTTCCTCAGATTGTAACATGCTGGTACGTGGAACAAAAGCGTTTGAACAGCAAGTGAAGATTTTCATCTCCAATTACAGCAAAAGTACTCTTTTAACAATCAAACAACAGTATGCAAGGAGTGCTGCTGGGGTGTGGAACATGGTTTCATGCCGGCGCTCTTCAGTTTGAGGACCCTACTAGTTTAGAGTTGTAGAAGAAGTCTGAGACTCGAGGCACTCTTTCAACAATCTGCATGAATATTTCTCCAATGAAGTGAAGTAAAGGACATTTTCTGTCACATCACATCACTTCTTATGGGCCTGAGCAATGTGAAAAAACAAACATTTTAAAAATATCATAGAGAAATCTATTTTAAAATAAAAAATGACCTAATAGTCAACATAACAACAAAACAAAAGAAAAAAACAATGTGAAATTCATCCATTCTTTACAATTCGTTTGTATATAATGTCCACAGCCTCTACGGTTGATTTTATTTTGTATTTTTTTATTGTCTATTTTCACTTTTTTCTTCGGTTCCTTTTTTATTCTTGCTGTTGCAACAAGTAAACTTCCCCAGCGTGGGATTAAAAGTCTTATCTTAAGTCTAATCTTATTTTATCTTAATGACCAAAAGTGCAATATAATCAGTGTCACCCTGGATTTACCTGATTTAGTGCCTGCATTTCACTGAAAAGGTCTTTAAAAAGGCTGTAACACACAGGACATTTTCCAACTTCAGGCAGAATCACATCCAACTCGCCCCTCTGGACTCTTTTATCACCTTATTACTAAACGCACACCTCCTGACAGGGAGTGTGGCTTCTCAGTCCGTCACACTTCCTCCTAAAAAGCCACAGAGTGGGCAGCGTTAATGTGAGCTGCAGGAAAGGCCGGCGGGAGGCTGTCTCAGAAAATGAAGCCGTGGGCGGAGAAAGCGTCAACAAAGATGAGTCAAAGACCACATGTCTCACAACAGAGATATTTCAAGCAGTGCTCACTACTACCTGTTGTTCTTCCACCATATACGAATAAGTGAGCGTGTGGTGCAGCGACTCTTTTGTAAGTGAACTCTGACCTGGGTCAAACGTGACAGCTGATTTAAACTTACACATTACTGAGAGGTTTCATTTTTCTATAGTGTTTGTATCTCCACGCACAGCACAAGACCAATCATAACTGGCTCTTCAGGCGGATCAGAGTAAAGGAATAATAGATGTATGAATAGTGTTCCTCGCCCGACATTGCGAGAAACGCCTCAGTCAAACATTCACAGTAAAATCTTTGGTTGATTCCCTTTTCAGCAGCCTGAATGCACAAGTAATACGACCATACAATGAAATGTTGCATTGTCTAACTTCAGTTAGTTAATTTAAACACAATACTTGTGCTCAAACAGAGGATTCATTCTCAGTGAAGAACCTTGGAGCCCTAATCTGCCTCTATACATGCCAAAGAGCAGTGATTCCTAACACGTCTCTGGGGGTCATCAGGTGGATACCTCCCTTCAACGGTGTTTCGCCTACTTAGTCCCACGACACCTCCAGGAGGCTAGGCTAGTGAACTCCGGCGTCCCAGAGTCACCCCCCCTAGTGCCAGTTCACACTGCTCCTACACAATCCAAACAGCACTGCCACGTTCAACTGACCCAGGCCTGTTTAGGAGATGGTATTGGCCAGTACTGATGCTACCATTTAGCTAATGCTAATGCTAACCGCTAACTTCTAAGAAGAACAGAAGAAGACAATACAGTACCAATGCTACCATTTAGCTAATGCTAACCGCTAAGAAGTATTTATTATTTTATTCATTGTTTTATTGTTATTTATTTTATTGTTTTACTGTATTTTATTTCTTTCATCCTGTTTTATTTTTTTCTGTACAGCACTTTGATCCGCCGTGGTTGTTTTTTAAAGTGCTTTACAAATAAAGTTGGATTGGATTGGATAGGAAGAAGAACAGAAGAAGACAATACAGTACCAATGCTACCATCATATTTTATGGTTGGTTCACTTTGTTTTCATGCACCTTCTGTCTTTTCTCCCTTCTGTAAAGCGCTTTGTTTCTACTCTCTTGATAAGTTCTTTATAAATAAAGTTCAGCACAAGCTAATTGAGTAAAACCTGCTGTATACTCGGGCGGCCAGACCTTTACACAACCTCTTTCTTGTGGAGGGAACATCCACCTAAAAATAGGATTCACATCACATCTGCCCGCGGCCTTGGACAGCCCGATCAATACCTGGAGTTGTTTTAGTGATAGTGGCAGCAGGTATTGATCTACAGTAGCAGTGGAGAGAATGAAACTCTGAGCTCTTTGATTGATGTGTAAAGCTGACAAATCGACACCAGATCCTGAAAACATGCTGCAAAACATACAAGGCAAAACCTTCTTTTTATAGACATCGTCCCTGCAGATGTGGCGATTTTGAGAGAGCAAACGGTGTCTGTGATAATTCAGCTTCCTCTTTAAAGGTGATGTCACATCAATCATTTTTTTTTTGCATGTACATTTTGACTGGATGCATATACCATAAACAATGGAATAGCTATACAAGCAACATTACACAAACTCCCCTCAGCTCAGTGGAAACACTGCCCGTCTCCATTCAACCACTTTACTCAAAAGGCTAATTATACCTCAGGAATAATGAAACATTTTTGTGACGGCTTGTGATCGGAAGGTCGCCGGTTTGATTCCCCCACAGGACTGGTGGAGTATCCCCTCCCCCTCCATTAGCCGGCTGATTTGCCCTTGAGCAAGGCACTTAACCCCCCTAAATGCTCCCCGGGCGCCTGATGCCTGTGTGTTTCACTGCATGTTGCATGTTGCATGTGTGTTTCAAAACAGTGATGGGTGAAATGCAGAGAAGAATTTCCCAGATTGGGATCAATAAAGTAAATAAAATTTAAATAAAAAAAAATTAATACATCCAACAGAGCTAACAGCTAACAGAGTTTAGAAAAATAACAGCTAACAGAGATGCTCCAGCCAACAGAGCAAACAAAAATAACAGAGCTAGCAGCTAACAGAGACAATACAGCCAACAGAGCTAATAAAAATAACAGAGCTAACAGAGACCATAGAGCCAACAGAGCTAACAGCTAACAGAGCTAACAGCTAACATAGCTTGTAAAAATAACAGAGCTAACAGCTAATGAAGCTAAACACACAGCAGCACTTTGAATGCTAATACTTTGAACTAATAGCCGTTGCTAGGTGATAATAAAGAAGAAAAAGAAACAACATTTTCATTTTGGGGCAGTTTCCATTCACATCAGGACTTTTCGGAACAGTGGTGGAAAAAGTTAGCCTGCAGCCCGGCTGTGTGCGTGTGCACATTTGTGCTGTTTCTGCATTCAAGTTTGGTGCTTTTGCATGTGGTTTTATGTTTCTTGCGCATGCCTCCCACTGCACATCTGCATGCCATGTATGAATGTGTGTGTGCATGTATGTGGGAGAGTGTGCATGTTGCGTAACGCCACTTCTACATAGTAATTCAGGCCTCCTGCCTATAAATAGCCACTGCGTCACCGTGGGCGTCTCAATCAAACTGCAAGGCCCATTTAACCGGCAGCTAAGGATGACCAGCGGCTGGTCTGCACTGCTGTAATTACTCTCAAATGTTTCACTGAGTGCATATTCTCTTGTTTACCGATGAGACGGAAGAAAAAGATGTGCTGTGGGTGTACAACGAAAAGTGAGATAAGTGAGGATGACGGGGAAGAGACTTTGAGGAAACAGCTGGATTTTTGCAAATTATAAGACTGCAAATTAGATCTGGAGATTGAAGTTTTATACTTGCTTAAAGTTATTTTTTTTCCGATGATGCAGCTTTGCCATGATATTATGGAATATGTCATTGTGCAACAATTACAAGCCAGTTTGGAGAAACTAAGGCTGTTCCTCAACAGGACTTCTTGGATTTACACCTCGTGTTGCACCCTACTGAAGTGCCACCGAGCAAGAACTTGAATCTAACGACCATGATCCAAATCTGGAGGATCAGGTCAGTGCAGTCCTTATATTCCACTTGGCAAAAACGTCAAACCCTTTGCTGAAATGTGGAGTTTCTTGAGTAGTTGACAAAGGCTGGCTTCAAAATGTGATATGACAGACACTACCATAAACTCTAAAATCTCTCAACTCAATGTCGAATGTACACAATGATGACAAGTGCAAAAAAGAAAAACATGATCGTGGGGAAACTACTGCACTACAGGCCTTTTCTTCAGCTCTGATCTCATAAAACACCATTTCTGTGCCTCCCAGAAGGAACATCTTGAATTATCTCTCATAATTACACTCATGCATATCTAAGGCTTTATCCCAGTTCACTACCAGAGGGCCATAATTCAGAGCCAGACATGTCTTCATGTGATTTATAGTCCAGATTAGGGCAGAATGAGGATTCACAGGACCATTCTCAGAAGCGCAGAGTGTATTAAGATGGGGGAGATGGACCGGCAACGCTGACCAGATGTTGCTCTCAGCTGCATTGTAAATATAGCCGTCATTTCATGAAAACAGGAAAACAAACTTTTGTGGAACTACTTTTGCCCTTAATGTTTTGTTTTGTTTTTCACCTTTGAACTTTAATTGATGGACGCCTTTGGCAGCGGCAGATCCGAACTCACTTTGCTGTGGTACACTATTTTGTTCCCAGTGGTGGAAGAAATACTCTGATCTTTTACTTAAGTTAAAACAATAATAATACAGTGTAGAAATACTCTGTTACATTATATACAAAACACAATTCCTCTGTTTCTACTTCTAACCCCTAACTCTAATATTTAAAAAGAGATATTTCCGTTTCATTTCAGTCACAGAATTCAGGTGTGAATCGATAAGCCAGTTAATTTAAATGCTGTGATGGGCTGCAGCATCTGTTGCATCATTATGGAAGATTCACAATATTTATTCTAAGTGATTTTCTTCCTCATTTCTGCTGCTCATATTCCCATGACAAGGTCAACAATTCATACTTTGAAGCAAAGACACGGACTACTCTAAACCACGACAAACCAACACCTTGAAAAAGACTTTTTTCTGTGTTCTTTGCAGAAAAATGAGTTGCATGTGTCTTTCAGAGTTGTGTCAGACAGCAAGAAACATCAGTGATCCATCCTTCCAAAGCTACCCCGCCATTCCTTTAGCAAAATGCTGATCATCCTGGAAAATCAATATAGTTTACGCTAAAGTGTCATCATTAAAAATATGCTGGGAACACAAGGATAGTTGAAGGAAGGTCCCGGAAATAATTCATTTAAAGCTGAATTTCTCTGCGACACAGTGTGTTTTTCTGGACTGTACTGTCGACTGAAAGCAGCAAACTCCGTCCTGCCTAATGAACTGGATTAAGACGTCTTAATGGATCTGCTGCCTCTGGGGATCTGCACAAGTCCATCCCTCGCAGACTGCACTCCACAAGATCAATGACACCTGGCATCTATTGGCAGGGCCTGGGCTGCTTTGACTGGCTTGAAAGTGCAGAGTTTCCGTCATACCTGTCAAAAACTGGCTCTGGGTCTCATGGTTTTAATCTCTGTAGCAACGCTAACGTCTGATTAGCTGCACAGGCTGCTGCATATGCATGTAGTGTTTGTTGTGTGCGTCTGCTGGAAGTGAGTCAGTGGTACTGGGAGGGTAGGATGGGTGAGAGATTTTTGTAGCATAGTTCATTTTAAATCTAAAGATGCAGTCACACCTTTTAAGAAAGATGATGTTTCAGCACTCAGGCCTTCAAACGTCAGTTCCTCACCACAATCGTTGGTGTCTGTTCTGTGAAAGTGATGTCAAGCCAAGTATCTTTGCTTAATTCACAGAAATGTGGTTTTGAGGTAGCTTCAATACAAAAGAGGGAGAATAGAAACAGGGCTTTTCCTCAAAGGGCCCTCAAACCACAAGCTTCTCATCAATAACTCCAACCACACACGCCAATTAGTCTAATCCGGCAAATATGACGATGATGGTGGAGGCTGTGTGAGACCATTAAACAAATACACTCCAACTCCACTGAAGTGTTGAGAGTTCACCCTCCATCCTGACCACAGCGCTCATTACTGATGTGCTCCTTCAGTTTTTAATCTACACAGTTTGAACATGTTACCTCAGTGGACAGAGTCACTGAAGACTTACAAAAACTCTAAGGATTAATGTTTAATTGATTCAAAAGTAATTTTGTTTTGAAGCATTAAGAAACATAAACCACAGAGACATTCACTTACAACAGCAACATGCTGTCTCTGTATGCCCTTTTTCTTTATGTGTGGTTTGTACATTCATAAATTAGCCCAAAAATTGCATTTATGCTGTTAATTCAAGCCTTTTTCTTCTGTGAGGCGGCTGTGTTGAGTGTTGCATTAGAGACACTGAATTATTATTCCTTATTGTCAACAAATACCATGAAAATCAAGTAGTAGTAGTATTAGTAGTAGTAGTAGTTCCCAGTTCCCATCGGTTCCCACTGAAGATGTAAATCCGTAGTTTTATTTTTATTTTAGTTTTAACGGTGCATTGCTGGGGACTATTTTCAGCAGCTGACGGTGCTCTAGTGGGTGTTTGTGGCAGCAGGACGGTGTGTGTGGGACTGAGTCAAAACAAACGACAGTGTGTGTGTTCATGGAAATGAAGGAGGGCTGTAGTGGCATGTCGACTGCGCCATGCTCGGGAGACAACATGCAACAGGGCGCAGATGGGTAATGGGCCAGCTTAGCCCTGCTCCTCTCGCGCCTGTTGCCATGGCGATTTCCATCGAGTGCTTTCTGTCCCTCGCAGCTAATCAAGGGGAAGCAGTGTAGGGGGCTGAAACAGAGCACCCTCCTTTGTCCCTCTATGTGTGCGTCTGCGTGTGTTTTGCCAGGGATCGACATGTGAATCCACCCGCTTGGTTTGTGCACAACACTCGGGCTGCGTTCAGGAGAGCCGAACAGTAAAGGCTGTTAGCGGGCATGTCAGCAAAGCATTCTGACAAATTGAAAATGACGTTTTTGATAAGAATGCACCTCACTTGACATTTACTTGGTCAGTTTTTAAGATTCAGTGTTGTGTTGGAGTGCATCTGCTGGCGTTAAAGGTGCAATCGCTAATATTTTACGGCCTCTTTGCACAAAATGACGATGATAATTTATGAGGGGTTAGTTGTCAGCTGCTGAGATTTCAAGCAGGCAGAGCTGAACTGACTTTGCTCTAATTTTCTCTATCATTGGCTCGATGATCATCAGCGCGCTCCAAATTTCCAAAACCCAAGTCAATACTGCAGCACTCAGAAGCTGAACGGAGGATTCTTTTTCAGTACTAGTGAAATGTTGGCAAACACGTCTTTTGGACATGTTATGACTTTGGGATGTGGCGAACATCAACTTCACAAGATAATGTTTTTTGGAGATGCAGCATATTAAACGTTATCTGGCCACATTACAGCTTGCACAAAACATTGGGGGTTTTGTGGAGGAAGTTGTAGTTCCCACAGCAGCCACTAGATGTTATCAAAGAGCCACATTTAACTGATAGTATTTCCATTTCTAGCAAGGATATCAAATTAAAAAAATATTGCTTTTCTTCCACATTTGTACACTTTAACAGTGCTACCTCTCTTTACAAATGACCATATCACAATAACATATTGAAACCCCCCAAAGTTTGGCCTGTAGGACACTAGCACTGTGTACAACTCACACTCATAAGACTATTAGTGCATTGTACTATAACAAGCTATGTGTATATCAACATAATAAATATATCAGCATGAAATACGGTCTATTTAATATCGAGGCAGGACGCATGGCCGAGCTTCAACTCAAACCTTAGTGATTTGAAACAATTCCTCAAAATCCAATGACAAAAAACATTGTTTGTCTTACAGAGGCGTTTTCTGATCTGACACCGGCTTGATCATTCTGTGCCGTCTGTGCCGAATCGTCAGAAATCACTGCTGGAAAATAAAATTGTTTGTTGATGTCAAAACGCTATGATCAAAGAAACACTGTAGTTTGAATTAGAATGACTACCAAGCTTTGTCGTCATGGTTACATTAATAAACATTTGGTAATGGTTCAGGAACAACTGTGCAACAACGTTGACGTTGTCGCTCTGAATATTGACTTCCTCCCTTGCTCTCATAATTAGTGCTATGGACACTAGAGGGCTTTGTGAGCTTTGTGAGTTCGACAGGTTGTTTTGGGGCATTTAAACGACGGATGCTAAAAATCATTTATTTGTTTTCAGGCAGACCTCCTCAATCACATGCAGATTTTCAGAATCTATGTTACTCAGGAGGTTGAGTAGAAGTCTTCTTTAATCCTTTCTGTGAAGGGATCCTCCTGTTTTTTTAATTTAATGTAAAAATCAGGGGGCCATAATGTTTTATACACTATGTATAGCACAGCTCAAAATTCAGTTCAGTTCTGCTCTTGCTGAGTTAACTAATGCTAATTAAAGCATAACTGCAGGCTGTATTCTCTGCTGGAAATTAGTGTTTCCATGCTGAGCAAGCTTCTTCAAGATGAGCTCCATAACAGCTCTGACAGTACAGCCAAGGGACCCAATCAACACCTGGGAAACAGCAGCTCCAGGATAGAGCAGGAGACAGAAGACATATCCCAACTGGAATACCAGTAGCATGTTCACAAAGAAATATAATACATACATGATGCAAAACAATGATATTTCAGCCTTTTTTTTCGCTTTGCGACCCCTTAAATTGAAGCTATGACTTCATCTCCAGTTCGTTACATACAGCATGTCTACTGGTTGCAACCAGTTCAAGCAAAGAGGTTTTTTTTCAGTGCTTTATTTGGGGGGGGTGAAATACTGCAGTATTTCACAAGGAAAGCTCAGAGATTAGGCAAACAACCCAAGTTTAGTCTGCTTTTCTATCCTGTTAATCATCTTACAAAGTACACTCAAGATGTTGGTGAGATGGAGCAAAAGGAAATTACTCCTTTCCAGACTATGATTCAAGGACTGCAGCTCGTTTCTGATCTTTTTCCAATCACCAAACTGAACAGCAGCAACGACCAAAGTAAGCGGGACAAATTCAGCGTTTCAGAGCTTAGTGCATAAAACCTCCGGCAAGCAGTGAGGCAGAGTGTGATATGAACAAATACTCTAGACCCCAAAAGACTGTCGAAGCAAACAAAAGCAGAAAGCAAGACTGACTGAGCTTTCTCCGCACCGCTGGTCGTCTCCCTTCTGAAAATATTAGCGGAGCTCAGATAACCTCGGCGAGTTCCCGAAGCAGCACTGCTGAGCATACGCACAGCACAAATATGATCCATCACATGGCGCCGCAGATCACGACGTTGGGGGTAAACCTCTGATTAATCTATTGCAAGGCCGAACGATGGTCAGAAAACACTGAGGTGGTGCACTGAATGAGTCTGTGCTGAACCTGGTCTGTCTAAATTACAGGAACAGGAAGTGGGAAGTTCACTCACCTGCTGCTCATGTGTTGTATTTATTCACATATCAGTTTGTTGACCTCTTAGTGGAACATGTATTTAAGTGGAACTACTTTTCTGACTTCTCATAATGTTTTGTTGTGAAACCTGCTTTAGGATCAGTGACGCATACAGAAATAAATTATTCAGGAAAATGACTAATAACGTAAGAGTTGGAATTATAAATGCAACATCAATGTTTTTTGAACAGCTGTGACAGAAATAAAAAAAATCCATCCAGTAAGTAAAAGGTGACAGGTGTGATCACTGCATTAACACCTGCAGGATGTAATATTGTCATAACCTACATGTGAAGAAATAATTATCATAAAGCAAACACGTCATTATACTTAGAAATACACTCAAACAGTACGTACATTTATCACTGACACTTGCTTGAGATATGTTATCGCACGGTAGCACCGCACCTAAAGTTAAATCTGGGTTGAACAAATAAAGCGAAGCCTTTATTTCTCATCCTCTGCTCTTTGGACAGAAACTACGCCCTCATCCTCACGTGTATGCACAAAACCATTCAAATGAAGTTTGCACGAAACAACCAGGTACATCCTACTCCTGAGTGGCAGCCGTGTCAAGAGCTAAGAGCTAAATCTGTACATTCTTACTGCCTGATGGCACAATTATAACGTGGATAATAAGTAATCTCTGATGCACGATCTCGAGCCATTTCCCAGTCCCTGCAAGAATAATTCAATTTAATACTGAATCTAAACTCATATACAACATCTAAGACGACGACGAACGACGAACATCTAAGATGTTTTAGTGGTGGTCGGACCAAAAAATCCATGTGAGGACGTCAACTTGGGCAGCAGGAAGCTAGGATGGGCACTTTTAACAATTTTCTGACATTTTTTAATCAGTTAATCAAGAAAACAATCTGTAGATTACTCCACGGTAAAAAAAAAAATTGTTCGTTGCAGCCCTGGTTAAAAAATGCACAAACATAGGAACCTTTAAGTGAGTACGTATAACTGACAGGCAACCATCCTTATCTCTACGGCCAGACTCAGCGGCACGCTGGGGCTGCAAATGAAAGTCAGCAGTCACGTCCCTACACTGCAAAAAATGGCCACCTGAATAGACAGTCATTAAATGCTCACATCCGATTTAAGTGGATTTACGTCAATACAGTACCCTGAACCGATGTAGTGACATGCTATCACACTGTTATCAATACAACCCTATAATCAATGCATCTCTATCCTCTTATTTTTTATCACTCACTTACATAAAGCATGCAATGTGGAGGACCACTACCACATAAATGTGTTGTTATGAGGGACGCTTTTTTCAGTGTAATAAAGCCGAACCTCGTAGGGGTTTGATGCGCCGGCTCTAAATGTGGCGTCGCTCTGTCTGCTGAGATGACAGTCACAGTGAAAATGTCAAGTCACTGATCGAGCGGCGTCTTTCCACGCAGCTGGCCTGCCCTTCCTCCTTTTGTACCCAGACATGTCGATGTGATACGCCTGAAAACAGTCCACAGGGGTGGGTGGACACCCTTATCTCTCCTCGCTGAGTCCTGGACTGTTGCGTCAATCCTGGAACGTCACTTAATGTCGTCTCACATGAATTTAAGGAGGTTTATCAAGACCTCAGTTAAGAAACGCAGCAGCTGTCTTCATCGACCTGCTGACATAACAGCTTTTGTCATGCAGACGTTTTTGCTATAATAATGGCTTCATTCAGACACGACTGCTGCAGTGCACTTGGTGCGTATGAATGAAAAAGGATGGTGAAGTGGGGTGGATGTGAAATGGCGTCAGAGTGGGGGGCAGGGTTAGAAGAATGGTACCACGCTGGACAGCGTGGGGGCATATAATATTCATTTTTAGAATATATGGCTATCTGATATTATTTTGCCGCGCCTGGCGAAGTGTTTCCTGTTCTCTCACAGGCTGCATCAGCGATGGATTTAAAAGTGGATTTTGTCTTTGAAGCTGCACCCCCTTTTTCTCCTGATACATTTCATCATCAATCAGAAGACCCTGCTGTTTTATCATGGTGGATGATGCACACGCTTGGAATGACACGAAGCTCGGACTCTATCTGCTCACATTGTGTCTAATGAGTGGTGAGTGTCGTCATCATTTCATCCCATGCAGCTGGCAGGAAGATGAACTGCTGGTCTGATTCTTATTGTGGTTTCATTGGTTTATTTTTCCAAACGCTGTGAGGGGAAAGAAGTCACTCGTATAGGCTGATCTGATAACTGTAAATGTAAACTCATTCCTCAGAAATGCACTGCAGTGTCACGGAAATGTTGCTAGAATCAGCCTAAAAAGACTGCCGTCGTGACTTTTACGTTAGAGTGACTATGGAGACATGAAAACATCATGTTTACACCACAAGCTGCAGTTAAATGACAGAGACAGATTTGGGCATCGCCTGAAGGTCACATAGCTGAAGTTTAGAGAGGAGTGTAGCAGCAGTTGCTGTAGCTTCTATGATCTTGTCACAGACGCTGCGTTCATCCAGGAGTAGCGCTTAAATGACTTTCAGTGCCAAGGTAAGAGAACAACTTGTTTCCTCAAGGTGCTGAGATACTTTTTAGTCGTCACTCTCTCCCGTTGTTGTTGGAAAGAGGTAGAAAGAGAGAGAGTGTCCTCGGCTGAACAATACCAACCTTAGTCACTGCCAAGAGATTATAGCCAGCTCAGGCAATCAGAGCTGCTGTGTGGCCTGATAGAGGCTGAGCTGCCAATCACCAACACAACGGACTGGCACTGTCTGCGACGGGCAGTTTGACAGCAGCTACTGAAGCAGGTCAGACACACGGCGGGCGAGAACAATGGCAGCCGCCGTGGTTTTTCCACCGTGACATCCAGCCGTCGGTGCGGCCTCACCTCACCTGACTCACCTGGGGGGTTTTTCATGATCCTTGAAACTTGGGCTGAAAGCGTGGCCAAGCTGACAAGGAGCTCCTGCAAAACAGCTGCCACGAACTGTTTTACGATAATGAACATTAATATGTGCCACTTTCACCACTCGAGTCAAATCGAGTTAGACAAGTATTGACCTCATGCCGCCTGATCTCATTTCACATGGTCCCTTTCTAGTTTTGTCTCCAAATTTCTGGTTTCTTTCGGTCCACCACCCACCCACGCACCCACCTCTCTATCTATGTATCTATCTATCTATCATGACTTCTATAACAGTAACATGATCCCAGAGCTGTGTGGGAGGACTAATTTAATTGGCGCTGCCTCATAAATAGCGGCGGATGTTTGTCAAACTGCTGTCTCATTTTTTTCCATCTCTGGCCGTCCTTCACGCCGTACGTTATAATAAAAAAAACTCACAGGAAGCAGATGTCAATCCACACAACATGGCACACCCGTGCTTCCGGTCTAGACGGGAAGTTAAAAGACAAAAGAACATATTTGAGCGACAGTGAAAGGAAAATGATCACAGACTGGACAGTCCTCCATACAGCACGACAACTACGGAGCGACCATGCGAGGGCTCTTTAATGACCTCTCAGTCTATCTATCAGTCAACATGCAGATACAGTAGATGGATAGATAATGACCGTGGGGCTTTTCAGGCAATAAGTTGTATTCACTGCATGAAATGCAGTGAAGCAAAATATACCCCCCACAACACTGCATGGACCAGTGAAATCTGCAAAACAGGTGAGCAAGGAGCAAAGAAAAATGTCGCAGCAATGACACTAAAAAAACAGACCAATCCAAATAAGAGTTGACACCTTTTTTTTTTTCCACTGAAGTGAAACAAGGTCACCTGAGGCAGTCACAACACAGACGGTGAGCCGCTCTGAGCTCGGCTAAAAATAAAATTCACTGACGACGTAACGATTCTCTCACAGGACTCGATGTGTGTATTGTTTTTTTCAACCCCGCCTCCTCGGTCAGAATTAGATTACCCATTTCAAAAGGACAGCGTGCGGACAGGAAATGACCGAGCTAATGAATTCAGAACAAACACGCCCTGCCCGAAATAAACACACGTCAGGAAGCAGGTCAGAAACACAGTCGGTCAGCTGTGTCGCCGACAGCACGCCCACCTGCGCCTCCGGACGGACCGTTCAGATGCTTAATGAGATTAGACGACAGATTATAGTATTCTGTTATCTCTGCCGGCGCTCCGTCTCCGCTTTAAATCCTGCAGAGATGTCGATAAGTGAAGCCTGCTCTGCATAGCCGAGAGCTTCCCAGTAAACCGCTGGTGATCGGCAGATACGGAGAACAAAAGGTTTGCTCTGAACAGATGTTGCGTGACCTCTGGAGAATAACCCGGTTGTGGCTGGGCTGACCCAGCGGAGTCCAAGATAAAAGTGTTTCCAAGTCTCCAAAATACACGCAAATTATTTTCTGCGAACGACTTTTATGTTTTTGAGCTTTTTTGATTCTAGGTTGATTCTCAGCAGGGGTTTCCTTCCTCTTGATGCCAGAGAAGCCACGAGGGAAGACAGAGGGAGTGGGTTTATATTTATGTGTTGGGTCTAAACAGAGCAGAATGAATGCAGAGGCAATGCAGCAATTCAGATTTTGTGTAAATTAAAAAACATTTTGGCTGTTGAAAGTGCCATCTTCAGTGCAGCAGAGCCTGAATGTGCTTTGTACACACTTGTTGTACATGTACCTGGTGACTACACTTTGATCTGCTTTTAACCCCTTTTTCCTACTTCCAGTTAGCCTCTCAAAGTCCTCAAATATGGAGGTATCGTCTGTCTCGGAATAGCTAGAACTACTTGAAAATAAAGAGTTATTTGATGTGAAAAGATTTATTAAGTAGGGCATATACAAATATATATATATATATATATATATATATATATATATATATATATACACATTGTGAAGTTGTCAAATATGAATGCTCATTGCTGAACAGTTAGACAACTAATCACTAATCAGGGAAATCTGTGAGGTTTGTGGTGAACAATGAGCTCACAAAAGCCTCATAACTACATGACACAGGCAAAAAAAGCTAATTTTTAATCAGCTTTTGACTCAAAGTATCTTTCTGACATCAAAGGGGCCAAAGGTCAGCTACTAGACGGTGAATACTTCACTAAAGCATCAGATCTAACAAATAACAGGCAACTATTTAGTGAACTCCGCACACTAGGGGATTGCTTTGGACTTGGGATCCAGGAGAACCAATAGAAATCTTGCAGGAGCAGACTGTGGAAACTCAGCACGTTTATTGCCGTTGACATGGATACAGGCTCATAATGACCAAACAGGATAATCATTTTGCCAAATGACCAACAGAAATCATGTCAATTAAGTTTTTATGCAGAGGAGAGGAGGAGAACATAACTTTACCTACAGGTATGCATTAGAGGACGGCATTGGGGTCGGGATCTAATGAAAAGTCACGTAGGAGCAGCCGGTTTAAACTTCGCTGCTGGCAGGAGTGAACGGTCTGGAACACACACATTGCGGGAGCCGGTGATAAAGGTCAGAAATCCAGTGGTCCCCCACAGGGATCTACTGTTCACAGAATTCCCATTAAGGGATGCTCAAACGCTGACGCTGTGATAGCTCATGTTGTCCATAATGACCAGGGTTACTGATGTGATGACTGACAGTGAGAGCACTTCTCACTTCAACGCTGAACAAGCCTTTAGCATTCACTGAAAACAGCACACATGAACCACTTGGACTAGCGCACTAGCAGATGTAAATGTGAACAAACACTCCTGATGTTGTTTCTGTGCATGAAGGCAGGAGGGAAGTTTTAGTCCTCGCTGTGTTTTTCACCTGTGCATGAACACACTGATCAGGCTCTGGTTGCAAATATCAGCAAGGTGTGTTCTGTAACAGGCGGCCAGACTGCGCGACGCAGGTGGTGCAAATATACTTGAACATTGATGTATATAATTGATGGATTGATTGTGTGTGTGTGTGTGTGTGTGTGTGTTTGTGTGTGTGTGTCAGACAACTTACCGTTGACGCAGATCTCATATGGTGAACACAGCTCGCTCTCAAACAGGCAACCTGTTTCCAGAGAAACACAAAGACAACAGGCGGGTTAGCTGCTTGACGCGAAACGAGCTGACGCTACACAGATAAATAAAATTAAAATAAGTGATATACATACAGTAGCAGCAGAAACAGAGTTAGCTATAATGTGTTCTCGGTTCAGTTTTTATCACGAGCACTTTCTACCGGCTCAGTCGTCCCTCTGAATACTACTAAACAGTCTGCTGATTAGCCGAAGTTACTGGGACACTGCTTCTAAACAGACACAATACTGATGAAGCTTTTGAATAGATTTCCTCAATGCTTTGAGTACCTCATACAAAATTCAGTTTTTGTCCATTATATCTGGGTGGAAACAGATACTTCAAAGCAAATAAAAGCCAAACTATTTTGCATAAAATACCATTAGAGGTAAGTTAGATGTTTTTTCATCATTAGGTTGAACGGACACTTTAAACATAACCCCAGTCCTAATTTGAAAGAAATACCATTACACATGTTTTTACACTGCGGTACAGTGTTGGCCCTTCTATTTTAAGACTGGAATAAGAGACGAAATGGCTTAATAGGACAGGATCTCCTATGCTTTCGGCCTGTTTTTGTCAGCCGTGGAGTAAACCACTGGGTCGAGGGGAGGCATCAAACTGGCTCCTTCAGCGCTCCTGTAGGAGAGGAGGGGAGGAGGGGAGGCAGCCATATTTTATTTGACTCCACTTAAAAGGAGATGCGTCAGTGTGTAACACTTCTTCACACTCTGTGACTCTCATACAGACACACGGTTCTACACAGTAATAAACGTTCTGCAGGGTTGATAGCAGGTAACAGTACAACACAACGTTCTTTCCTTTCATATGCACAAGCACAAACAGGTTTACAGCTTCCTGCTTTAACCTGTTTGATTAGCTGCAGCAGCTGTTTCTCTGCATCAGGACCAAACAGAGCGTCACTTTCAGGTTTTAATCAGTATCTGTTTGCAAAACTGTAACTCGGATTCAGCCGATAAGCAGTTCTTAAAATTACGGGGACATAAGGCCAATTTGATAAACCTGCATTAGGTGGAAAACAAAAAAAAAAAAAAAGTAATCTGAATTAATTAAACAACGCCTCGTGGAGACGCTGACGAAGGAGTGAGACAGACAGCTGTGAGTGCTTCCTGCAGCCACAATAAAACCCTGCAGCGTGAAGAACTGATGATGACTGTGGTAATGGATGAAGGTCGCGAACCTGGGTTGAACTGTAAACACTGGTCTCCTCCTCCTCCTCCTCCTCCTCCTCCTCCTCCTCCTCCTCCTCCTCCTCCTCCTCCTCCTCCTCCTCCTCCTCCTCCTCCTCCTCCTCCTCCTCCTCCTCCTCCTCCTCCTCCTCCTCCTCCTCCTCCTCCTCCTCCTCCTCCTACAATATCATCTTCAGGTAATTTCTACTAACGTACCAAGATTACTTCTACTAACAATTGTTCAACTACTCTTGCTAATCTACTACATCTACTAATCTACTTCTACTGAACCCACCACTACTAGTAGTCCTACTACTACTACATCCACGAAAGTACTACTTCTAGTACTGCTTCTACTATATCAACTGAACTACTTGACTACTACTGTTACTGTTAATGCTACTGCTACAGCATCTACTGGGCTACTACTTCAGCTACTGTCTGTAACACTTCTATTACAACAACTACTACTACTGCTATTAATATACTACTTACCTCGACATCTACTACAATCCTACAATATGATTACTATTCCTACTACTTCTGCAACTACTAGCAGTCATACAACTACTATCTACTTCTACCAAGACTACTTCTACTACAACTACAACTAAATTGACTTTGAAGTACGTCTACTACTGACTACTACTACTGTATCTACCAAAGTACTACTTCTACTACTGCCTGTGCTACTACTATTATAACTAATACTACAATTAATACTGCTACTACTGCTATTAAGCAACAAATACTACCACCTCGGCCACTTCCACCAATTACTTCCATCAAGTACTACCAGCACCACCACTACTCTAGTCCTACAAAAAGTACTTCCATTACTATAATGACTACTACTGATGCTTTTTCTGGCACTTATAAATAGTCAGTTTAAAATGTTTATCTAGCATCAATTTCATTCATAATGTATGTGCTCAGGTGGGTGTAAACACACACACACACACACACACCCTCCAGGGACTGTAACAGCCACCAGCTGAAACTAACAAAACAATGGGATGCTGTAACCATGGCAACACTTGTAGCTGAGTACCTCTCTGCCTTCCAGGGATCAAAGAGTGGCAGCACTCCCCTCCCCCCGTCACCCTCCGCATTTCCACTCTGTGAGCGCCTGCTCTCATTTTGCGGCATCATACTTTTTTTAATCTTCATCTATCGAGGGAAGGGTTTGCTAACATGCTCTGTGTTCAGCGACACATTCACACCTGGGACCTCACCACGAAGTCTGCCTTTGGGCACCGAGCAGTTTTGGAGCAATTCAACAGCACCTCAGCGCCAGCGTTCAGACTGCAGCAGGGCACAGCTCGTTATTCATCCACGTCTGCTGCCCAGATTCCTCCAGCGATTGCTTTTCTATTACAAACCTGCCTCTGCAGCCTTCATACCCACAGTAGTACTTTCTTTTCTTCGGTGTGAACAACAGATGGCCTTAGGTTGTGTTTTTTTTGTATTAACAGCAACATGACCAGACCCACAGGGAGCTCCTTGGTCACCTGTTGTCTGACGAGATTTTAGAGAAATTCAGATTTTTTTTCCAATTTTGATGCTTTTCCTTCAAAGTAAAGTTAATAATGCTCATTTTAAGCTTGAACATTTTCAACTTAACAACATCTATTCTGAAGATTTCGACCAAACACATCTGTACAATGTTTCCAGTCAACATCTTTCATTTATTTCCCAACTATAACCACTCCGCTACTATACCGCAAGCAAGGCAGAATAAAGAGTGTCGTTTGGTTATCAGACTATGTTTGATGTTAATTTAAAAGCATCAATTCCAATTCACCAAGAATTCAAAGCACCAAGAAAAAGAAGAACCAGAGACAACATTGACAACACATTGTTGTAAAAATGAATTTGGACAATGATAAGTAACATGTTGTTAAGTAAAGGCTAGGCTAACTGTCAAATAGGTCGTGTTGTTTTTTAAGGCAAAACAAAAGCATCACCCAGTCCTGATATGACATACATCAGATTAATCCATCTGAACACACACAGAAATCCAGAAGAGTAAAAGGAAAGAAGAGCAAAATATAAAAACAGTTAGGCTAACAGTTAGCCAACTCAGAATGTTGTGTTAGCAACACATTAGCCTCAGCTAGCTTGGTTAGCACTATGGTCAACAGATCACAGGAAAACTAAATCAACAAATAACAAATCCACACAAAACAGCCGTAATTAAAAGGATACATACAGATAATGCAGCAAGGCCATTTGGAAAGTAGAAAAAAAAAGCATTTTCTTGGTTACAGATCCAACAAAATTAGCACCGTTAGCAGCCTGTTACTGCCACGGAACAGAGCCAGCAGGGGTTGCTACTAGCTACTAGCTTTTGACGCCATTTTGAAACGACAGCTGTTGCTAGCAGAGTTCGTAAGCTGTAGCTAACTAGCTACTGAACGCTAACTCCATGAGTTGGCTGAAAACTCCAGCTGACATTTTAATGTCTGTAGCCGAACCGTTTCAAAACAAAAGGGTCTGAGATATATACACGATGGCTGCATACATCAGATAATGCTAAAGGCTAAAGCTACATGTCCCTAGCAAAAAGTTAGTCCGCTGACCAGAAGACGATTTATGTAAGAGACAGCAGCATTGCTACATCGTACTTACTTTCTACAGCTCTATATCATTTATAAAAGCTAATTTGCTCCAACATAACCCTGTTTGGACACTTTAATACTTGGACAAACAAACGTAGTCTGTAGCCCTTTTTCACAGGAGACAGTTTGAGGTATTATTGCAGGAAAAGCGCAGGTGTTACTAATAACATTATGTTTCCTGTAATTAGGTGGAATCGGTGGAAAGTGTTTCACTTGAACTTGATTGATTGTCTTTGAAAATGTATTAACTGAAATTCAAGTTAAAGTTTGCACAAATCACCCAAAACAGGCTTGTCGTGAACACGCTCAGACTCCTCCGACCTAAACCAACAGCAGCTCCGCATATACCGCAGGCTTCAAGCAACATCGCCTCTTTTTACCCAGGACGCAGTTTGTCTTTAACGAAGACAAATCAGAGTGAAGTCATTTGCTATAAGCTTGTGTCATGTTTGCTGGATATTCATTATGTTTCTGTTTTGGTATAATTAAAGGGAGAATCGCCCGAGGCTGCATTTGTTTACATCTCTGTGGAAAAAAGACCCAGTAATCACAGTAGTTTCCAGCAGGCGCCGTCTTGTTAAAAGCAGAAACATGTAACACAGAAACGCAGCTTACAAAGACTCAGAGCTTCATTACAGCAGCTTTGGGGCATTCATGCAGCTTTTGGGCCAATTTCTACAAAACGGCATAATAAGAACAAAGATATACAAGCAAAGAAGCAAAACACACAGTCTTGCAACTCAAAGGGCATCATAACATTTGGAAACAAAATGCTGTCTGCACATTTTGGAGAAATATGTTTCCTGACATTTAATATTTAAGATTCTGAAACACAACAAAGCCATAAAAACATTTTTTAAGTGAAGCATTCAAAGCAGCTGTTTCTAATAGATTCATTCCTATTTTATTTGAGATGTTGACTCTTATCTTTCAATGAAACCACTTGTTTAATGTTTTATAGATTTTAATTTATGCTTAATATGTTTATTATTTGTTTTACTGTCCATATATGCAATTTTTAACAAGCATCCCCTTTTACATTTACTATCGAAAAGCCAGAATGTGTGTAAACAACACAAAAACTACTAAAAAAGTTACAGAAGCACAAACACGTTACTGTATACGCACATAAGGGTGATGATGATGATGATGATGATGATCATTCTATATATATTAGATTATGAGCTATACCTTCTAATGAAGTTATAGGTGTGGAAGTGGAGCCAAAAATAGTGGTAAAACTTCATTGTGACCATTAACTGATGAAGAGACGTGCTAAAAAGAGGATTTAAGGAAAAATAAGAGATAAGTAAAGATGTAAGAAGATTTATTTTTCCATTTCACTTCCAGATAAGAGCCTGTTAGAAGTGGAGGATATGGAAGATGGCACCGCATGCTACTTTTGGACTTTCGCTGTCTGGTTTCATCACTCCACACCAGTAGAGTGTGAAATAGGTTGCAGTATTGCGCTGTGGACCGACGCCAAGCCGGCGATGCGGGAGGAACGGAATTTCAATCAGCCTCACCCTGCGAGCAAAGAGCGGCGTCCAGACTGTGGCCCTTAACGCCTCCTGGCAGGGCCATTACAAGCTGCGCCGGCTGACACAAAAAAAAGCACTACATTTCCCAGGATGCCATATGTCTGTTTGCATCCGACACCTGCTGCTCCCGAGGGAGGGGGCCACTGATGAAACGGAGAGCGGTCACCTTCAAAAATAAAGCCAATGATTTAATTGGCCGTGCAAACTTTTGGGTATATTTGTCCATGTGGAGACAGACTTGAAAAGACAGACAGCCCATAATGCAGTCATATCCTATCATATATATAAATTCTAAATACAGTTTAACATCTGTTGACATACATTAAAAATGTTAAAGACGTACACCATCTAAATGTGTCTAATGCATTTCTATACTTTCCATAATTATACAGAACTATACAATTCATGTGTCTGTCCGGTGTCTGACTATGCTTCTGGTGTTTGGGGCTTCTGGGAACATACATGTTGCAACACAGTGCATTATAGAGCAATTCAATCATTTCTGGGATTCCATAAATTTGCTTCTGTCTTGGCCATTACTGGAGATATTGGATGGGAACCTCCAAACATCAGACATAAATGCCAAATGCTTCGTCTCTGGAATAGATTGGTGAAGATGCCCAACCAGAGAATTACAAAAAAAGATATTTAATTGGAGCATCTCCAATCGTCACCCCTGGGCTAATGAGCTAAAATATTTATTTCATTTGAATAACTCATCATTTATTTTCCATGATAGGTTATGTTTTGATATTCAGGAGATGAGGAGTAATATGTTCCTTAAGTTTATAGAAAAATTGTCTGTTGACATTTGGTATAAACCAAAATTACGAACTTATGGTCTTATAAAGGACAGCTACTGTGTGGAACCTTATGTGCAGTATAATTTAAGCAAAAGACAGAGATCCCTGTGTCCCAGTTACACTCTGGAACATTACCATTAGCTTTAGAGACTGGGAGGTTTAATGCTACTCCAGAGAAGGACAGACTTTGTTTGCTGTGTGATTTGGGAGAAGTTGAGAATGAGGTTCATTTTATGTTTTACTGCCCTGTATACGCAGATATCAGAGAGGTACTTTTCAATAAGATGGCTTCTGTTTATTTTGATTTCTTGTGGTTGGATGACCATGAAGAACTTGAACTATGTTTCAGAAGGGGAACCTTTTTCATGGCAAAATTTCTTTACCGGGCCTGGAATAGAAGGCAAGATATTTTGTTTGAGAACTGAGCAGCAGAATTATTGTTTAGGATGTATTGCTGCAATGTCAATATATTGGTGTCTTGTAAACCCATGTGGGTTGGGCACATTTGTGTGCATGACACGAAAATAAAGAAATCAATCAATCTACCATCCACAGGCTGTCAGGTTTTATACCAAATGTCAAAAGTTTCAGTGAGAAAGCCACTTAAATATATAAATTAAATCACTCCATGAACAAAGTGAAGGTTTCTGTGTGGTGATTGTGCAGTAGAGAACAATTTAGAAGATGTCACGTTATGAGATGAACAATTATTTCCACATCATCGTGGCTAAGAGTCGCCTTTACATCCAACCTCATATCAGGGCTAAATCCAAACTATTCACATCAACATGCAGATTTGATCAACTGTATCTGGCTAATTAACTTTAAAGGTTATATATACGACATTCCCTGGCACTAGATGTGACGCTAGAGTACCAACATCTCCGACCAAAACAGCCAGACCATAATCAAAGACAGCAGCTATATTGCGCTGCTCAATGTCACCAGACTCCATTGAGAAAAACAGGAATTTTACCCCCAGATCATTGTAAAACGCACATCATTCAAGAGAACTCACCAAAACCGTCTTGGTTAGTCGCTAGCCTCAATAAATCAGCCTCAATGATCTGACTTAGAGTTTACAGTTCGTCTCATTTACAGATGCACAGTCACGCTCACCTCGTTACGGTTGCTAAGCAATGACCGGATGATTATGATTTGGCAGTTCAGCAAACATTCACTCAATCTGTTTATTTAATAAGTAAGATATTAAGTTTAGTCGTGTCGTCTCCGTCACTGGCCCCATGACTCCGTCTCCGTCTCTTTGTATGTCCACACAGAAGAGGGCCTCCTGTCTCCATTACAACTAATGACTTTCATCATTTTCCTTCAGCGTTCAGCTCGAGCCTTCTCCACCACACAATGTTATCTCTGTGGGCATGTTTACAGCTCAGGACAGTTGATAACAAGCCTTTTAAAAGCTTTCTCTGTCTTTGTAGTTTTATTTTTAGTTCTCGCTCTCGATCTAGAGGCTGACTCACTTTCAGGTTTTTTCCCATGGTTGATCAGAAAGGGCTTTTCTAATTGGCTGTCTGTGCGCCGTCTATCTCTGCCGCATGTGCGTGCAGGAGACGTGTTTCCTCCAGTGTACGATGGCGACAATCCAATTTGTCTGGGCCTGATCTCTGAGAGAAACGATCAATCACGACAGGGAGCCACCCGACAACTCACATGCACACAAAAGGAAGAATTTTGACGCATTTGATCATTTCTATTTTGTGGGAAATCCATTTCTCAATTAGAAGGTGTGTGCGAGAAGCCCAGCTTAAATTGGCGGTAATCTCTTTCTGTCTTCCCCTCCTCCGTCTCCCGCAGCGACAAAACAACCGCCTCCATCACCTCCTCCCCCGTCCTTTTATCCCGCTCCTCTCATCCTCCTCTCCTCTCCTCTTCCCCTGATTGTTCAAAGCCGCGGCATTGATCCATCCATCTGTTCAAACGCAGGAGCAGCGCTGTGTATTCGCAGCTCTCTGTCGCTGGGGCTCTCAGATGCTGGCAGCCTTCATTATGTGCTGTCCAGACTGTGGATTTTTAATTTTTCCAACAAACAATCCAAGCCCTGTGTTTATGGTGCTACAGTGAATCACTTCTGGTTCTGTGTTGTGGTTTCCTACAAAAGTTTTTAATTACACGCTGTGGCTGTGAATCGTGTCTTTTTGTCATTTGCATGTGTTACGGTTGAGGTGTTAAGGTTTCAGTGACACGTTTGCTTACAATATGCAACTTTAACATTTTAAGCTCAAAAAAGACACTTTAATTGGAGGTTAAACAGAACGCGAGAGCACCTGAAACGGTGGTAATTATCGCTCACTGCACAGAAAAACTGCAAGCAAGGCTTCTTTTGGCTTCAAAGTGTTGGCAGAGTGTTCACACTCCTTTAATCAGCATTGTTTTTTTACACTGTTGGTGGTAAAAACTTACAAATTCACTTAAGGATAGGTGTAATACAGAGGGAAGACTGGGAGGTACTTCACTTGTACCATCCATAACCTTCAACTTTACTGCATGTTTATATGCAACCTAAGTTTAATAAACCAAAAATTCTCCTTCTCCGGGAGGCGAGACTGCCTATTTCAGATTCGACTATAAAGGAGTTAAAATTGTTCTATTGAGCAAATATGTCTGATTAACTGTATTTATCTGACTTGCTGCAACTGCGGCACATGTTCATACTGCATATATCTTATCTATCTACATCAACCAGGAGGCCTCATGGAGGTTTACAGAGTTCGGCAATAGTGCAAGTAAAAGAGAAAAGGCTTGATGGGGTGATTTTTTCCAAACTGAACCCTAAACACAAGCTTTTACTACATGAACACAGCTTACAGTAAGTCAGATGGATCAATAATGAATCGATCAGTTCTCAGCTAAAAACACAACTCAGTTCAATTAAGATCCAAACTGGAGCTGAAGGGGAGAATCTCCAGTAAGAAAAACAGCACGAGACATCGAACAGGAAGCACAATAAACCCTGAAGGACCAATCACAGACGTTTCACTGAGGTAAAATACTCAGAACAGAACAGGTGTGCTTTCACCTGAACGGTGAGAAGAGATCAGAACCGGAGGAAGTATCAGTCACCAGAGGCAGACACTGCAGCAGGCTGTTCATCACACTCACAGCTTCTGCGATCCATAAACCGTGATCCAGATTGATCAGTTTATTGATGAATGTCAAGTCAATGCAGATGATCAATAAAGCAAACACCAACAAATGTAACACCAGCTGGACTTCACCAGAGGATCATGTGAGGTTTACAATCACCAAGTATCTTCTCACAGCAGGGGCATCGTCTTCGCTCAATACAGCAAAATCCACAGAAATGTTACGTACATGTCAATGTCGTCTGCAAAGATGAGGGTCAGCAAAATCTGAGTTTCAGTCCAGATACTGAACTCCAAACACTCCAGCGTTGTCTCAACGCAAGCAGCTGTACGTGAACTAAAATGGCTATTTGTCATATTTACATTTAAATCAGAAACTATGTGATCAAAGTAACCAAGATTATTTAAAGGGCCAGTGCGGAGGATTTAGTGACATCTAGTGGTGAAGTCGCAGATTGCAACCAGCTGACTACCCCTCGCCTCACCCTCCCTTTACCGGTGGTGGTTAAAGAAGGAGCGAAAGGCGCTCTGTAGAGCGAGTGTTTGGTTTGTCCGTTCTGGGCTACTGTAGAAACATGGCTGTGCAACATGGCCGACTCTGATATGGTGCATCAAACGGCGACATTTAGGTTTGAGCTGGCAGCAAAGTCAGAGAGAAGCACTTCAAAATCCACCATAAAAACAGTGTAACTTCATTGGACTGAATCAGTTAGAGCTACAGCTGTAACAGCCTATGGTTAAACTGACAGCAGCATCACTACGTCAGCACCGGCGGTTTATTAACTCTTTAATCCACATGTGGGTAATGTTAGCTTGTTGTCGTTTGCCCTTATTAACATCAGCCCACAGTTTTACACAGAGTAAGAGCCTCAGCTACATGTTAAGATACAGCACTGTCACTAACAAGCCAACACGTTGCAGTCTCCTGTTCAGTGTTCCTCTTTATGAATTTATAACTGGATAAATACTGATAGTGGTGAGGTCTGATGATAAACATGGCAGCCAGAGCAGCTGATGAATGGAAACAAGTACATGCAGATCATCCAGAGACAAACGTGTTTAGTTTTGTTAGGAGTTACTGTGTCTCTCCAGCATCATGCATTAGTCTGGTAGCTGCATTGTTTCAAGCTCGTTTAAACAGTAACTGCAACCACAAACATGTTCTAGACCGGGGGTCACCAACCCGGTGCCCGCGGGAACCAGGTCGCCCGCAGCATCCACATCAGTCGCCCGTAAGCCAGTTCTAAAAATAGCACTAATCACGAAATTTTTTATTTTAGTTGTGTTGCTATTCTTTTTGAATTACATTTACAGGGATGTGAATTTAAAAACGAATACATAAAAACGTAAAAAAAATGTATATCATAAAAAAAGTTTAATATAGGAACTCTGACGTAGTCTGGGTCGGAGGTCGGTCTAGTGCGCATGACAAACCAGCTTTGCTGAGATGAGCTCATGAGCGCTGCAAAGATGAGGAGACGAACGCGTTTTCTACCCACAAAAACAGCAGAAAAAAGGAAGAAAGCTTATCATTTTCACTGTGAATGGGAGGAAGAGTTCTCTTTTACTTTTAACGTGAAAGAAAACTGCGCGTGTCTCATCTGCGGTGCGACTGTGGCGACGGCTAAGCGGCACAACGTGGAGAGACACTTCAGTACATGTCACAAAAGCTAAAACTGTTAGTGGCTAGTAAAAATTGAAAAAGATTTCCTGCAAAATGTTGTGGAAGTGATTGTTTGAAAATGAAACAATTGGATATTGCATATTGAAATGTATCTGTTTCCTACCATGTTTAATCATTCTGAATAACTATTGTGATGGATCACATGCGATCAGTGTCTTCACATAGAATATCATTAATAATAATATAAAGTTAAAGGTACACTGTGTAACTTTGTTATTTCAGAAGTGTATTATCAAAGTGGTAGCCCTTTGCATTACTCAGTGCCCTTGAAGTAGCTCTTAGTTTTAAAAAGGTTGGTGACCCCTGCTCTAGAGCGTGCATCATCACAGATCAATATGAGAGGATTTATCTTTATCTCAGGATGGAAATGATCACATGACCTGACATTTGATTCCAACGTTTGGTAAAATGACCCAAAGAAAAGCACGGAGAGTCACAACTATCTGTGGTTGGAACGAGAATGAACAAGAAGGAAGAATCAAAGTTCAGATTACTGGAATCAGACCGCTGTGATGAACCAGCTGTCATCCACCACGTCCACACCTATCGCAGCACGGTTACAGTAAACCAGCTCCGCGGCCCCGGCCCGACCCGAGCAACCAATCAGCACGAATAAAATCTTAATGAGCGTTGCCATGGCTACCGTCACACCGGGCGAACCGGCGGTGACCTTCTCCAGGTCCACGTTAATGATTAGGAGACCCGAGCCGAGCGCAGCGCCGCGGTTCAAACCTCTGGAGGTGAAAGCTGCCTCACCGAGAGGCTTTACAGTGAAAACACACAGAGGCAAAGACGATAAACATGAATCAGCGTGCAGACAAACTCCTGTCATAAACTGAATGACAACGCCGTCATTCAGACACACAGAGTCTGGCTGCAACCGCATTTTTAAATAAGAAACGATGACAGAAAAATACATTCAGAGAAGTACTGAGTGTCAACAGTGAAAGCACTCAGAGCGAGGGATGGCTTCTTTCCCCGTTAAATTATTGATGCATTAACATGCGTCTGGTGCATCAACACATCAATAATTAAAGTTCAAAAACTGAACATCATGAAATCCTCTAAACTGGACATTTAGCTCCAAAACAGGAAAAAAAAAAAAAAAGGCTTGAATGAAAGTCATGGTTTCATCACTGGAACGTCTGAAAATTATACATCGTGTGAATTTACAGCATCTCATATGAGATGCTGTTTCATGTGCGAACATTAATCATTTAAGCCATTTTATCAAGCGAAAGCCTCAAAGATCAAAGATAATATCAAAGATCTTCTGGTTCCAGCTTCTCAGATGTGAAGACTTTCAATTTTTTTTGTTTTGTATCGTTATAAAGATCTTTGAGTTTTGATCTGTTGTTCAGTCAAAACAAGAAATATAAAGTTATTAACTTGGAATCCGGGAAAATGCAACTTAAATTTTTTAGACATCTTTTAGAGTTCGCTGTCAATCAATTTAGAGAAAAAGATATTTGACTGATGATATTTGATTGCCTTCGCTCTATCTACAATACATATTTTAAGACCTTGTGTTAAATATAAACTCGGCAGTGCAGTTCTACAGAGTAACTTGTGACCCCAGATGTCCAGTAAATAGAGCAAAAAGCACAATGTTTCCCCCTGAAATGTAGTGAAAGAAAAGCAGAAAGTACTTAAGTGAGAGCAAAGATGGACTAGTGTTCAGAACTTTAGCAAATGCACCGATTTGATTTGCTCTTCTGAATAAACACACAGTATTAGCATCTGATTCTTGCTAGAAATGTCTCTTTATGTGCACATTTTCACCGCAGACCGGCCAAAAACAGGCAAAACCACATGAGGCGGCCTTTAAACGAGAGGCATCGTTCTGACCTGTTTCATAAAAAAACTGAATCCTGAACAACTTCTTCCTGCAGAAATAAAAACCGAACGTTCGGTCGCCACATCGGACGACCTCTCGAGGTGGAAATGCAGCCTGTGTGGAAGCCAAACGGCGACGCTGCTTCGACTGGGCAGCGTTCCCTGCAGGCTGCAGCGCCCACTTCATCATCCTGCACAAACACTCCAGCGTAAAAGGCTAAAGGTGTGCAGGAGCAACCATTAGTGATAATGGACGATGTGTGGTGGAGCACTACAGGTGGGTGCTGCTGCTGCAAAAAAAAAAAGCTCCACTTAACTCGTTTGGTCTTTGAACTTTCTTTCCTCACATGCGCTGGTAGACTGAGAGGAAAGGGACGTTTCACTGAACCAAACTGCATAGAAAAAATGTGAAATTGTATAATCACAGCGGTGCTGACAGATCACAGCGAATCTGAGAGACACACAGGACGTTAGCAACATGCTCCATCGCTTCCTGTTCAACTGCAACACGAGCAATCATTAGAGGTGAAGACTTCAACCTTCAAGCTTTGAGTTGTTGAAAGCTGGACAAACTGGACATCTTCCCGTCTGTCATGTTACATAGAAGTTAAATACAAATGTATGTGACCGCCTGCTCTGTCTCTCCATTGACCTTCAGTGTCAAACTACTCTCTGCATCTAATTTGTGTTAATCTCTCTTCCTTTTCTGAACCTGCACATTTTATAAAGCCACATTTCAGCCATGAAAACATTTTCACCTAGAATATTCCACAGGATGCACAGTGGAGGGATGGGAAGAGATGCACATGAACTGTCCTACAAACAGGGATCAGCAAAAGAAAAACCAGTACCATCGTTATAAGACAGAGCAGAATGTGATCATTTGCTTTTTTAAAAACTCACCTGAAAACATCACAAAGTCAATATATTTAATGTTTGAGCTCATCAGCTTCATTGATTTTTGTAAATATCTGCTGATTCTGAATCTGATGCAGCAACACGCTTCAAACAAGTCGGGACAGGAGCAACTAAAGACTGGGAAAGATGTGGAAACCAAAAACACCTGTTTGGATCATTCCACAGGTGAACAGGCTGATTGGTAACAGGTGAGAGGATCATGATTGGGTGTGAAAGGGTGGAGCGAGGTTCACCGCTTTGTGAACACATGATTGGATAAAGGGCTCAGGAACACTGAGGCAGGATAGAGGCGTAGCAATGTGTATCCTCCCCAGCTCCACCCTCTCATTTAAATATGGTCACTTCTGGCTCCAGTAAACCAAGATGGACGTCCGCATGACCACCACGCGCAAAGCCTTGATCAGAATCAACATTAAATACGTCTAAAGCTTTTAAGTGTGACTCAACACAAGCTTCCTCCTGGACCCGCCTCCATCTAATATAAGTAAACAGGCGTAGAAAAAGGGCACGAGACAGGACCAATAAAACGATGGGATTCATGAGTGAACGACCAATCGGAGCCAACATGAGAGGTATGTTCTGGTAGTCCGAGCTCCGCCTGTGTTCAGCTTCTTCCTGTTTACATCGAGCCACAGTACGGTGGCCTCTGTGGGACAAATCGACCCAACGTTAGCTGAACTGCTGCCACCTTTACCTGCACTGTTGCATATTTGCTGTAGCTACGACAGAAGCAGGAGATCTCTAAGCACTACGCAGAAAAGCAGAACATTTGCATTTACGTTCATGAAAAACTAAAAACTGCCAGTGCAGCCAAAGAGCCGGCGGGGCTGCTGCAGGATTGGTGTAAGAATATGGTGATTAAAGCACATCCATCAGCAACGTTACAGCAGATAAACCCACGACGCTGCAGCTCTCTGTTGTTACGCTGCTCGTCTCCTCGGCGGAGTCTGTCCTGTGGCTGCCATGCTCTCTGTATGCTGGTTATGTAATCTTAAGGAGAGAGGAGGAGGAGGAGGAGGAGGGTCTGGACACACACACACACCTCCCTCCCTCCCTCCCAGCACCAGCTTCTTCCTGCTCTCCCTCCTCCTCTCACCATCTTCTACAACACATTTCTGCATCAGTCATCCTGCAGGCTCCGAATCTCGGATCACTCTGGAAATTTTAGATATATCAGCTATTTATAGACACACACACACACACACACACACACACATATTTGCGATCAATAGCTGCCTGTGTCAGAAGCACAGAGCTGGAAACAGGAGACTGTGCGTACCAGCTGCTTCTTTGTCGCTTTGCATTGACGCTCTGGCTGATGGTTGTTGGTTGTTTCATTCTGCTCTGTCGTCTTTTATTGGCTTTATTTTATTCTCTCCTACAGTATATATGCTGCTGCTGCTTTCTTTAATTAATTTCTTTATTTATTGATTTTCATTTTGCTATTTTTCAATCCAATAAAAATGTCAGAATGAACATGTTTTGTATGTTCATATCTGTATCTGTGTTGTATCTTTATTTTGTCAGTAGCTCATTAATGGAATTATTTTATTATATTAGTGTATTCACTTTCATTTCTACTTTATCTGCTACTTTTTATTTCATATATATATGTATCACTTATTATACTTATCACATTGCCTACATTTTTTGCATGTTTGATATATTTTAAATATTCTGATTTTTTTTGCATTATTTCATTTTATTAATTTTCTGTTAATGTCATTAATTTGTTTATTTTTTTATTCATATTGCTTTTTAAACATATTTTATATATTGCATTCTTTAGATTTATTTTCATATTATTATTATTATTATTTTAATCACTGTTAGAAGCGACCTAACTTAACTTGAACACGTGTGTTTATTAGAATAAAGGCTAGTGTTGCTGTCGTCGCTCCCTCCGGCTGTTCCTCGGCGTCTCCTCGCAGCGCAGCGCTCATTTTTCTGTCATTTCTGTGGTTTTTTCTCCGGAACTCGCGCGTCTGCAGCTGAGACGCTTCACAGGATGACCGTGTTTGTTTTTCCTCGGCTCAGGTGAGGCTGCAGTGAAGCGGGCTGCCGGCTCCTGGCGGCTCCGCTGGTTCAATATTGACACAGATCAGAAAAAAACATATCTGTCTGCAAAATGGCTCTGAGGTCTCTGCAGGAGCGGAGAGTCCGGCTGCAGCGCCGGTCGCTTCACCGTAATAAAAATAATTACTCACCGAATCTCCTGTCAGCAGAAGCGAGGAAGCAGCTGAGGGAAGCGAGGAAGAGGAGGAGGAGGTGGCGGAGGGAGGAAAAAGGCAAAGGATCCATGTCTCTTCTGGGTTATTCTATCAAGCGTTAAAAGGCCATTTCTTCCAGCGAGGTTTGGTTCGTCTTCCGTCGCGCTCAGAGTGGCTCCTCCGCGGCGAGGGGAGTGGAGGGGAGCCGGGGCGCACGGATGGATGTCGGAGGAGAGGAGAGAGGATGCAGGGCGTTTCTGCTGCTGCTGCTGCTGCTGCTGCTGGAGGCGCCAGCTCTCACCGCGTCAAGCCGCAAGCACATAGACGCGGCGCTTCCGGTGGGAATTTTCAAAATAAAAGTCTGAAAATACAGTCGGCTGCAAATTTTGTGGGGAAAATAAATAAATAAATAAAAGTTGGTTCAATTTATTTATATTGAACTTGTTTACAGCAACAACCACAAAGCATTTCAAAAGTACGTTTTAAAAACAGAACTTGAGCAAACCAAATAACAAACAAAACACAAAAAAACAGTCATTAACATAAACGTTCTTAGAAAAATAATCAGTTTTGCTTGTTTTTCTTTCTTATATGTTTTCCAAGAAAATGTTTTTATATGTTTTATTATGTGGAAAATTTCAAAATAAAACCATTGCTGATAAACACAGAACGGCCAGTGATGCAATTTAATTTAAATACTTTAAATATTATTTTTATCTGTATTTACCTTTTATTCAATTTATGTGTTTTTTTTTTGTCTTCTTCCTCATTTGTGTTTTGATAATTCATCATCTTCATGTGTTGAGTTTTTTGTGTGGTGCTACATAAGTATATAATAATAATAATAATAATAATAATAATAATAATATATTTACAAAATGAGTCTGTTGTCAATGATCTTGTTGCTTTAACTTATGATTAACATGTTTTTTTGTCGGAACCTAAATGTCAAGGAGCTCTGTTTATTAACACACCACTAGCCTGCGTGTGCAAACATTTCTCCATGATAAGCTGCTTTATGATGTTTTAATTTCACAGAAACAGTTTTCTGCAGCCTACGCCACACCAAGTCTTTTAAACTTTTATTTTGAAGGTAATTTATGCCTATATCCGGATGCAATCTTGTTTAGTCTCCAGTCTGATTCAGCACTCCGCTGCTTTCAGGTGCTGTCGGAAATAATCCGGGTTCTGAGTTGAAGGCAGGTGAGAAGCAGAAATATCTGCTGCTCTGCAGGAAACTGGTCATTAAAAATGTGGAATTTAAGCGTCTATTTGGAGCCTAAATGTTCATTTTTATAAATATTTCAGAAAGCTCTTGTAAAACCAGTTCATGTCATAAAAATGGTTATTCAAAGCAGTGGCCTGGTTGGGTTACTTACGTTACTTTAGTGGCAGGTAGCTTGTGAATTGCAATGAGGGATCAATGAAGTTTTATCTTTATCTATAATAATACAGCCTGATGTATTTGTTGATTATGTTTTGTATTATCAATCTTAATCTGCAAAGTAACTAGTAACTAGAGTTATTAAATAAATGTACCTCAAGTACCTCAAAATCGTACTTACTGTAATTACAGTACTTGAGTAAATGTACTTGGTGGTTTCGATCCACTGGGCCCACTGGCAGCATCTTAGCTTAGCTTATCTTAGCACAAAGAGTGGAAACAGGGGGAAACAGCTAGATCTGTGTAAAGCTAACAAAGTCCACTTTCGGGGCCCTGAGAGCTCTCAAGTCACGGTGTCAGTTTGTGGTAGAATTGGAAATTTGTCTAAGAATACACACACATAAAGCACATTGCCATCTGAAACAACAAGGCTTCACTACTGGTCCCGGTGTCAAATTGTGCAAATTGTGTACTTTTGAATACAGGTGATATGAGGGGCCCACGGCTCCTCTGTGCTGAGGGGACCCCTCACAGAACATTAACTCACACTCTGAAGGTGATTCATGTTCAATCAAATCACCACTCAGCAAACCTGAGGCTGTGCAATACCATCCCAAGGAAATACTGAATTCTATTCAGTCCTCAGAGACAGGGGGGTGGGAGAGGGTGAGCTCATTCTGGGACACCTGGTCCTCATAATGATAGAAATCAACACATATTCTCACAAACTTAAAATACCCACAGGCCACCAGTCAGCAGGCAGCATATTCTCAAACTTTCCATTTTGCCACCTGCACACAATAGATTGGGGGGGGGGGGGGGTTACCTCTTGACACCAATATCCAGAGGCAGTCAAAGTGGGTCAGAGTCTGATTCATCAAAATATTGGAGCTGTGGGAAGCGAGCGGCAGTGAGAGCGATGTTATCGGGCTGCTGAACGTGGAAAACAGCAGGACGTCTGATGGTAATGACACAGACGACACTCAGGTTTACAGAACAGCATCAGCAGCGACCGTGGTCCCGTAAACAACACTCAAACACAAGTCCGGGACTCAGACCAGAACTTTAACATCCACATTAAGGCCATTACTAAACGAGTCTCCTGTCACCTAGAGAATAAAGGGAGGCTTAAAGGATTTACTGTGATTGTCAGCAGGAGTTAAATTTATGTTTATGTTCAGTAGGCTCAACTACTGTGAAGATGTCTCAGGTGGTCTGGGATCAGGTCACCTAAACTAAACATGGAGAAGCAGCGTTCTTTTAAATCAGGATTTAAGACTTTTAAGTTTAATGACATGCTTTTTTAGACAAAATATAAAGAAAAGAGACATTTCTACTGTCAAAAGCGATGCAGGATTGGGTGGATTTTATTCAAAAAGACAAGCACCACAGGATCCAGTTTAAGCCTGTGGTCCAGGAAAACAGGCCGCAGGGTCTCCCACAGAGGTCACAAGATGAATCTGAGGAGTCACGGCATGATTTACTGGGTCAGAAAGCAGAAGAAACAGATTTTCGATTGCAGCTTTTCTAATCTTTGCTTCTTGTATGTGAAATATTGCATCGTTTTATGTCTCCAGGCCCCTAAAAGTGTTGAAATAAACCGGTGATTTACCCACTGGTGTGCTGTGAGCAGGGTGTAGGCTCATGTTTCACTGCAGCTGCTGCTCCGCTCCTGAAACTGTTGTTTCTGTCTTTTTACCTCCAGGCAGAAACGATGCGAGCAGTAAGATGGTGATACAGCGTCCCCGAGTGGTGACTGAATGCTTGAAGGTTCAGATGTGACCACTAGAGGGCATCCTTGTTACCTGGCAGTGACAGACTGCATGGAGACACACAGGGAGTTGATCTCAGTCTGTTATTTCTGTTTGTTTATGTTGGCTCACATCTCTATGTGAAATGTAACTACTCAAGTCTGCATTTATTGAGGTAGTTGTACTTTGAGTCTTTTCATTCCAAATCCTACTTCTTTGTCTTTTTACTTCACTTCGGTTATTTAAAACCTTTTGTTATTACTTTACAAATGAAGAATCTGGCATTCAAAACACAGGAAGAGCTTATAAAATATGATGTTTTGGTTTAAATCAAATTACCCAACAGTTTATACACGTATACAGCTGAAATGATGAGATGGTCGACTAACAGAAAATTGTCATTTCATGCAAAAATATGTCATAGTTTCAACTGTTTTTTTTTCCTTTTCACACCAATCAATCAATTAATGGAGAAGATAATCAGCAGATTCAGAATGGAAAGAATAATTAGGTGCAGTTCAAAATGAGCTCCACCTCAGTCAACTACAACAGTAAAATCCTGCTTTTACATGAATGCATGAGTCACAGTAATCCAATGATATCATACATGACAGTACATATATGAGAGTGTTTTTCTATTGATCACAGCTGCCTCCAATGATGAGCTGAAAGTCACTTTTCAGCTCCATAAAGCTGAGAGGAGCAGCAGATTCAGGTTCATCCCTATGAATAGCACCTTTCACATTGTTATCACACAAAACGTGTGTTATTATCATACCCCCCCCCCCCCCAAAGCCTCTGCAGTGATAAACGGGAAAATAATGATCAGAAGCCACAGTGCTGTACAGCTCCATGCTGCTATAGCCAGCTAAAGCTCTTTATTTGTTTTAAAAGACATGTAGGAGACAAACATGGGAAACCATTTTGTTGGTTCTTTTCACACATGTAAATATCTCCGGGTGGTGCGAATTTTAAGGCACAATATAAATTAAGAAGACGGAGAAGACAAACCGCCTTTCAGAGGACAAATTCCACCCCAGAGGCTTCGCGCTCGAATCCAATCGCTTACAATCTTTTCGATTCTCACAAAATAAAACACAGAACAAGACAAAAAGAGGGCGACGGCTGGAAAACACAAATAAAAAAACACATAAAATGCCGAACGGCACAGTTTACGTACATATGCGTCAAATACTTTCTTGATGCGTGATGTGGACACAGCAAGGCAAAGGTCTATATTTGTGTTTTGAAGGTCAAAGGTCACGCTGTCCTCTTCTATATGAACATCAACCTGCTGCTCTTTGGCTTCGAGGAGCCGCACAGATAACGTGTGCTTCTATTTCACGCGTTTGATGCCAAGAATGACGTATTCGGTGTATCTGAATCCCTTCTGAGCGAGTGCTGTGAAGACAAAGCAGCGTTTAGCATGAAGTGTGTGAAAAGTGTTCGTCAGGTTCAACACCTGCGTGCGTCTTGTTTAGTCGACTGGTTTTTTCTGTGTAAATTCAACAAATAAGACACGACGACGTGTTGAAAATGACTCGAGTTAAGACTAATGTTGATTAATAAACGAAAACGTGAACAACTCAGAATGGCTGTGGTGCAGTTTCTCTCCTGCTGTGAACGCCACAAACGCAAACAAAAGCCCAATTAGACATGTTGGACACGTTTCTTCACTTTTTGAAGCCACTATTTGTAGAAATTTTCTGTCATTAAAGCATCTTTCAGAGTACTCAGAGGTGTTTGTTTGTAGAAATCCTGGTGAAAAGGTGGAAATCGGTGCAGTCTTCGTGATGCTTTCAGCCCATTCACCTCAGAGTTTTGTGTAAACCAGTGATTCTCTTATAAAAGTGGTGAATACTGGCGAGGTCTCAAACATTAAAATAAAGAAAACCAAAAGGAATAAAAAAGAACTCACGTGCTGAATTCAGCATAATAACGCACATCTCAGTTTCTCTTTTCATCACAAATACTGTCCTCACTCACTGATTCACTCCAGTTTTTCCACCTAAAATATTCCCACTAAAGACAAAGCTGGAAGACTTTTAATGTGAAAAATTGGCAGGAAGTGTTTTCTCGATGGCTGAAAAAGAAAAACTCGATTCAGATGGAAAAACTTGGATGAATTGATGAATGAAACGGAATTTGTGACAGAGAGGATAAACTCAGAGCATCACTGTGATGACACGACAGATGGAATTATTAACGTGGAAAAATACATGGATTTATCAACACAACAGTAAATGTGATGGGAGTTTTGACTTTGCATTACTCTGGGAACAGGAGAAACTAGAAATACAAGCCTGTCTCTAATATAAGCCTGCTTTGGTTTTCTATGCCATCAAGGTAAATAATGAGAAATTTACCACTGGAAGGTGCCAAAGTGGAGCATTTTAAACTTCTATACATAGTGGCTTTAGATAAATGAAGAAAATGTGAGCGATAATTCAATCACTTCATTTAAATGCAGTCCATTTTGATACGGGAATTACCTTAAAAGAATAGTTCAACATTTTGGAAGACACACAACAGCTGGATGAGAAGATCAACAACACCCTCTGTCTATTAAATATAAATCCAGCAACCGCTTATCTTAGCTTAGCTTAGCACAAAGAGGTAAAAAAAAAAAATGCAATTTAGCTCAGTCTGAGGGGAACAAAATCCAGCGACCAGCACCTCTGAAGCTAACTGGCTAACATGTTGAACCAAAGCAACAAATGATTGTTTACAGAGGGCGAGTGCAAAGCAAACATACAAATTAATGGGTTTTAGACGTTTGGATTCTGTTACCTTCAGACAGAACCAGGCGAGCTTTGTCCCCCTGTTTTAAGTGTTTATGCTAAGCTAAGCTAAGCGTCTCATGGCTGTAGCTTCATATTTAAATGACAGACACATGAGCGGCGTCTTGCCATCGAGCTCTCCCTCAGAAAGCGAAAGCCGAAATGTTAAACAATCCCTTTAAAAAAAAATTCTCACATATTTGTTTTATTTTAAGGTAAAAATTACCGGCTAAAACAGACATTTTTGATTCAGATGAATTCAGGAAACGTTGAAGTTGCCACTCAGAGTAGAAATGATCCCAAACAGATTAAAAAAACCACACACAGATGTGCAAATATTCAGTTAAAAAAAACAAACAATGGCCTTGTGTAGCAACATGTGTGCTAACAGATGGACAAGAACTGTGTTGGTACTGGTACTCACATCAAATTTAACACAACATTTGTGCAGCTCCAGCTCTTTCCACTTGGTTAATACACACAGTACTGCAGTGGACTACAGCCAGACGACAGCTGCGTTACCAAAACCCACCAGGGTGAAAGAATTAAATACTCCTCGTCTCTTTGGTGGCGTCGTTCTCCGCGACCGCCCGCCCGCTCTGCTTCAGAAACTTTGTCCAGAATGTTTTTCATTAAAAAAATTAAATCAAATAACATAAAATTCCAAGTAATCATTTGGCCGAGTAGGAGACTACACCTCTCTTTTAGTTGTAGAACACACCGTCCGTTCTGTCCAGCATCAGCGTAGATATTTACAAACCTGTACATGGTCGTTCTTCGCTGCTGCAACAGGAAAAAAATAGATTGTCTTCCTCTACAGCTGTTATACTTTGTCCTATAAATATGGAATACAGACTTCCACAGCAGTACACTATGTAATATATAGTATTCTACATGTTGTATACTCCCTTTAGTCTATCAGCCTTTCACTTCTTAAAGGGGAGGTTTGCCTTGCGAATGACGTGGTTAAATGAATGTCAAAAGCTGCTGTTCTGTTTCCTTTTGTACAGTTATAAGTAATGAAAATCAAATAAAAAAAAGCCACGCTGTCGACTTAAATGGAAGTGTATAAAGTGGTGGTGTGATATGATGATGATGATAATGATGATGATGATGATGGTGGTGGTGATGGTTTCCGTCGTAGCCGTCTATAGTTGGTGAGGCTTCCTCAGGCCATCTTCGCTCAGCTCGAACCTGCAGGAGGAGAAAGATGCTTTTATTTTGGAAAACTCAGGCTTCATCCTTCAGTGTTTGATTTGTTGGATCTCACTCACTCCCTCAGCTGGAAGACGGCTCGAACGCCAGAATATGTTTTTCATTTACACTGCTAACAGCAACGTGACGTTAGAGCCCGTCTACTTTTACAAACTCACAAGGTCCACGTAGCTTTCAGCCACGTTTGCTCAGTATGTATGACATGTTTGGAGCTTTAGTCACGTGATACGACATAATACAGAGACAGAAGGTATGACCCCTCCTCCTGAAACAAGCACCATTTACCATGTGACTGATATTTGATATTCAGGTCACAGACACACGGCAACAGCTCGTGAAAACAAGATTTAACGTCATATATTAAAGTGTGAGCTGTTTCAGAGCCTGATAAATGACTGATGATCAAAGACTAACCATTGTGTCCAGCCCTTAGTGATGTCCTCGTGGGTCAAATCCACCAGAGCCTGATGAGAAAGGTGACAGAGTTTGTTTTACATTTAGAATATGAAACAACACGATCTAGATACGATACTTTAATCTCTAGACAGTTTGTCAGGATGTCACAAACACGGAGCTAGAAGTGACTTTTTGGCACTATTATCAGTACCTTTCCCAGAAGGCCTTTGTGCTTGGAGAGCAGACCCCCGCCGTTCTTCACTGCCACATCCAGGGTCCGCCTGTGGAGCTCCACGAGCGAAACGGTGAACTCAAACCTGCGCAGGCAGAGAGAGGAAGAGCACGCTGACCACTCAGCCGCTGGAGAACCGACAGCTAACGAGCCGAAAGTGAAAGCCGAACGGCGCGACTCACGTCTGATCGTAAACTGGGTTGAGGTTCTTCTTGAACGTGTGAGTTTTCCTCCTGCCCGACCTCCGTTTGTCAGGAAGCAGGTAGAGGCGGACGTAAGGATCCGAGCCGTGGTCGGTGAACGCGATCAGGTTTCTGCGGAGGTGAACAACCGCAGTTAAAACACAAAGTCATGAAGCGTCGTCTCAGAAAGAAACGCCTCACTCTTACTGGTCCGTACCTGCAGGCGTGGACGACCACGATGAGTTTGTTCCTCTGGGAGCTGTGCCTGACCGTCAGCTGGACCTCGCCCAGCGGGAAGTGACTGGGGCCTGAACCACTGCAGGGAGATAGAGGAGGGGTGAACCCATCGAAAACCAGTGACCCGTTTTCAAGCCTGTGTTATAGCTGCAGTGTGAAAACGTGCAGTCAGGTAGAAAAGTCTTCTCATAGAGTGAACTGGAAGTATTCTACATATTCATATTAACAAAACACCACAAAAAGACCCAAACCAACAGCAAATGTATCTGCTAACACGAACTGTGTGTGTATTAAAGCCTGATATCTTCCTTCTCTGTGCAATAAAAACTATTAAAAACACGTCAGTGAGCCACACTGTTGCACTGAGTCCACACACACACCGTCCTGCTGCCACAAACACTCTCTGGAGCACCAGCTGTGGATTAATCCACTGCTGAAAATAGTCCCCAACAGATGCTCTATTTCCTCCTGTTTGAGTGTTAAAAACTACACTGAGCCGCTGATTAAAGAAATCAGTTTTTAGAAAACAAATGTTTGTGCGCTGTTTTGGAAGATTTGGCGGTGGGAGCGACGGCACGCTGTTAGTTTGGGTCTGTTCATGGGATTTGTTGACAATAACAATTCTGCAGAGCCCCTCTGTCCCTCTGTTCCTCTCACCTTCCCTCACAACTAATGCACAGAGTTTGCATGAGAAAGGGCGCAGGATGAAGAGCACTGTGAGAAACTGGGAAAGTAGCATCTACACATCTTAAACCCTCCGACCAGTGCTAAAAGACGCCTGCAGCGGAGGTCAGTGTACCAGACAGACAGATTGATCACTGGACGGACAGATAAACTGATATGTGACTGATCGATAGATACTTCTGCAGCTGCTGGAGTCTCAGCTGCAGCTCCTGAGCAGCGTAGGGGTTGGAGATGTCCGATGCGATGCTGGGGGTCGGCTCTTTGCCTCCGGCCAGATACTGTTGGGAACCAGAGATGGCCAGGTTGGAGGTGCTCCTCCCGGTCTCCGCCAGGCTGTGACCTCCCCCTCCTCCGCCCTGCCCCAAGTCCGTGCTTCCCGGAGACCTAAAGGGGTCGTCGGCCTCCCTCCGCCGGTTCAGCTGGTCCTGGGTGGACACTGAGCCAGAGTGGGGGATGTCAGAGGCGGAGGAGGGAGGCTTGGAGGAGTCAGAGGAGACGGAGGGCCGTGGGGTGGGGTTGGAGGAGCTGGACTTGCGGACCTGCACGGAGGACGGGGTGGAGTCTGAGGATGCGGCCTTTTCCAAACACAACACCTGGAATTACACAAAAAGGTTGACAGTAAATTAGCAGTTGTATCATGCATTTATATAATTACAAATCATACATAACTAGTTATATGCAAATCAACGATTCTGTTACAAATTTAATTACAAATTAAATTCTTTCTTGTACATATGTGAACAGTTTGGTCTGTCATAATGTTCAGCAGTTCATTATATTAACCTGTACACTCACATTTTTGTGATTTTGCACACATATTCTGTATTATTGCAATATTTGAGATATGCTGAGAGTTAGCTGAGAAGCTCGCTACAACTCTCACGTCTGTGCTTTAAGTACAGTCTTAGAGATGGGAGGTCATTAGCTTAGCGTAGCTTAGCTCATAGCCTGGAAGCAGTAGTCACCACTTAGCTTGGCTCTCTGCACAGTTGAAAAAATAGGCCCTTCAACAGCTCTAAAGGTCACTTATTAGCACACAGACGTACGATAGCTTGATATGGATTTCAGCTATATCAAGAACAGCTGCAGTCAATGTTCGTTAGCGATAATAGAACATACTCTACTGTACATGGCTCATTAAATAACCTTATTCTACCCTATATCTCAAACAACCTCTTTACTGCCACATTTGGCTTGAAGGCTGAACAATTTCAGGTGATCAATCTGCAGGTAGTCCTACCCGCAGAGCCATCTTCATCTTGAGGGTGCAGCTCGGTCCAGAGTTCTTCAGAGGGAAGCGCTGGTTCAGCGTCATGTCCTCCGCCTCCAGCAGGCGACCCAGAGGCAGCGTTAACGTCCCCAGCGAGCACTCGTGTTTCTCGTCCTTCACCTGAAACGAACAGGGTACTTTACTTATCGAACTGCCTCCGAGCAGCAACACAACTGCGCTGCCTCCGTACCTCAACCTCCAGCTCCTGGCTTCTGGGGTTGTGGATGAGGAAGGTGAAGGCTTCCTCCCACACCGGTTCGTTGGTCTTATATCTGGTCTGGAAGGGAAAACAGGGGAACATATCAAGGCCTGGTCAAGACAGACAAAGACCTGAACATCACAGACTACAGCACAACTGCAAAGTTCTACAAAACTGAAGTTATTTTGAGGAAAAAAGTCTTGTCAAAATGTCTCAGCATCCTCTGAAAACACCAAAACGTAAGATTTAAATTACAGAATAGTTGAGACTGACTGAACATAAAGTTAATAATATCCACAAATGTTCAACATCAACATTATCTTTGAACACTTTTGGATTATGTCTTCTTCTTTCCTTTATTTAGGAGAGTAAGATGAGAGCATCGCTGTTAATCTCATGTCAGCATGTTAAGCACAGAGCTGGAGTCGGGACATGGTTAGCCTAGCTTTGCATAGAGGCTATGGTAGCTACTTCCTCGTCTCCAGCCTTTATGCTAAGCTAGGCTAGCTACGTCGTGACTCCTGCGTGAGATTTCTATCCATCTTCTCAGCTCAACCTTGGTAAGAAAGCAAACAGCTGAATTTCAAAAATATGAAACTAACTGGAGGGTACGGCTGTCCTCAGTCAGTGTAAGCTAAGATGGTGTTTCACGTATTTTCTTACGTCAAAGCTACACTCGCAGTAGTTTGAATGTTTTTTGAGACGCGAGGACACAAAAGATAAATCAGGATCATACTGAGTGAATCAGTGGTGGGTCTGATTGGTCTCACCTTGCTCTCGAAGGACTTGTGTCCCACTGTGAACTGGACAAATGGACTGGGATCGCTGGTCACCTTTTTACCGGACTGCAGAGGAAGAAAAACAGGCTTTACAAATGAGAAAGCGCTATGGTTAGCAAGGTGTTAGCGTCTATGCTAGCATTTCTGTCATTTTGAAATTTCGCGTAGAGAAAAGTTTTTTTTATTTAATGAAAACACAAAAAATACTTTTCAGTTAAATTAGCAACAAATGTCTTTAAAAAAGATGCAGAAGATGATTTAGCTCAGCTAAGCTATTTTAGCATCTTTTTTACATAAAGTATTAGAATTAAACATGCCATTAGCCACTAAATGTCTTCTAAATGTGTATTATACTGTTATATGTTTTCCCAATAACAGTAAATATAGCTATACTGAATGTTTTGAGCATTGAAAATTAGCATTTTGAGCTCATACAGAGTCATTTTTGGGCATGTGATATCACATCTCTACCATGATGCCAAACTACTCAGTGCTACTTAACACATTTCAGCACTTGATGGCAAAATGTGTTTTTATGTGAAAGGTAAAGGTACAGCACATCAGGTTAAAGTCATTACGGGCCCAAACCAGGAAGTCCAGATGACACCAGATCAGTTTCAGACAATATGAATTATTAAAAGTTTCAGAATCAAAAGAGTGTAGATGTACTTTGAATCACAATGTTGTTATTTACAACACACATTGTTAGACACAGTGCACAGTTTTAGCCGACAAACATGATTAGTGGAGTTTGTTAATAGTTTCACAACAACAGTCGGGAAGTAGAGTTGCAGCTGCAGCAGCGCCCCCTGCTGGGTGCATCACCAGGTGAGCTTTAACTCTGTTCACATGTAATTTAATGAGCTTTTTCACGACAGCAAGTTTATCAATAACTTCTAATGTGAACAGGCCCCAAGTCTTACTGCATATACTTTTCATAATAAAACCACCAACGGTTAACGTGGACCTTCTTTCTTTAATCATATGCTGAATTGGTTTTGTAACATTTTACTATAAAACTGTATAAACTACAGTTTATAGTTCGGTTCTGTTTAACAGGTATAAGAGCTCAGATCAGTGGCGATATAAACTGCATGTATTACAACTGCAAAAGCAGCAAGAGAAGCTAATTAACACTAAACTACCAAACTTCAGAATTAAACATTCTGTACTTAAACGGCTGCTAATATTAATCTATGTGCTTACTTCAGGATACAGCATAAACTATGTGGCCAAAGGCATGCGGACACTTTAGTGTTCTTTTATTCTAGGCCTGATTTTCGGTATTAGGTCAAGGCCCAAGCTCCAACGAAGGGTCTCAATGATACAGCAAGCATACGACGACATTAAATCCAATTTTATGTCAGCAGTCTGTGTTCATCCCAATTCCGTTTCAACATGACCCCCCCCCCCCCCCCCCCCCCCCCCCCCCCCCCCCCCCCTCAAAGCGTGGCTGATAAAGATAGAGCTTTGGGATGAGCTGAACACCGATGTGAGCTCGGTCTTCTCATCAGTGGCTGAATGGGAGCAAATCCCCGCAGCCACCACCTGAAGTGGAGACTGAAACCAGAAGGGGGGAGTATGTGGGTGTCCACATACTTTTGGCCACACAGTGTAAATATGAGTTGAATGTGTGGCCATTTACACTAAGCCTGTGTGAACATGTGTCACTGCGCTCCTCCTCGGTGTCTGAGCGATATGGGTGTGCTTCGTTTCCGTGCCGTTACCTTGATGGCCTTACTGACCGAGGCCTTCTTCAGACCCGCTTGGTTGAACTCTAACGGATTGCGCTTTGATTTTCCCCCAGGGACAAGGCAGGAGAGAGCAAACAACACACAAACACACACACACACACGCACACACACACACCAGCAGGTTATTAGGGGAAAGAGGGGCATGCAGGAAGGAGGAAGAACACACCACGACCACCACCATCACCAAACGTTGGGACACAATGAGACAGCAGAGAGACAACATGGATGATCACATGGTTAATGTCATTCCTCGATCAAACCTGATCATGAGCTCAAAACTAGAGTCCGACCAATACTGGATTCATGAGGCTCATTTTAAAAGTAATTATACATCAAATAACGCTTTCGTAGATGATGTGATGTAAACGTGAAGACAAACTCAAAATGCAATTATTAAATATACAAACTATAATTTAAAATACAACAAAGACATATTCAATCTTAATTAAGAAAAACAAGGTTGTTTTAGAGAAATCTGCAGGACATTTTTATCTCTGTCAAACATACTGGTCGGACTCCAGGGAAAACACCACAGCATTCGATGGAATCATTGATCGATGTTGAGAGAGAGGAAAGGAAGGTCAGAGCGAAGGAATCATTCTGACTGAGAGGAGGAGGAGATGGTTTCATGTTGTGGTGATAACTGGGTGACATGTAAAGATTCACATCAGCATGAAATCTGTTCATATTAAAGCTCCTTCCCTTGCAGAGGCTCATGTAAAACACATTTCATTAACGAACACTGACGTGTCGGATCCCGATGTCACGCTCATCTGATCACACCAGGAGACATAATGCAGGTGTGCATGTTAAAGTCAAGTAACTCACACAAGACGAGCGTGACCTTGGTATGAAATGAGTGTGAAAAAACTGCATAATCACACATAAAAATCACAGAGTGTCAATCACTGGTCATTAAATTGGTTTTAATTAAAATTTCTTTAATTAAAACCAGTATAATGGGTCTGAAAACTCAATCCAGTTCAGGTCAGATCAGTGACGGGAGCAGAGGGAAAGTTTTCAAGCAATACAAAGACTTCTTGACAGGTAAGCAACAGTGACACCTACTGGCAAACAAGCATAACTGCATGACTTATTTTAACGTTATTAACGTTCCTGTCAAAAGGTCTGCGTATTTCTTTAAAACAGATCAAATTAGCCTGAGATGTTCATGCAGCAGTAACCATGTGCTGCCCCCTGGTGGCAGAGTCGGGGGGTGAACTGCCACAGAGGAGACTGATGGGGAAAACCTGATCACACACGATGAGTTTATACAGGAAGGATGGAGGGAAAGCAATCCACAGAGAATTCACCCTCCCTGCCCTCTGAATCATCAAAATGCATTCCTTCCTCTCAAAATGAACTAATATTTCACGACAACATACAGTACAATACGACTAAAAACAAAAGCAGCATGTTAACTGTTCTAAAGGGACTAAAATGCTAATTTTCTTTGACTAAAATGACACTAAAACATCAGCTTTCATCTACTGAAAACCTGTTAAAATGACACAGATGAATGTCTGAAACTCAAATGGACGGTAAAGCTAAACCTTTCTGACAGCACACACAGAGCAGCATCGATTGCTTTCTCCCTTTAAAACTCAGTTCCTCTGCTAAAATGTAAAAACGTGTTGACAGCGAGGCTGAAAACATCAACAGATGCTTTTCTTAGGAGAAAATGAGCACCACTGATACAGAAAAGCAGCTCTGGCGAGGCTCATTTAATTGAACACACAGCCAGCGTCTCTGCTTTCGAGGCGATAACCCATCTGATGAAACTAGATTAGTGGGAATGAGGCGTCTCCTAATCCTGTGAGATCAATAACTCCTCATGAGGGGAAACAAAGGAGAGGGAAGGATGCTTTTGACAGTGCTAAAACATGAACCCTCAATGCTGTTCGGTCATTTTTCATGTTTGTAATCAGTCAAACTCCAACAAAAACATTCATAACACATAACGATATTAAGGAATTCATCTCATGCACTAGTAAGGATTCATGCTCATCAGGCAAACACTTCAAACCTTTGCTTTCTTTAAAAACCAAACACGAGCACAGGGAGCAAACGGGACACGACCTCCAGCAGAGCCAATCACACCTTGGCATCGGCCAAACTACTCTGGGATGCAGAAAACAGCCAGTGGACTCACAAATAAGGTCCTATAGAGAGAAGCCGTGTTCTCGCAAAACACGAGGCCCGCCGCCCGCCTCTCTTTCAAGTAGCCAGAGCCCAAGTTCCCCTCGAAGACGCTCTTCAGAGGGGGAGGAGGTGAGGAGGAGAAGCAGAGAAGAAGAGGAGGCTGAAAAGAGGAAGGTGAGGCCTGCACTACAGAGTTCAACCACTCACAAAGTTCTTTATACTAGAAAACGCTGTACGAGGATTGATTTTTTACTTAAAGGTGCGATAATCTCGTCAACTCTGATCACTTGTTAGCAGTAGTGGAGGAAGTATTCAGATCCTTTACCACAGTAAAAGTACTAATAAGATATTATAAGACCTGCTGTGTAAATGTTAAGTAAAAGTGTGTAAAAAGTACTTCAAGTTTTAAAAGTAAAGTTTCTCAATGTCCCCTGTGACTGTTCTACTCTTCTATCTGATCTCATTAGATTATTGTGACTCAGTACACACAGTACACACAGTACACACAATACATACAGCATATAGAGTAGCCGCCACTCTGAGAAGCATTCTGGCATAAAACACAATTCATTATTTTTCCTGCAGAATTACTCTTTTATGATCATTATCACGAGGTCAGAAACTGTATCTGTATATACAGCATGTGTGTTTCCACGGCTGATATCAAGAAATACTTTATAGAAAATGTAAACGTGTGTAAATCTTTTTGCAGCTTCAAAACATGATGTAAAATAGGGAAAAAATGTCCGACTTAAATAAATAAGTTGTGATCGGTGTGATTGAAGAAAAGCAATGAACATAAAAACAGGAGACAGCGATACAAATGATCTCTGAAAAAAAAAAAAAAAAAAAGCCTGATGTGTTTATGGTCATTACATTCAGGCATCGTTATCAACATCATTCAAGCTTCTCTGTTCCAAAATGTTAATTTTCTGGACAGTGACCATCAGTTTTACTGCTCCTCTGTTCTTAATAAACACCTTATCTCTATAAAACTCCATGACTGACATTTACTCCACTGATACAGTTGCTGCACTAAACATGTCTAAACCCTATTTAATAGATTTGTCACTGATGCAAATAATTTCAGCAAATTTAATAGACTGAAATTGAAATTTAAAAGTCTTAATTCCTGAGACTATTAGAACAGCTTCGTCTCTAGGGCACCTTTACAATGAGATGGAGTGAAGAGCAGGAAAGAAGTTCAGGAAAGAAGATAAGGTACAGATTGAGGTGAACAAACTGTGTAAAATGGGACCAACGAGAAAAGACCGAGTGACGAAAAACACGTAATCAATACCAAAGAACGCTGAGTGTCTCTGTCTCTGTCCAACCTGGAGCAGCAGACAGGCGGGAAATCAAGAAATGTTCTGTAATGGTAGAAATACTGTCAAAACCTGCGTTAACCGCACGGCAACCAGAGGCAACAAACAGCAGCAGCTCTGATTTAAGACAGAAAGATAAAAAATATGTGTAAAATAAATCAGGGATGATAAAATAATGAAGATGAGAAACAACATCACACAGTTTTAGCCAGTGTCTCAAAATTCTGACCTACGATTTTTGATGGATTTGTTCTTTTTGTGGTGAAAATGAGCTTCGGTGACAAACATTCGACAGCATGAATGGCGGGTTGGAGTGTGTGCATTTCTTATACATGTTGACTCTGAGGTGGAACTATCCCTGCAGGTGCATGCTGGGAGGTTCCACCGGGCTCACTTACAGGCAAGTTTCTGGCCGAATCCAGGAAGACGACAAGCAGCGCGGACGACAGGCCGTCGTTGGCTTGACCGCGATCAGCTTTGATGCTCATCAGTGCCTGCGATGGAAAGAAATAGAAATGAAATCGATCCTGGGAGGCTTCATGGGAAGAAGCTCACATGCTCAGGCAGGATGGAGGCTCTCAAATCACACCTTCAAACACCTTGTTTTGCTTAGTGGATTACATCAGGAAGCTGTGCTGTGCTGTCTATCCCACACAGTCTGAAGATTTGGGGATATTGATAACAAACAGGGTTTTTGTAAAAATGAATAAACAACTAAACATCTACTTCCTGGATGAAAAGGGTCCTTCTTACAGGGGCAAGAAAGACGGCTTTGTGTGACCAGAGTCGGTGAATGCAGGTGTTTATTTGAATTGATGTTGTTGTCGTCGGCCTGTTTGTGTCATGTATCTATCATGTACCTCTGCTGCTTTATGTGTATTGTAATTTCATTTTATAGGTATTGTGTCTTAAAATATTTTGTATTTCACGTGTTATTATCAGGACGTCACTATAAAAAATGTTCTTCATGGCCTTCCCTGTTAAAACAAAGGTGATATATTATGTTTTGCTGGTGCTTCGCTGCAGGAGCTACTGGTGCACTTCACTAAACGGACGGCATCATGAGGAAGGAAAATTATGTGGATATACTGACATAAGCCAGGAAGTTAGCGAATGGATAATGACTCCAAGGCTCAAAAGGTACTGGAGGGCTGTGTGTGTTTTTGTGTACATATATTTCTATACTCAGTGCTTCTGTACCTGGTCCAGCTTCTCAGGTGTGGGCAGCAGAGACAACCACTCCAGCCTGAGGTGCAGCTTCCCTGTAGCCACATCGTCCAATACAAACCACTAAAAGACAAAGAAATGTTCCGTGTTAAGATCAATACTATAACACTTCTCAAACAAGTTCCACCCAGTAGCACCGAATCCAGCCTAATAAATAATAAAGATTACCTCATCGACCTTCTGTTCCTTCTGGAGCTCGGCCATGTCGATCATCAGACTGAAAAGCGACAGAAAGCTTTGAGCGAACGAGGCCGACTGACCACGTTCGGCTGTGGTGTCGCGACAGATTGTTTCGTTTGACGTTGGAAACAGAAGTCAGACGCACAACAGATCATAAGTTGTAAGACGCAGACATGTGTTTGTAACAGAGGCCGTACCTTCCCAGGAAGTCGTCTTTATCAGTGTCTTCATCAAACAGCTCAACCTCCAGATTCTGTGCTGATTGATCGTATATCAGGGCCTGCAGATAGAAAAAAATATGAACTTCACCCACTGAACACGGGACGGGTGTAGACCGGACAGAACTACGGGAGGATCTACGAAGTGTTGGTGCATGAAAACAGTCTCGAGGTCGGCTGGAGTCTTCGAAAAAGTCGAGTTTCTCCTTCAAATGAATCTTGAGGTCAACATTTAACATCTGTGACAGAGTGTTTGTCGACGGGGATTTTTGCCTTCTACATTAAGACAAACTTTGAGCATTTTCTAATTTTGGCTTTATATTTCATATGCAGACTGTGGTTATTTGTCATGAATGGTACAGTCCTGATAAAAGGTACAGTAAAGACTGCGCGTGTGTAAAATATCTTCGTTGTGAAACTCACATTGTCATTTTCTGTACCTAAGTGATATAAAAGATGCACGAAGTAGGTCATTTAAGTTCAAGATAAACTCTGAAAATCACTTCTGCATTAATTCAATTTATACCATGGTCTGGACTTGTCCTCTGAAATGATACTTTGTAACATAACGTAACGTTAAGCAATCATCTCACGTCCCTCCACTCAGGCCTAACATAAGAGCTGCGGCCGACTGAGCTGCAGGTTCTGTGGCCAGAGCTGGTTACCTTGGCAACGCGTCACAACGAGAGATATCAAATAGTCGCTCAGCCGCTTCTTGTGAAAAACAACATTAAGGTATTCATAATTGATTTAATTTTTTTTTTTTTTCGTAAGTGACCATGGTATAAGCGGGATAATGCCCTTTGAGTTGTCCATTATCAGAAATTAATGGACTTCACAGAAGCAACTGCGTCGTCCATTCATTTCTGATAATGGACACCTCAAAGGGCATTATCCCTTACATAGTCACTGATCTAACAAGCTGAATCAAGAGATCATTGCAAATATCTGCCAATATTAGAGACACAAATTGTCCTAAAATGCAGACATGACTTTGCATGGTTGCACTCCTGGTGACCTCGAATCGGTCTCTGGTTAGATGCCTAAATGAAGGTCTGTGGTTCTACGACATAAAACACGTCAGTGAACATTTTGCTCTTACACTTTTGCTCAGATCGATGCTGCCTGTGCAGTCAGACCCTGTCGCTCACCTCGTACACTTCGTTCCATTTTGGGTTGACGGTCTCGTGGATAACTTTGCTCTGGAAGAGCTGGGTCCCCACCTGGACGACACCGTAGGGGTCGGACTTGCCTTTGATCAGCCCTCCCAGGAACTTGTCTTTGCCCAGCAGGTCCTGGGCCTCGATGAAGTGGATCCTCAGGATGCCCTGAGGAGACAGATGAGGAGATGAGGATTTTTCAGTTTGAACGCACACATGGCTCAAGGTCAAACCAAAGGTCTGAGTGTTGTTAGGAACCATCTGGAAATGTGAAAGTTATGTAGTTATAGAAAGGTAACCTGAGGTCAAATTAAAAGGGGAAACGGTGTCGAGGATTCAAATAGATTAGAGGACGTTGGCAGTTTCTCTGTTTGCTCATAAAGAACGTGATGAGTAGTTCATTCTATGGTGTGATGACGCCTACAGTGGAAATCAGGACAGATATATTTATCAGGCAGGTTCCATATATGACCAAAGGCAGTGGCATATGACTCAGCTTCTAGTTAATTTAAGTCTGGAGTGGCTGAGCAGGATGTCAAATAAAATACAAAGCACTGAATATTAACGTGACGATATAAATTGATAAATGTTGAGCTCTGTAACGACACGTAACTTTAAGAAAAGCAGCAGGTGATTGTTTTATTATTTAAATTCACTGCAACCACAGACCGTTGATGACCAAATTCTTATCAAATGATTTCCAGTCAATCAGCAGGTCGATTAACTGATTTCTACGGGGTTGTGTTGTGTTGCCAGCTGTGTGTTGTTACCTTGGGCATGGGGAAGCGTAGCTGGGCCAGCTGGGCCTCTCCCACCAGAGGGATGGTGATGCGGTTGGGAAGGACCAGGTAGCTGTAGATGATGTCCTGGATGATGCTGTCGCACAAACCACTGAAACAGACGGACGGAGGAGGAGAAGGGAAGCGATGAGGAATGGAGGGAGACGAGGAAGAATGTAGAAATAATAGCAAAAAACACTGTCGACGAGATACAATTACTACAAATTAAAAACACACTCACACACATATCAACGTGCGTGCTCATACACACAAACGCACACATCCTCTCTGGTTCCAGGCACCATTTGTATGAGATTCACATGTTGATTCACAGGTTGAAACAGAAGCTTCCTGACTGATCCTAACAGGAAGCCAACGTGTCTATTAAGACATTAAACCGTCACAGCTGGTGTGTGGACAGACAACACAGGAAACTGTATCAGTGTGTTTGCCTGTTTGCATTCTGATGAGCCTTGATTAGTTCGCTTCACATGCTGATGCACATACATGCCACAAGCTCACGTATCCTGAGGCACATTTCTGAAGGCTGCTAAATTCTTTAACGCACAGGCTTCAAGTTATCCATCTCTGAACTATCTATCTATAACGATTATTGTTTCCAGAAACAGTGTTCCTGCTACTCTCTGCAGAATACAGTGTAATCACAGGGACTAATTTACAGCCTCTGCTTTTAGTTGGTTCATATATTGAGCACTCGACAGAAAATTTATCAGCATTCAACTGATTGATCGTTTCAGTCATTTTTAAAGCAAAATGCCCAAAAGAATTTGCTGGTTCGAGCTCATCAGATGTGAAACTTTGACCTTCCTTTAACGTACCTGAAAGTAAACACAATAAAGCTCTAAAAACAAATGTACAAAGAGACTACTTAAAAAGACAAAAAGCAGATTACTCTATAATCAAAATATTGTTAGTTGCAGCCTTAGACAATGTATCTGGTAGGAAGTAGTTCTAGTGTGGTCGGTGCATTATTTACTGTAACAATGATTCTGTTGAATATATGAGCATGATAAAATACATATAAGGGTGAAGGTTGAAATCTTAAAACATGGTCAAAACCATTTGCATGTTAGATACTATCAGTGAAGGCAGAATGAGGAAATATGCTTGTTTTGAGTGATTTGTGTGTACACATGTATGTATGTATGAATGAGGTACAGACGAGCCTCTGATATTTCTCTGCATTTCCTCTAGAGGGCAGCAGCGACCTGCATTAAAACAGCTGCATTGCTTTCATGCTGAAATAAATCCCCCCTCAAAGAGCTGATCCTGGGTCAGTTTGAGAATAGCATTTATAATGCCAAAGTTGACTCAAGTGATGACATGCTGATTCCACAGCTGACCTCGAGTTTTCCTGCTGTTTCAGGGCAAAATGCACATCACATCGTCACGGAGGAAAAAATGAGCACTGTCACTACACCACACAGGAAAAGAGTGAGGAGGGTGGGGCAAGGGCAGGTCTTCACAGCAGCACACACACACACACACACACACACACACACACACACACACAGTGGTGTTTTCCTACAAACTTGTCGAACAAGGAAGGCTACATTTCACAGGGCGGAGTCTTGTGGAAACCGCAGCGAGTTTCTCTGCTGAAAACAAACCGTAAACAGGCAGGAAACAGCAACGGGTCAATATGGTGGAGTAACAACGCAGTCAGCAGTGTGGCAACAGCACTCTGCAGAGGGAGGTGCTCAACACCTCCAGGTTGTCTCTCAGGCTTTGTTGTTCTTGTTGCATAATCATAATTATAATAAAAGGATTAAAAGCAACCAACAGAAGGTCAACAAAAAAAAGCTAATGACAGAACAATCTGAGGGAAAGACAGAGCTTAAAAATAGATGGAGCAGCACCAAGTTTAACTATCTACAACCCTGATTCCAGAACAGCTGGGACGCTGCGTAAAACTGAACGCAATGAGCTACAAATTGTTGACGCACCACTTTGATCCAGACTGAAATACCTCCACAAATATTCAGTGGACTGTCACAGCATTTTGTACAGACATCCATGGTGCCCAGGTGATGAATCCTAATGACGGATCAAGTGCCATTAAACTTGGTAACCATACTCATGTTCCCTCAGGATGAATTGCAAACTCTGGTGAGTCCCTCAGCTTCCATCGAGCACCAGCTCACATTTCAATTTCTCTAGTAGCTTTTTATGACCAAACACCTGCAAAAGGTTTTATTAAGTGCTAATCAGTAGATGTTAGCAAGCTGATTCTGAGTCAGCGTGAATTTAAATGAGGTTTTCTTGCTGGAACAGGACCTACTGTAGGCTTCTGCTAAAAATCCCACCATGCAATGCACCTGCTGTGCAAACTGTGAAGACGTCAGTGTGTTGTTGCTGCTGTGTCTTCCTCCGGTTGGATTCTGAATTGAAAGAAGTCTGGAAATGCTTCTCCCAAATCCATCCAATATCACATCTGTCTGCAGCAGCTCTCATAATCACGTTACTATAAATACCAACACTTAGTGGGGAAAAATAAAGGTCGTAATCCTCTCTGTGATCCGGTGGTTAATGTAATGGTTTCAGCAGAAGAGCCTGAGAGCCGGCTGCATGTCCACTGGGAACGTCTCTTCAAAGCGCCCGCTTCATTTTGCCATTATACAGAACGGGAAGGACGTGCTTCTGCTCGCTTCAGAAGGCACCGAGTGCTCGGCGTGGTTTTACTTTCCTACTGTAAAAGGGTTTGAGTGATCAAATGTGACGTTTTCTGACAAGGACGAACAAAAAAAAACCTTTTCTCCATCACCTACTCACTGAAAAACTGCAGTAATTCAACCCACACAAGATTCATAAAGGCTTTCCAGTGTGCAGTTAAAAGTTTGAAGCAAAATTTTGGCTGATGTTTTTCTGACAAACTGTAAATCAATGTGCATTTCCATCCACTACTTTACAATTAGGCAAATATATTCTAGTGGACATGACATGATCACATAATCAATGGCGCACCAGTAATGAAGTCAGAGACACTGAAGTTATTTAAAGCCCTGACAACCCCACTATTGTGAGTCCTAATTTCGGGCTTTCTGGTGGAGAGGCAGCCGATGGCGCTGACTGGCAGCAGGAGGGACTGCTTTATCTACAGTAGGAGAAGAAGAAGCGCGTACAACAACGTCAATATCTGTCAGCTTTCTATCGCATCTCTGGGATTTTCTACGCAGTAGATTAATAGAGAAGTAAAATAACTGCAAATGTGGATTTAACATGTCTGCAGCACACACTGTTACGTCATATATTTCAGCTTATGAGCAGAAAAAGAGCCTGAAATAGCCGAACCGTGATAACGTGTTTCAAGATGGTGCCTATTCATTTGCCTCATACATTGTGTAATAAGGCTTTTTCCCCTTACTGGTTTGCTTCCAAGCTGCACGGCTCACTTCAAGAGTTGCAAGAGTCCATCATCCTGCACCGTAGACTTGACAATGAGAAGATTTCACGCAAAGATAAATTGATTTTCTGAGAAAGTTTTACAACTAATAAACATAAATGGATTTATAATTCACAAACCAAAGGGTAACAACAGTTTTCCAGATGTTAGTGGCAGTCTATGGGGAGATGCATTCTGGGCTGCAGGGGGATTTTTGTTGCAGTAAGCCTCACTCTCTGTTCCACATCTGGCTCCATTAGAGGTGACCTGTGTAGGTTTTGATCTACGGGGGAGTTTTTCTAAGAGTGGGTCCCCGTAAACAATGCAGGTTTCCACCTTCAGCCTCAAGGATACCCACAGCAGGGCACCGTTGATGTTTCCATGAACTGCAGAGCAGATGGCAACTTAGGTCCAGTGGAGGTATTTCACAATGGAACACATTAAGGTGTGTTTGTGTTCCTATGACAACTGATGACTGTATCAAATGAGAAACTATAAAAGCTTGTTTGATGCTGAATGGCACCCTGTCTGTGTCATTTAAATGAGAAATTTGAATTAATCCGCTCTAAGGTCATTTCAGTGGCCAACGTTTGCATTGGAAAGCAGCTTTCAGCGGGAGCCTGATCACATGCAGCTGAACCATAACAATATTTTCATTCAGTGGAGCATGAGGTCAAAATGCTCCCACAATGCAATGCCAGATGACAGATAAGGCAATAAAAGTTTACGCAGCATTAAACCTGTGTGTCTGCGTGTGTATGTATATAAGATGAGCGCTAATTATAGCAGAGTGATCAAAACATTCATGTTCAGACGGTTATGACATCATGTCTCTATTACACTAACACACACACACACACACACACACACACACACACACACACACAGAGCTGCATTTTCTAATAGCCAACTAACTCCCTGAGGAACACCTGGTCATGATTATCAAAAGAATCTGTGTGTGTGTGTGTGTGTGTGTGTGTGTGTGTGTGTGTGTGTGTGTGTTTGTGTGAGTTCGGGATGTGGCTTCAACACAGTGAACTGACAATCAATGGATGCACAGAGCAACAAAAGACAGACACGTGCAAACAGAAATGCGTATACACAACTTTAAGATAAATAAATATACTGTACGTGCGCACACACACACACACACACACACACTGTAACACAGTCGCACCATCATTAGGTGCAGTTACTTACTTGACACCGGGAATGTCCAGCATGTTTGTGAGTCCCGTCCAGTTGATGTCCAGCAACTGAAAGAGAAAGAAGACTTAAATGTAGACGTAAGCGGCGATCCCATGTTCAAACCCTTCTGCGCTCAACAGCGGGAAGCGGCTCAATCGGCCAAAATTAAAGCTGCAAGCAGCAACGTTTAGGCTCATAAGAGGTGAGCAAGTCACCTGAAGGTAGTTTTAATTTGTTTAAACAAGGATTGGCGCTCTCAAGCCTCACACTTGTTTCATCAGCACAAAGCCTGCAGCATTTACTTAAAGCTCCTCCATTCCCCCCCCTTCATCGGATTTGAGCGTATGTTCAGGAGGTGGCTCAGGATGTCCGCAGAGAGTTTAATCAGGATTGCACAAAGGCATTATGAGCCAATCAATATGGCACTACAGATTTTGGCTGACATTTGCCCCCAGAGCGTGCACACTAAATCTGGTGAAATTCTGTCCACTAGGTTTTGAGGTGCACGTTTTTGGTATTTGTGGTGCCCCCTATGGCTCACAATATAAATGCTTTGGTAGGAGTATTCCCAAACATGTCCTGAAGTTGTGTACCCAGATTTATGATGATTGGACAAATCGTTAGCGAGTTATGGGCATTTTCCTGCTCTGCCCTGCCCCTTGAGAGATTCAAAGACTGCAGAAACATTAAAAATAAATCACAAGTTTTGGTCTCTTTCTTTCTCTGTGGAGCTGAAATTCTCTCACTGAGCTCTTCTGCTGCTTCCTCACAGTATCAGCTCCTCACTGACGGCGTCACGAGTCAGCAGGAGGTCAGCTCTAATTCAATGGTCCCGATAGTCGATACAGCAGGACCGACTGGGTCAGCCTTCATACGGACGGGAGGCGTGTAGTAAGATACTGCATCCCACTGTCTGATGACATTACACTAAGAAATAAACAGCTGTGAGCTGCTACAGGAGATCAGGACTGAAGACTCTTAACAGAATAAAACAACTGAAAATGGTGTAAGTTAGTGTGTTATGGGCTGTGTTGGGACTTTTTCCATTATCGTCCATTCATTTGAGAGGTGTTTTAATCCAAAAGGGACATTTTCCCTGCACATAGACTGGGAGCAGTTTGAGGTTCTGTGTCTACTTGAGGGTCAAATAATAATAATAATAATAATAATAATAATAATAATAATAATAATAATAATAATAATAAACCAATGTTCCAATGAAATCTGTCTTTTAACATAAACCCATTACATTCATATTTCTGACAGAAATCCCTTAACTGTGGTTATTAAAGATATGCAAGATCTGTAATATTTGTACTGAGCAGGACATTTAACAGTTAAAATATAAACGAATCAGGGCTTCTCAGGGTGAATTTTCTTCTCACTTATCCACAGACATATACAGCTTTAGATGACAGAGCACAATACTCTGTCATCTAAAGCTTTAAATAGAGACGTTAAACGAGCAGTTCACCAAATCAAACATCCAAAGCAGTGTTCAAACACTACAGATAGTAATATTTGTGCAGTGAGTCAGAATGGGTCGATAGATGGGTCAGGTTTAGTTTGAACCAGGGAGATTCCAGCTGGATTCACCCGTCCAAACTCAAAATTCAGTGATGGACGGTTCATAAAATGCACTTTGTTTGTTGTTGTCTTCACTGGTGTGAATGCTGAATGCAAAACTTACGTTCTTCTACTACCAAAGTGCTTTATTATTGTCTCGTCTTTTTGGCAGTAAACTCCTTCTACTTTTTTCAACATAGAAAATGCATTCAAACAAAAAAACGTTCAGCTCAGTGAGGACATGCTGCTTTTCTTTCTGAAATATTCCACCTTTTCCAGCCAATTTTCCTCATTCAAATGGTTTTTCAACTCTCACCCACTCATTTTTACTTTCAGCTAGAAAGTCTGTTCAAACTTTCAAACACTCACAACCGTTTGATCTGTTTCACATTAATCCAGACTCTGGAATCAAACACAGGACAGATCCTCCAGGTGGCAGTGCTGAGCAACTGCCACAAAAGCACCAATGGAAACTGAAAAGGCGCCACGTTTCGAACTGCTTCTTCGTACAACGCTAAGCCAGCAATGCAGTTTAGCTCCCAGCTAATGCAACATTTTGCATGCTTCAGCTATTTCCCACTCTTCAAATTATTCATATTCCTTCCTACACTTTCTCATGCAATTTTCAGCTTATATCTTCTCATTCGTACTTTTAGCGAAAACTTCACTGAAACCATATCTTTCATAGATAATCGGCATTACTCAACTTGTAAAACCAGTAATTCAGTTTCGCGTGAGCTTTTCAACAAACCTTGAAATATTCCACATCTTTCACATTTTATTGCTATTATTAAAGAGCAGCCTTTCAACGTCCAGCATTCACATTGCATTTTCTTCAGAAATGGATTGAGCTGACCTCTGAGCATGGATGGAACAGAAAAGAATCAAACAGGCTTTCAGAGAGAATGCAGACACATTACCACAATGAATAAACATAATAACCCTCTACAGTATATAGAGACGGAGTGATGATCTGCGCAGGAGGTGCGGCCCCTCCACCACATGTTCGTTAGCATTACAAGTTACCCAAGATCATGTGCAAATCTGAGTTTGCACAGATGACGAAACTCAACACTGCCGGCGGGAAACTCGCTCCTGACGCTCTACGATTCCTTAAAGGGAAACATTCATGTTCAGAATAGGAGCTTAACCTAGTTTTCTAACCCAGTTTTGAGGCTTAGACACTTTAACATAAAACTGGGCTACCTGAGGAGTCTCATATTTCACTGAGTCTGTCAGACAGGAACCTCCAAGTAACAAGCAACAGCACACATACCTGACACACCCAGATATCTACTGACTGTCATGGTTACCGCTGCTGTCATACCAGCCACCACTGCTACTAAAAACTGCATTATAGTAGTAACAGTGCAGGCAGCAATGACTATAGAAGTAACAGTTGTAGTAGTAGTAGACGTAGTTGTTGCACCTGTGTGTAGTAGCAGCAATCCTTTTAGTAGCACGGGTGGTGGAGCAACAATTATGGTAGGAATAGTAGCAGTGGCAGTATTTGGTCGCAATATGGCCAAAAGTATGTGGACACCCAAACATTACACCCGTATATGATTCCCAAATGGCCATTAATACGTTGCTGTAACGACCCCGCAGATCATGAAGAGCAGGCCCAGATTAAAAACAGTTTAAAAAGGAGGTTTAAAGGAGAAATTATGAAAGTGCTGCCAACAGTTTCATTCTAGTAGCAGCGATACGTGGTGAGTTGAATCAAACTGTAATTTAAAAAAAAAAAAACATTTCTAAGCATTTTACAAAACTCTGCTATCCAAGCAAATCGTAGCTAAAAATGAGTCATTTAAGTTTATGTTTGCACATGTTGACAATTGGCTGATTAATGAGTCAGTCCTTCAATAGCAAATGAATCAGCCTCATTTTAATAATGATGCTTCCAACTTCTCATATGTGATAATTCCTTGCTTTTCCTTGTCTTACGTTATATTAAACAGAATATGTTGGGGGTTTTGGATTGTTGCTCAGCCAAAACCAGGATGGGCTTAACTGATAATGCGAATGATCATTAGCTGCAGCCAAACACATGCTAACAGGTTCTTCTAAAGTAATGCATAGCAGAATCAAAGAGTTCATTAAACAACAGTATAATTTATATTTAATACAACAAAAGCATATTAAACTGCTATTCACTGAACACACTTTATTGCATTCAATATTACTTTTACTAGTTTACACACGATGTTGCATAGATTTGCCACATCAGGACAGATGCTGTAATATATGCACAGCAAAATGTCATGATATTGGAAAAAATATTCATATTTATATTGTAACATATATATATACTGTGATGTGTCACGGTATACGTAATGTGATACTGCCCAAGTGTTGCGTATATTGTGATATAGTGCATCTTTTGGAAAGTCAACCGAGAGACTGGAGTGTCCGTTTTTTGTCTCATGTCGCGAAAGTTAAACTAATTTTATCTCACTGAGAATCTAAGACCATCTAAAACAACCCTGCTCAGTGATTAACAACATAACTCACAATGAGGTGGTACAGAGATATCAAGAGGGAAACTTCTTTGGTATAAACAATATCGCAAAATGTGTCATGGCATAATGTCACACTGCCCAACCCCGGAACAGGAAGTGCAGCAGCTTAAGAAGAGGGACTTTCTGCATTAGCAGCATCAAAGCTTAAGTACTAACAGTACTCATGGTTGGAGGAGTGGTGCTGCTACAGCTCTGGCAGTGCAGTAACAAAGACTGAAACACAAACATGAACAGTGTCTATAAAGAAGCCTGGAGTTCAGGTTTACACGCTGCCACCATCTTTTGTCAGAACATAAAGGCAGAAAATCCTAATTTGCAAAATAGGGTGCAGTCTGGATGGAGCTGAGGCGTGGCAAGCAAGCGGCGACTACCAGGCCTGAGCGAGACAGGCTGAGACAGGGAGGCAGCAGACCTGGACCCACTGCTGGTCACTGTTCAATCATCATCACACAAACTGCAACATCGAGCTCACAAGACAATCACCAGACTCGTGTCGGGAAAGCACCCGGCTCACAATAACACCAGCCCCCTGACCATAAAAGGAGTGCGGGCGGGGTGCCAGCACTGTCATGGCTAACATACAGTATGTGTGGACTTGGAATGACCCGATGTCAGCACGTTTGTGTTTTACAACACAGGCCATCGCTGACATTGTAAGGTGGAGGTTTCTGTGTGCGAGAAAGGAGTGTGTGTGTGTGCGTGTGTGTGTGTCAGTGTGTTTGAGATTAAGAGGGTCTGCAAAGTTGAAAAGGGTTATGAAAGAGGCTTAAAATGTCAAACGCTGGAAGCTGTTAACTCGGCTGAAGCAAATGAGGAGCAATGAGAAAACCTGACGCGTGAAACTGCTGAAATATCTCTGCGCATGTTAGCTGCACACTAACACACACACACACGCACACACACTAACACACACACACACACACATGCACAAAGTCACACGTAAGTGACAACAACATAGTTATAGTTATAATGACTGCAAAGAGTAGAATTGTACAGTAAATAAATAATTGGCAACAAAAATATACTTTTTAAACTTTAAATGTCCTGAACTGAACTGCATCTAAAAAGTACTCAGATACTTTACTCAATTAAAAGCACCACAGTGTACAAAAAGCAACTGAATCTTATCTGACTTTATTTGTTGATTTTATTTATTATTATTAATCTGAATCTATAGAGCAATTTATCAAATAAATGTTGTGGAGTAAAAAGTACAATATTTGCATCTGAAATGTAGTGGAGCAGAAGAATACAGTATCAGAAAATGGAAATACTCAAATAATACAGTACTAAAATACAATACTTCAGTGAGTGTACTTTGCTGGTTTCCCCCAAGACTCAAGTTTTTAATGACTGCATCTGTCTTTTGCATGAAAAATCCTAAATGTCTTGTACATCATTTCAGAAACGTTTCCTATATCTGGAAATATCCGTTTTCTTAAACCTCAGAGAAAACTGGCTTTTAAAACAGAAAACACAAAAACAATGTTTATAACCTGTTGTGTGAAGAGTATATGAAAAACACCAACATGCTGTCTTTACTGTGCAGTCTGCTGTGTGATTATTGACATTTTTACAGCATTCAGCCTCTGATTCTCTCTCTCAATGACAGAAACAGCTGCCGTGTCTGTCTGCAGCAGTCTTTCCTCGTCAAATTACCCGCCCTTTCTTCCACAGATTATTTATCGGAAAAGAAAGGTGAAGAAAACAGCGTGAGAAGAAATGCACAGAATCTCTATGGAGTTTAGCAGCAGTAAATGTTGAGAACTACCTTTTTCTTTATACACGAGGCACAGTCAGACCACGAATGTGTTGCATTTTGGGAATGTGGCGGCTGTGATTTAGTCCTGCAGACTCCGCCTTTTATCTGTGTGTGTAAACCAGTGTGACAGACACAGAGGGAGGGAACGCTGGTGTGTTTCCATGTGGAAATAAGGACACGCTGTTTTACAGTATGTCTGCAGCTTTAAAGATGGATGCATGTATTTTGTTGCAGCTTTGATATTGGCCAATTTAACACCGTTTTGTTGAATTAGCTAACTGTCAAATTCCAAAAACATCCCTTTCTTGAGCATTTGCTCTTGTTGTCTGTCCAGAAAAAAAAGCAAACAGAAAACAAGACAGCTTTAACTTGTCCAGCTTGGCTAAACAGTCAGATCTATTGCTCATAAATCTGGTCAGCAGAATAGCAAGGCCGGACTTCGGCTTGTCTGTCTCTTGTCTTTTAGCTTTTAGCAAAGGTTAAGCTCATAAAGTGCTGGATCTTCCTCTTCCAATCATGTAACTCGACAAGGCCTGTACATTAGATAATTGCTTCCTTGTAGGCGTCCATGTTTTTCTAACTCCACACCTCTAGTTTGTAGCAGAGGCCTTGTTATGAATTTCAAGCTATGACACTGAAGGCTAAATTATCAGAGCCACTGAAGACGCCATTCATCTGTTTCCACATGCTGCATAGTGCTTAACATGACCAATTACTGATCTTGAAGTGTGAAATCAGTAAAGTTCCTCTTCAATTCTTATGTGAGACTCTTTGTCTGATGTCCGTGTGTTAGTTTGCACAGACGTGTGTCATATCAAATGCACAGTGCTCGTGTGCATGCGGCCGCTGGCGTGTGTGCATGTGTGTGCGGCACAGTGACGTGGGCGTATGTCTTTCTGTGGCCTAGTTTTCTCTCGAGATGTAGACCACGGTGGACCACGGTGCCGCTCTGCCAGGCTGGCACAGACAGAGAATAAAAGCAGTGGGAGGATTTCAAGAACAGCTCGTGTGATGGCAACTTAATGCAAAAAGTGGCTCTTCGATCATTGTTGTTGTTGCCTGAAACAGCAAGATTTCATTCACTGTATCACCAGAACTGGTCCAACTTTTTACTGCTAACCAAGCTAGCCACAATACTAGCTGTCTGGAGCTAACGCGTTGCTAATGCAGTATTGTAAATAACTGTCTTTATGTGTATGTTTACTAGATTAATTACAGTGTTGTACTTCATATGAGAGCTGAATGTGGATCTCACTGGTTACACCTCCTGACACGGACCACAGGGGAACTAATTTGGGAGCTACTCTATAATTCTGTAAATCCAGTGTCTTTGTCACTCGAACTGTTTTCAGTGTTGGAAACAATCTGGGTCACTCTACTAAAAGCTTCCTGTGTCAACTGGAAGTTTCTCTGAAGAGGCATTTCACCCACAAGCATGATACAGGAAACCATGAGTCCTTTCTGCTTTTGTAATACTGAAAATCTTCTCATGCTATGTTTGAAATAATAATCTTTATCCACTGATGAAGACCGTGAGACGAGGAGAGTTTACTGTTCTCATGGTGAAGACAAATGACAAATGAAATACATTTAAAGTGACAACTTAGCAAACACCATCTGCTGATAAAGACTATGAGTTTAAGCCAAAAGCTCTGGAAAAAGGATTGTAAGCAGAACTTGAGTCCACATTATTTGTTGAACTGCTATTTCTGAGAATAACAATGAACTGTAAAGCACAATTTCTTGTACCACTTGTACTTAAAACAACGTTATTTGCACACAGAGTGCACGATTTTTTCATCCAGAGTGAAAGCACATTCCTTTGTTCAGGCCTGATGTTACTGGCAGCCATAATGCAAGATGTACAAATAATACATACCAGACAAAACCAGACAATGGCTGGTATGTGAATCTAATGACATCGCTGAAACGGTACGCCACAACAATGCACAACGATTGCCAGTCATTCACAGCAGGTCAGTACAGTAAAGCTTTTACTGTTGGCACACAATGCCGCTGAACTCATTCAAGACATCCGAGATTACTGGATGGTACAGTTATTCTGGATGAAAGGTCAAAGTAGCTGCAGCTCCCATTGGACTAACAGCAGCAGGGATCACCCAGTCTGTTATCACTGATGATTTAAATAATTCATGAAACAGAAAATGCAGTGAAAATACCTCTACGCTAAAGACAGAGATACCATAACAATATCTATAACATATTGACAAAACTCGGACTAATTCAGCTGTAATCTAATCTGAGTCAGCAGCCGTGCTAGAGCTCTGCTAAGATGTACTGAGGCACAGAGGGGCTCTGAGCTAAATGCTAACACCAACCTGCTAATATAAAATGATGATGCTACGATGCCGACATTAAGTAGATACTATAATGTTGAAAATACTAGAAATTTAGCATGTTAGCATGCTATCGTTTGCTGACACAAATCACAAACTACAGCTGAGGTTGATGGGAATGTCGTTTATCTTGCAGGTGTTCAGTCATAAACCAAAATTTTGAACAACAAAAGCATTGTTCATTTTCATTTCATTCATTCATTCATTCATTCATTCATTCATCCTGAGAGGCATCAATGCATGAACCAAATTTCAAGGCAACCAATTCAACAGTTCATTGTGGCACTAAAGGAAAAGTCAGGAGATCGCCAATGTCATTAGGATTTGGACAGATTTATGCACAAAGTTTCATGGCAGTCCATCAGACAGTGATTGAGATATTTCTGTCTGGACCACAGTGGTGAACAAACACACAGCCTGACATCTCCTCCAGAGAGCCACGCTGCGAACATGGCCGAGAATACTGTTCAAAAATCACAGTTTGTTGTTTTGGCTGGAAACCTGATGCCATGGCAGCAGATAAAAACACAGCCAAGACAACACTTATAAACAAGCAATCAGCTGACCCAGACCTGCAGGACACACACCTGCTGACGCCAAAACACAGATAAGCTGGCTGATACTGAGTGACACCAATACTCGACTTCCTGGTGAGCCTCACTGTCAGAAAAGTAAAGCCAACTTTATTTATTATAGTCCATTATAACAAGTCACAAATTTCTCTTCACAATCTGTACAGAACACAGCACTGTCTACCCGAAACCCTCAATTCAGATAAGAAAAACCTTTTTAACACCTCAGCAACTGATGACAGAGTGATGAACAAAAGACCAACATTAAAATTACAGGACAGAAAATCAGGTTGACAAAATTAGTCAGATTGTAAATGTTTTTGAAGAATATATTTCCATGACAGTGCACCACAAAACAAACTGCCTCATGTCTGAAGTCGGTTCCACGTTGGTGTGGGACGGGAAGATGCAGCACTGACTCATCTAAACACCTAAACAGCAGCTTATCAGTGAACTCCACCCAGATGCAGAAGATATGAACTAAGTCATCTTTCAGGAGGTAAAAGCTGCTCTTCAGCACAAAAAAAATCTTGATTCAGACCAAATCCTGAATCCTTGCAGTCTTTATTTGATCATGTATGCCTGAGATCTCCACACACTGACCTGTCACATTGCTTGACAGTTGATCACAGAGGCAAAAGATAAAATCACTCTTAGTGGCACAGACCTAAAACCACAAATATTCACTCCAAAGTGTCACGAATGATGCCTCCTTCTTCTAACTTCAGACTGAAAATACATTTTTAGGAGTAGAAAGAACAATTTCACGTTTCTGTTTGAGGCTTTTGGTGGCGATTCGTTTCTATGTGGGCATCAGTATCAGAGCCTGAATCTGGAAGACAAAATGTGCAGAGGCACAGGAAGGAAGGCAGCAGTCAGAGAGGAGGAATGCTCTGATAAAGGAGGACTGGGGCTGGGAAGCGTTCAGGAAGAGCAAAGTGGAAAACGCTGTGGTTTGGTAGAGTTGTGCAGCACAAGCAGAATCATTATCAGGTAATATGATGTAATATGTGTCGATGCTCAAGTGATGGACGGCCAAAGTTATTGTAGGATATTATGAGCAATATTTCTGCAAGTTATTAAACCAAACTCAAAAATCTACAGTGTACATTCATTCTGCAAAATGCTTCAATAACTTTTTGGACCTTTCAGCACATTACATGGCATGTCTTTGTTTGGGACGCCATTTAATTATTCAAATATGACGTTATGTGGCCGCTGTCGAAGGGACAGATACAGGAAATCTTTCCTGCCACATGCCATTACACTGTACAATAACAGCTGAAAATAATAATAATAATAATACAATACTTCTTACCACTACTGTTTGCTTTTGATATTTTATTATTATGTATATAATTTTTTACTGCTTGTTATTTTGATATTTTATTATATATAGTTTGTTCTTACAGTCACGGTACACTTTATTTTCACTGCCATTTGCTTTTGATATTCTTATTTTGATATTCATTTTGCTGTAGATATTCTTTTTTGTGCAATACTTTTACTACTGTTTACTATTTGGCTATTTTATTATTATTGTTATGTATATAATCTTTTTACTGCTCGCTATTTTTATATTTTTATTATGTATAGTTTGTTCTTTATAGTCTTATTTTCACTTATTTCACTGCGTGTAATGCTGCTGCTGCACTGCAATTTCCCAGCTTGGGATAAATAAAGCATATCTATCTATCTATCTATCTTAAAGAGAATGTGAAAGGTTGGAGGAGATGCTGGTACACCTCTGGAAGACGTTGCAGTCAGAGGACGAGGTCAAAGGTCAAGGTACTCACTGGTTTCTTGAGGAAAAAGACGGACAGGGCTCCGATCAGAGGCATGTCCCCCAGCAGAGGCTCCATCACCACTCTCATCGTTCCATGAAGCTGGACAGAGGACAGAAAACACCTGTCAGTGATGTGTCCACTGCATATTTCATTGAAACCTATCACGATCATGATCTTTCCCTTTGAATGTTAAGCGCTCTATTATGCAGCAGACTTGGGGGCTACATGACATTGACGTCTTTTGAGATGGTCGCTATGTCAGATGCGAGTTGACCGATATGATGTCATGACCATGCAAAGGGAAGCAAAGGCCAGAGACAGACTCCATGCCTTCACAGAGGTGTCACTGATGTTGTCAAACTAGGTGAGACAATGCAAAAAAAAAATATGACACCATCAGATCTTTTCATTTAGGCCTGACGAGTGGCGTTTCAGTGCGTGCTGATACCTCACATTAAGAGATAAACTGCTGCATGTGTTGGAAGGAGCCATTACTGGGCTGATATTGTACAATCTGATCTCAGCTTGTTGCTCTCTACTGTCACTTGTTCTTTCTTTTGATGCTCTATCCTCATTTCTCTGTTTGGTAACTTCATTTTAAAAAACTTTTTGGAGCACGCTGGCCTCGAGCTTTTCAAAAAACAAGGCCAAACTCCTCATTTGGCATTTGGCTGTCTCCACTGATATCTGACTATGAAATACTGGCATTGCAAAACCTTTGTTGTGGAGTCACAAGGAGACACTGATGCAAAACTCTCAAAGACAAGAAGCGATGATCAGCAGAGGCACAGAAGTGGTTAAACTGAAATTACAGACTGTAAGTGAACATTTCCCTTGAGAGCTTTTCTTTATTATGGATGCTGCTTTCTCAGCGGCTGCAGTGACTCAAACCTCAGATATGTAGACTGCCCGTCTGCAGCACCAAATTTGGTCGTAGCTCGCACTGAGTAATCAAATACCAGCATTTTGCTCATCAAAATGGGCGCAGTGGAAAGAATGAAGATAGTCTTTTGTTTATCCCCGCCGCCCTCCTGTAGCTTAGTGCCGCCTGAGTGGGGATGCTTTATAAATCATGTGCGGCAGACAATACTGTGTCAGGATCCATTTAACCGGAAGAAGACGTAACTAATGTAGTCTGGGAAGAAAACTCTGACAGACCCTGCTAGAGCAGGACTCATCATTCACGATAAGCTGCACGTTAACATCTTCGGCGTCTGAACTACTTATTCATCAGCGGCCTATGAAAAGCTGACACATGGGCCGCCCCTGCAGCGATAAAATTTAATCCATACAGAAAGGCAAACACTGACTGTGCTGAACATGCAGCCGTTTCTCAAAACTCTCCTCTCTGCTCACTTTCTCTCCCTCCTTCTCTCTGATCTCTGAACAGCAAACATGGCCTGATCCTCTGCCAACAGCACAGTGGATAACGTCTCCCTTATCAGTGCTGTGTCAACACATTATGTAAAACTGTCCCTGGAGAGGTCACGGGTTAATACAGGGGTCACGGTCGAAGGAATATGGGCTACCTCCAATACAGGCCTGCATCTGTCAGGAAGCACTGTCGCTTTTTAGCTTCCATGCTCCTATAAAACTAGCATTAATTGCATTTATTCGTATATTTGTTTAGTATTTTTGCTCTGTTTTAGTATTTTCTAACACTCAAACAATCTGCCAGTTGATATACAACATTAACCGATCATCAGCTATTTAAATAATTAACAGTTCAATCATCTATCAGGGAAAATTTCCACAGATTGATAAAATTCAAGCATTAACTAAAACTGAAAACCAGTTTGCACAATAAAAATGAGGCATGCCAGTTTGTGAAGAAACCAAACGAGGGCTGCAATTCAGGATAAAACTTTCATTATTAATAAGTCTAAGGCCCTGATTATTTTACTGATTGATAATAATATATACAGTATATAATATTGATAATTGCTTAAAATTGTAAAAAAAAAAAAAGAAATGTCCATAACAAGCTCAGAGAGCCCAGTTTGGTGTCTCCATATTACTTGTCTGATCAAAAGCCACAAAATATTAAAATCACAGTGATATAAAACTGAGAAAATCAGAGAAAGTCAGAATAGTTTCCAATTCACTTTATATCAGTCGACGATTCCATTAATGGACAAATATTTTCAGCTCGCAATAAAACAGCTGCAACAGGGCAGAGCTGCTTCTGTTGTTAAATCTAGTGACAACGCAGGAAATAGACACATCCTGCCACTTCTCACTAGCTGCGTTTCCATTACAGTTGTTCGCAAAATAAAAGCGATATTTCTGAAATTTCGGCAAAGTTCGAATGCGACTTGCAGGTGTTTCCATTGAACAGTGTTTTGCGAACCAGCCCAAATTCTCGTAAGTTCTCGGACGTCCCGCGAGATGTGTGTGCGTGCTGTGCGTCGGTAAAACTTAACACAAAGCCCTATAATTAAAAAGCACATGCTGAAGGTGAAATAAAGAAATTATCTGTTGACTTAGAGTGATCACTGATTTTAATGGCCTATTTTTGATCACTGTGTTATTATGCGAGGCTCGCTCTGACAGCGTCAGCTCGCGCCGGCGGAGCAGCAGCAGAATGCAGGACTGTGAATTACTGAAGTGTCCTTTCAACATATTTTCTATCAGCAATTATGTGTTAATATTAAAGTTAATGGCGTGCACGCGTGTCTCCCACATAGCTGAGGTGCACACACTCATCACAAGTTCATCTCACGATTAATGAAAACGGAATGATTAGATTTTGCAAAGTGCGCACAGGACGAGATCACAGCTGTCAGATTGTCTTTAACCGATCAGCCAGCGTGACAGCTGTAACAGCTGTAGTGTTTTTGTCTGCTACTTATTGAGATCCAGAAAACATACAAACACTACAAAACTGACAAGACGTTATATCTGACTGCATGTGGCCGGCCCGAAACAGGGAGTCCGCTGACCTCGGAGACGTGTAAATGCGAAAAAGTGTTTCCATTACACTTTTGCGATACACCTAAATATCGACACGTCTGAAAAACCACCTCATGAGAGCGTAAAAATGTTTTTGCGATATTTGAGAGGATTTTCGAAATTTAGGTGTTTCCATTTCTAGGGGCAATGGAAACGCAGCTAGTGACATGTGACCCTGGCTGACAAAGCTGCAACTTTAAAATTACAAATAGCATCCAGTCATACCTGTATACTTTTGATTCCAGCTCTGCAATAGTATTTCTTGATGTCCACGTCAATCTCTGTATTCCCGACAAAGCTGAAAGGAGGATGAAGAAACAAGCAGCAAAAGCATTAAATATCATAATCTGGAAGTGAAGGAATAAAGTTTGTTTTGTGCATAGTTTCATATTTAAGAAAGACTCAGACATGGTTTTTACTAAACATTAATTTAACAAGAATAAATTATTTAAGACTATTTCCACTACTTTCACTGCTCTCCATCATCGTTATTTTCATGGGGTTTGTTGACAAAAAGAAACATATCCGTCAGAAATAACAAGCGATCAGTAGGTCGACTGTGTACCTGATCTGCAGATCCATGATGACCTGCCTCTTGTCCACATTCTCTGTGTAAACCTTCACCCCGTTCACTCTCAGCGGCTGCAGAAACACAGATACGACAACAACAAGTGAGCAACACTTTCTTAAACCTAATCAGACTCTGGATTAAAACCTTTCAGAACGGCTCTGCTCTAAATTGTGAGCAGAGTCTGGCTCACCAGAAAAGACAAACAAAAGACGGCCTGGTACTGACAGAGGACAAATGCTTTTCAAGACAGAAAACACTTCACTTGCTGCTTTGGTCCTCCTGCAAACAATGTTGTAAAGTGGAGACGGAAAACACCTGCACCTTGACAGCAGCTATGAGCAGCAGTATTAACAAAGCTATCAGTCATTTTGCATGTTTAGGCCCATTTAGAACAAGTAATGCTTGTAATCCAAATTTTACCACTATATTTCATATTTCTCAGTGTGTCCTCCCTTCTCGCCAGGTACTTTCCTTTCAGTTACTTTTGATTTAATTATCCACTATGATGAACATTACGCCTTCTATTGTTGTCGTCTGGAAAAGCGCTAGAATGTCATTTTCTTTGGCGAGCCTTTGGTTTGTGTGTTAAGAGCTTAGCTTGAGTTTAAACTCATCATCATCACAGCCTCGGTGCTGTTATCTCGTCACCTTGTCGCCCATGTCGATCTTGCTGAAGCAGAAGGAGCTGAGATGGGGGTTGGCGCCCCTCACCGCCGGCTCGATGGTCTCTCTGAACAGCTTGTCCACAAACTGACAGATGAACGGCCACATCTGCTTCACCGTCTGAGGGAGGAGAGAGACGAGGAAAGAATTTGACAAATTAGACACCTCCACAGTTATAACGTGACGTGTGTGCTAATAGTTTTACTTTGGACTGTGTTAAGGGTCAACACAAAGTAGGATTCACGTCAAAACTGAAGCTCTATGATGGACTGATACCAACGTCAAACTTAAGTTTTGCCGTTTTTGTGTGGCCATACTGTTAATTCTGCAGGTTAGCCTTTTGAATTTGGCATGAGCACATTCTGCGGCTAATGTGGCTATTAGCATCTACGGCAGACCCACATCAAGAGGCAGTCAAGAGAAATCGTGTGAACCTTTAAGCCAGTTAAATAAGTCGTAGTAGTTTGGTTGTGGGAAACATTTTTCTTTGACGTCTCACGTAGCCGGAGCTAATGTTACCTCCACACTTCATACCTCAACACAAGCTCAGCTGGTTTAGTTGGTACAGGAAAGCCCCCCCTGCTGCGTGCCGTGTCGGTGTGTATGTCTGTTGCTGCTGTATGTAAATGTATTGATTGACATGCCCTGCGGTACACCGACTGTCTTAATATAATTAATATACGTTGAGTTTCCTGCCCAAGTATATTATATCGGTATGTGGGGCAGCATCGGCGGTAAAAGCAGCTGCGTTACTAGTTTCACTACATTTCTCAGTAATGTAATCAAAATCCCTCTTATTTTTGTGATACCGTGACATAATACCGTCACCATAAAAAACAAAAAGAATACTGTGATATAAATTTTAGGTCACATCGGCCACCTAATATGCATATACATGAGGTCTTGGTATGTCCTGAAGAACTACAGCAGGTGTTCATCAAGCATTACCACTTATCAGTTCTGTGCTCTGGAGAGATTAATCTGTCTTAGTGCCCCTTTAAATCTCTCTCTGTACCTGTAAACAACAATGAAAGACTAATACAATGACTATTAGACAGCTCTTTTTTCTGATCATCCACATCCATTAACTTCTTACTGGAAGTCCACCTGAACATTTACAGAAAGTGATTCTCTTCCAGGTGCCAATCTCTCTCTCTCCAGTTCTCTTTCTACATCGCTCTCTCTCTCTCTCCCTCTCTCTCCAGGGAGGTGGGAGCACTGGGTCAGGGTCTAGCAGAGTTCCAGATTCAGATACTATTTATATACCCTATCTGTCTGCCTCCCGTAGCTAACAGGCTAACAGCGCCTGATGGAGACCAATATGCAGTGGGCGAGAAAAAAGAGAGATAAAGTTAACAAGTGTGTGTGTGTGTGTGTACCTTATTCAGCCACTCCACTCGCTCCACATCTGGATAATGGACCTGTGATATGAGACAGGAAGGCAACAGTTCAGTTTCATGATCATCAAGTTTACACAGAATTACAGTCAATGTCATATTACTCAGACAAAGCCAGCCTGCTCTTACTCTTCTGACATTAGTGGTTTTAGTTGGTTTCAGCACTCCACATGTGTACTCTGCTCTTCTCTTTATTTTAGTTTTACAGATGGATCATAGACGCATTCTGGTCGAGTGTCCCAAATTGACCAAGTTCCGCAGAAATTTTGCCCAATTCCCAGACGTTTCATGTCTAGATTACACTTCTACACGTAGATTGAGGGTGATTAACAATGAAAACAAAAGGAGTGCAGACTTTTGTACGGCGGTGGGAACAAAAGTCAGAGCAATAATTGTCTGACAAAACAGGAAAGGAAAAAAAGTCACTGCGTAGCATCTCTGTACTTTATTGTGATGACATACCATTTGCCAGTTCATTGGGTTCACTTAGCTCAAACTAATAGAGCAAAATGCATGTAAAACAACACCCTGCCTTCATGAGGGTCATAATGTTGAGAGGTGTTTCTAATATTTTGTCCATATCAATAAGCCTAAATATCTGTGAGGATATATTCAATTCTATAGCACAATAAAGGCGAAATGAGAAATAAGAAATACACTAAACTCACAGGCTTCCGTGTAAAGCTTAATTACTACAGATAAACACATTGCATCCTCTTTGTTTTGATGCAGTTTTATGTATCTTGTTCTTTTTGCCCCGGTCCATGCCAGTTCTCTTTGGCAGAGCACTCAGCCTTACTGACAACACCGAAATATCATAACAAAGCCCACAAACATGCACACACTTGGCATCCCCAGTGGCAACTAAAATATGGAGATTACAAAGGAAGACTTGGATGGAAATTCAACACAATTCAGCTCAGTTGATCTTTGTTGATCTTATTAGGGAGACCTTTCTCCACGAGTATCAAGTGTTTTTTTGATATATGTATATTTTTTAAGTTACTTTGTTAGCACCAAAGTTAATTTAGTCATCCTGAGACTGTAACTAGCAGATTCACCATAGCCATGCTAGCAGCTCTGTGAGGCTGTAGTCTGAGACAGTGTTGCCTTGAGTTTATACTAACTCTTAGTTTAGCATGTCAGCAAGCTAACATTTGCTTATTACCACTACGCACAAAGTACAGCTGAGGCACCAAAAGGGATCCCCTAAATTATTACAAATCATTGTGAGGGGTGTAACAAAGTTCATGGCAATCCATACTTCCTTTTCGTAAACATTTAACTCAAATCCACAAATGTCAACCTCGTGGTAGCGCTAGAAGAAAAGTCTGAGGATCATCACTCATTAGGATACATTGTCCAGGAGCCATATCTGTCCAAAAAGTCATTCTAGAACATGTAGTAGTTGTTGAGATATTTCAGTCTGGACCAAATCGGTGGACCAACAGACAGACTGACGTAACCATCCACACAGCTGTGCAGCTAGTGTGGCTAAAGAGTGACTAATGAGTGCTTTCCTTTCACTGAGTGCATCCCACAGAGAAATGAAGCTGCTGACTGTGTCGGCAGATTGCTGACTACCTGAGAGTCTACGAAGCCATCATGGGATGCGGTCTGACAGGATGTCAGTGTTGTGGCATCAGTGCTGTTGTGGAGGACTGGCAGCCACCTGTGACAGACCTGTTATATAACTGACACACTGGGAGGGGAGGACTCTGCAGGCACTCAGGCCTGGAGCAGATACACAGAAACCCTGCATGCAAATATGGCCATGAACACAACGCTTTCCCATGGAGTCCATGTACAGGTGGAACAGGAAGGTTTCAGTCTCCAAAAACAAACAAACCAAAAGGAAATGTGTGAAGTTTTGGGAGACAAAGCATCCCTGCATCTGTGAGCTGGACAGAAAACTATCCTGCAAAGCATGTACAACATACACCCGGACAAGTGACACATCGAGTTCAATAGTTCAAGGCAGCACGTCCTACAGAAACGCGGCTACGCACTGGAGCTGGAAGCTACACGAGCAGGCAGCTCAACAGCATAACGAGGTGGAGGCTGCAGGAGCTGCCACATCTATTATGGTTAGCTGGATTCTTCTTTGAGGGGTCCCTGAAGGTAATACACAAACACCAGCCGTGGGGGCAGCCGTGGCCTAGAGGTTGGAGAAGCGGCTTGTGATCGGAAGGCAGAAAAAATTTGGGTGTGGTGGAGTATCCCCCCCCCCTCCATTAGCTGGCTGATGTGCCCTTGAGCAAGGCACTTAACCCCCCCAATATGCTCCCCAGGGGCTTGAATGCAGCCCACTGCTCCTGTGTGTTTCACTGCATGTTGCATGTGTGTGTTTCAGTGAATCAGTGATGGGTTAAATGCAGAGAGTAATTTCCCAGTTTGGTTTAATAATATAATATAATATAAGAATTATTATTAAGAATATATTATAATAAAAACAGGCCTTTATTTGTAATCGTAGTTAGTGGAGATGCACAAATATGCTTATTTTTTATGTATAAAGCCTAAAACTTATATGGTCAAAGAATTCGAGTTTGGGCCAGTTTGACAGATGGTTTTAATTCAATAATTTTGCATTATCTTTGTACCATTATGAAGAGTTTTTGAGTATACGCTGGAATTCAGTGTCTCAACACACCACAAGAAACTGGTAATTCACACCAGACTAGTCTGCTGATTATAGTGTGTCTCTACACGTAAAGCACGCCAGGAAATACACAGTTCATGCGCACACATTTGTGCATCCTACACATAAACAAACAAGCTCACACTGACCGTGTGGGCGTCACGTGGTGTTTTTCTTTGGGTTAAAATTCCAGTTACTATTTATAGGACTCTGACAACAAAGTCTTGTTCTGGACTCTGCGAGTGTTGATGGATTTCATGAAGCATGTCAGCGTCTGATGACCTGTAGGTGTCACATGGTAAAAGTGTAGCTGTCCACTTGAAGGTGTTCAGCTAATGTTGTCAATTGATAATACAAAGATCTTTCTTATCGCGTACTCTATTGTACAACCTACCGCTTATTTCATAGTTTTTTACCGTTTTATCAAGGACCATGACCTAGAATAATGCTTACTACAGAAGTGTGTTGCTGGCACTGTTCAAATAATAATAATAATAATAATAATCTGCTTAGTTTCTGCTTGCAGTGAAAAAATGTCAGATAACTCTAATGGCATAATGCTCAAGAGGCATGATGGTTTGTATGAGTCTTATAAAGCCATTCACTGCCCACTACATCTCATTAACAGATGAAAAAGTACAAAAGCATCACGAGTCCACAGCCAACTGTTAACACAAAGGGGGTCAGGTCATGCAAACTTATACTATTATCGATTGGCACCAGGCTCAAAAGTCCAGTGTCTGAAAAACTACTAGAGCATGACATTATGTTGTTATGTAAAAAGCATTTCATTCTACCACAAATTGTATTGTTGTCATGAGAAAATTGTAAAATTAGACTTTTTCTGTTACGGTGGAAGCCATATGCTGCTGAGCAGTGTAGTAGAGACTAACTGCTAACCAATCTTCTCATGTTTGTCTTAAGCTTCAAATTTCAACTTTATCATCCTGATGGAAATGCAGTTTTTACTGAGGATGAAAAGGCCAAAACAACTTACAAAACAAATAGAAACAAAATGTGCTCAATCAATCAAAAGTCATTGTGGTAGTACTACACATAAAGTAGTCTCTCTGTCTTCTTTTACTACCGTTTTTGAATCCCTTGTGCTGCCAGTCTTAAATTACTTAAAAACAGGAAGTTAATTCTATCAGCGGCCAGGTCCCAACATCAGGAAACATTGACCACACATAACCGTCTTGGTCATAATGTCATGGGAACGAAGCACCATGAATAGCAACAAAGGAATGAAGTCACATCAATTATTAGCACTACAACTTCAGTCCAGAGGGCAGAGAAGTCAGAGCTGCATGTAAATGGTACACAAATTGTTGGTCGTCTGTGTTCACACTGTGGACACTGCAAGTTTGTTCATGGTTAAACTTAACGCTAAGCTGCGGCAGACGTGGCTGTGATGCTTCCCCGCACTGTCCTTTAGTAAACACCTGCACTAATCACAGCAGCCTGCATCTGTGGCAACTCCAGGGATCTCAAGACAACACAAAGGAGCTGGAATCATGGAGTAAATGGAGGAAAGAATGAGTCATCTGTGCAATAAAACGGGCAGCGGCAGAAGCACAATTTTCTCCCCTTTTAGGGTAAACAACAGAGACGGAGAAAGCAACACTGAAGCAGCAGATGGATAAAAAAAGTAAAGGAAACTCTTGCATGGAAAGACTTGTGCAGTAAAAACTCAGAACAAGGAGCAAATGACAGTCAGTCACATGAAGTAAACAGGAAATAACACTTAGGAGGCACTAATGAAGCAGCCAACATGACTCGGCATTAGAGATAAAAGTGAAGGAGAGAAGATGAAGAACACAGTGAGGAGGAGTTTGGGAGATTAAGTGCAATAAAGACTCTTGGATAATTACAAATAAAATAAATTATCATGTACAATGCTCCATAGCCTACAGTGACAAAGCAAGGAAACGGATTCATATCCTCAAAAATAACCCCCCAAAAACAGGAACATTTCTGTTTTCAGAGCAACAATGGCTCTGCATTTTTCAGAGTGAAGAGGGACAAAGGTTTTTAAAGGTCAATCACTCCCTCCTTCTGCTCTCAGTAGAAAATCTGGAAGCTTCAGCTCTGTTCACACCAGAAGAACCACGTCCTACTCCAGCAGGTTTCCTGCCAAATCCAACCCAACGGCTCACGATGCAAAAATGCAGTGCGAAGGCCTCTAGACACTGACAATTTTCTCAATCATGGACTCTTGAGATGTCTCAGAATTAATTTAGTCCTAACTTACTGAATGCAATATGCTCCACCCAGCATCTTACATTTCCTATGGCATAAAACGTAAATACTATATGCTGTGATAGATGTGGTAAAAATGTCATCACCTGACGTTCATTACAAATGACGTCTCGGTCTGTTTTAACATGCTACGAGCTAAAAGAGCTAATAAGATAAGGGAGCAAAGAGATCTAACAGGGTCTTTTTTCAGGATTGTTTTTGGTTTGGTTTGGTTTAAAAATACTTTTAAGCGTATTCTTCAGCTATATTACTGTTTGAATGGTGCATTTCTACTGTTTATCTCATAATTATCAAGATTAGCACCATATTAACGTTCCAGACTTAAAATCCTTAAATATTGCTGTGCAGTGCATTTAATAAGCTTGCAAATTTATGGATGTATTACTCAAGCTTGCCTCCCTGTATCATGTTTCGCCTGCCTGTAGTAACACGTCTACACCAGCAGATACTTTTCTGCATTTCTTTATAACCAACCCCTGCTGCAACTACCTCAATGCTTCGAACCACAAAACCAGACAAGTGAAACAGACCTGAGACAAAACTCTTTCTGTGAAATTGTTTTGGTACATGAGACATTAGATTTACGAAGCCCCGTCCATCAAAATGATACAGAACACACAGAATGGGGAAAAACACTTGCAGAACCAGCGTCCCATCCCGCAACTCTACTGGTCAGTATAAGGTTGGAGGATCACTTTTGGTCAAGCATGTGTGTGTTTTTCTGTGTGTCAGACAGGGTGAGACTCACAGTCCAACTATGTAACAGCTGTGTGGAAATCCTACCTCCTTTTCTAGCCCCACCCCCGATACAATGCATGTGTTTGTGCGAGACAGAGAGGTGTGGAGAGGATGTATAATCCTGCCGAGTACGGCTGGAATTCATTAATTTAAACTGCAACTGGCAAATTAGAAGAAAACTGCATTTCCTGCCATCCTCTTCTCACTACCTGCTGACTAAAAATCCACCTCAGTTTCTGGTGGGAGGACAGTGACTCTCCTCTCCACAGCGACAGCAAAACCAAGAGAAGCCGCTCAATCGGCTTCTCCTCGATCTGCAGAAGGTGTTGAAAGGTGCAGAAATAGGAAACCTTTATGACGAGACGGCTGCTCCACGCTGACGTCTATATTTAGGCTCAGAGAGAAACGAGCCATTGAGGATGTGAGGACTGCAGCCAGCAGACAGATCAGTCGAGGAAATCTGAGTGTTCTATCGTGGAAAGACAGAACCGGACCAGATTTTGATGTTTAGTAGATTCAGATCACACTAGCTGCAACAGTGAGTCTGTAGTTAGCTACAAAAACTTGGCTTTATACTGTGTAGCCTAATCTGGGTTGCATTAAAGTCAACAGGAAACAACCCACATAACAGCCTAAATATTTCTGCTTTTTGGGACTAAAATCAATGTTGCTCCAGAACAAGGTACTATGGTGCTATGAAGACTTCCTCATCTCCTTATTAAACAAATTCTTTTCATTTATACACAATGTTATAATTAAGTTTTGTTGTATTGACAATTAATATTCTATCATATTAATTTAAAACTGCAGAATTCTTTCCAGGAAGCATTGGTAAGCATCAATCCACTCTCAAACTGCATATGCTGATGAAATCCCAGCTAAAGAAAAATCTCTGATCTGATGAACTGTGTCGTTGAAGACACACTGTGCTTTTACAGCATGTTGTGTTTTCACTGTAAACCCTGTGACAAGCTACACTCCCCCCTCCAGGGACGACATCGTTTGACTGCATTTGAATGGAAGCTGATCAGTTGACAGCATCGTACCCTGGTCCCCTCTCAGTCAGTGCCAGGCAGCAGAGCGCTGACCGGACATTCTGTGTAACTGCTGAAAACTAGTATCTGTGGCCAAAGACTCTCTAAGGCCTAGTCCACATGCACGTTTTTTAAACAGGGTTTTTCCTGCTTTGTTCTTAAAAAAGAAAAACCCGTCCACACAAGCACTGTTTAAAAAAACTCCATCCAAAAGCAAAAACACAAATGAAGTGCTGTTAAGACCATGCCAAACCAACAGGTGGCGTTATAACCCAAACCTTAAGGCCATTCTGGCCAATCAGAAGCCTGCAAAAAGCTGTTAGCGGTAGTCTACCTGCAACTAGAGGTCAGTCGTCCAAAACTGGCAACACTGGCAGTGAGGTCTGTGTCGGATTATGAAGCAGTGACCTCTGCAGACAATTCAGACGCCTCCGTCCCTCAATACAGTGAAAGAGTAACTGAACATTTATGTGTAAACATACAAAAGTCCTGTTAGAAAAGTTAGAACAGCAATATTTTGGCCCCCACCACTGCACAAAACCCAAAACCGCCTCTTGTAAAAGGAGATAGGAGCACACACTGTCGCCACAAGCCAAAAACTGTGTTCCCTGTCTACATGTCAGGCGAGTTTCTGAACATTTCTCCCCGGAAGCAGTTTTCAATTTGTTTCGCTAATTTAATGGTCGGCCTCTGAAGAACGCCGCTGCTCAGCGACAGCGAGCGAACGTGGCACCACATCTCACTCAATGAACTAAGCTTTTATTTTGACCAAACGGGAACTGGCAATCCACCGGGACGTATTTGGGTTTTTGTTTTGTTTTGTTTATCAAATTAAAAAATACACGTTGTGAAGTCGCACACATCCCCCAACTGAAAGTACAGGGGGCACACACACACACACACACACACACACACACACACACACAATTTTAACATATCGCCCAACCCTGAGTCTGTTTGGAGACAATGAAAATGGTGCAAGGAGGGGCCGACTGAATCAATCAACATTTTAAAGAGCAAAGGAAATAGAAAATCAATATGTGCCGGCCAAAATAAATCAATGTATGGGAAGCACTGGATTTAGGGTCGGTGCAGCAAACTAGATTTCAATTAAAACAATGACTACGACGGTGACTTTTACCTTTGAAGGTCCACTGTGTCGGATTAATGGAGCTCTACTGGCAGAAATGTAAAAGATAATATTCATAAGTATGTTTTAATTAGTGAATAATTACCTGAAAATAAGTATTGCTGCCTTTTTGTTACCTTAGAATGAGCTCTTTATATATCTCCTGTGGAGACGGCCATATTGCACCGCCATATTTCTACGGCACCTCACAGCAGACAAACCAAACGCTGGCTCTGCAGAGAGACTTTGTAGGGGAGAGTGGGGCGAGGGGTGTTCAGCTAGATGTCTAGATCCAGATGTGACTAGCGACTAGCTGTCACTAAATCTTACACACTGGACCTTTAAGGGGATTTTGAGGCGTTTACATCCACATCAAGTCAAGACTGTAGAGTCTGTGGACCTTTTTATCTTTGGAGGGAACCGTAAAAGGCAACATTCATAGACTTTGCATGTAAACCCCCTCAAATAAAGACAAAAGTCAGCACTTTAATCACTGAAGAATTATTAAACAGTGGTTGTCTGTACTGAATGTACTGAAGAAGATTTAAAAGAAAAGAGTCCAAGCACTTAGAGACTGTTGGTAAAAGAAGGACAGGCAGCACAAGGCCTTTCTGTTCCTCCACATTGTTTCCATTCTCTGTTGCAGCGCTGAGCCCCACCCTTTGGCACATCAAAAGAACAGGGAAGCCCCACCCATGCCAAGTCATACGAGCATACAGAGAAGAGAAGGTGGAGAGAAACAGAAAGTTACGCTGCATCGGAGTAACTTTCCATACCTGTCTTCTGAAAGATTGACGGCAAGCTGTTTCGAACCTCGTTGTTTTAACGTTTCAGCGTAAAGGGCGAACGTTCAGCTGAGTTGGCCTGAACTTTTCTTGCACCAACCAGTCAAAGCTGCACAACCACACCCACAGCATGAACACTGCAAAGACATGCAGACCTCAGCGTGTTAAAGATATTTCTGACAAAAACAATCTACCCTGAAAAGTCCAGCTGCTTTTTCTGAGCGCCCAATCACGTCTCGAGAAGCTAAAAAAAATAAAAAATAAAAAAAAATGCTGATAGCCATTTATCAGTTAATCAATTAGTGGATCAGCTAACTACCTTAATAATATATTAGGCTTGACTTAAGAGTCAATGATCAAGTAAAATTACTACTTTTCAGTTTCATATTATAATAAATTAAATACCTCAGATTTTCTAGACTGTCCAACAAACAAACATCACTTTATACTCTGGTAACCTTTTAAAAGATTTTGTCCGTCAAACAATTGGATGACTTATCTCAAAGATATGTGTTAGATTGATTTAATGGTGTATAATGGGGGAGGGCCTGGATTTGCATTACAGTGCTGGCTTTCATCTGTCTGTTCTGGTTCCTCCTGGTTCAGCTTTGCACCACTGTCACTTCCTCTGATTAGGTTAAATGCGATGAAGCAATCAGAATCAACCCAAAGCCAATTTAACCAGTCTAAACTCAACTGTCGAACATTCTCATGTCACCAGCAGTTGGCACTGAGGTGTTGATCCACATATTAAAGAGTAGGGGAGTCCTGATGGCCCAGTGGTAGGATATCTGTAAACCCAACATCCCTGGTTCACTTCTTACTGGAGACCCTCTGGTCACCTCTCTCTCATTCTCCACTGGAAAACTATTAAATGCAAACTGCGTAAAAGCCAAGAAAAATCCCCTAAAGCAGAAAAAAATGTGCAGTAATACAACACTGGCCACACAACTAAGTCCTTTGTGCCACTGTAACCAGGAAGGCGTGATCCCTATTTAAACAACATGCAGTCGAAACAGTATTCACAGAAATATGGTTTTATTACACAAACCCGCAGCCTATGCAAAACTTCCAGACCATTACTTTACTGACCTCATTCCTTTTCAGCAATGCTGCAGACATTTCATCACATTACACCCCACCCCGCCCTCATCATGCCCTAACAACCAGCAGTCACCTGGGATGACCTTTGTGGCCCTAAGCTTAAAACGTCATTTAAAAACAAATTTAACCATAAGGAGTGCAAAGTTCAGACCATCCAAATATACAAAAAATATTAAACACACTGGAATGAGTGTGCAAGCATGACAATCTGACTAATAAAAGTCTTCTATTATTTTAATTCCAGCCAAACTGATGCTAAAGGGGCTTATAGTGATAAGAAATGTCTAAAAGGAGCTCAGATGTTTAAGAGTCGCTGGTGGCTCTGTTTTAGAACGACACTGTTCAGAAAAGAAATCAATTATATTTCATGTCATGCATTGCTAATCACATCACGCTTTAAAAGGTTGCACATAGGATTCCTATCTTTGATCTGCTCGTCACAAACTTCACGATTTTCCAGCTTACATGGATCAAAGGATTACACGCCAATTGAGCAATCATGGATGGACACACATGAGAACTGAGGCTGGAAAGACGGCGTGTGGCTCCTTTCAAAAGCTCATGTCCTGCTGCATATGACCAAAGATTTGATGTGTTTCACGACGTGGACGGCAGAAAGTGATGTATTAGAATGAACAGGATAAAAACAAATTAAAAATGAAAAGATAGGACATGTAAGAGCCTTTTTCTTGCAGTGTAGCGGCGGTGTTACTTTCAAGTTTGGAAGTCTTTCCTTATATTTTCATTTTGGCTCAGTGTCATCAAATTCAGCTTCCTCATGACTGAAATTTGAGGTCCGCGAGGCAGGAAACTTGTACGATGATTTGGTTTGTAGGACAGTTAAAACCTGCAGGTTTTAATATCAAATAAAGGAAGAGGTGACTGTTATCAAGCATGAAGTCATGTAGTCATATCCCGATCCGATAAAACCTTCTTCCATATTACATGTTCAAAAATATTTAACAGACCAACAATGACCAACAATAAATAAATATTAACTCAAGGTCCCCTTGTTTTTTCTCAGCTTTCAACAGCTGATTTCTAGAAGTATCTGTCAAGAAAGGCCTTGAGAGGTGGCTGAAAGTGGGGCTGCAACAAACAATCACTTTCATTACTATTATTATTAATCTGCAGATTATTTCCTGGAATTACTCTTTTGATTGGACCATAGATCCAACATCCAAACAGTCACAACCCTCTGCACTGCTGCCCTGTGTTCATAAAGGGTTTTTGAACATCTGTGCTGAGAGCCTCTTTGATGAGAAATACAAGCTACATTTCATGTTTAAAAACTATCATGTTGTCTGTGTGTCCAGTGATTTTCATGACCCACGGATGAGACAGTGTCTGGTTAAACTCCGCTATATAATTTTACATACTCCTGATCGTCAGTGAGCCCAAAAGCTTTTATAAATGCATCCTTTTGTGTCCGTTTGTCTTCACTGAAATAAAACTGTACCATTACCTCAGGCACTCGTGGCCTGTTAACTATGAGCTGCCGCCCACACTGCCCATCAAGCCTCATTTTAGGCATATTTTCTGAGAGAGCGAGCCAAGACGACAGGCTCTCCTCCAAAATCCATATTTCAGTGATAGTCACAGTTGGTTTACTGCTTGCCAATGTAATGCAGATGTGGTTCATTTTGTTGATTTTACACAGAGTTTTATATAATATACGACACTTCATCCACCGTGTCTAACATTTCATTTAATTAAGCCAGTGTTTATTGTTTCAGCACAATGAAATTCACTGAATCCACCAGATAAAAATACGTTTATTACTGGCTGACTTATATCAGCACATAGTGATAATGTCTCTGGATTTTGGAGTTTTGATGCTTTGATGATGTCACCTTGGAGTCTGGAAAACTGTGATTAGCATTTTTGACGTTTTTTCTCATTTTTAATGTGTACTACGCTTATAGTTTTGATCCTGAAATTCCTGAATAAAGGTGTTTTACGCATATTTCTCACATTACAGAACCCACGAAACACCACAAGAACGGTCCCTACAAAAAATGTAGAATTTTCAAACACTCTCCATTTTCAGTTTTATAAATATTGGTTGGAAAAAACAAGTGATCTGAAGACTAAACAGTTAATTTCACTACTGTAAAAGGAACTAACATGACTACAACAGGGCTCCTAATGAAGCTTATTTAGTTTTGATTCAGTTAAGAACAGCGTCATGATGTCATGGGACTTTCTAAGAGTTTTGAGGTTAGTGTGACAGAGGTGAAACAGATACTATATCGTCTATAAAGGACGAGGACAGAATGACAGCAGAGTGTCTTTCAGGGGTCAAAGTTCACTGATGATTGTTCGGCTCATTGTCAGAGGGATGTGTTGATCTTCCGACATCCTTTCACTGGTTTCTCAGTTTCCCTTTAATCAGGCAAACAATGAGCTGCCGGTCAGCACTGTTTGGTTTTTGCACATCCAAACGCAGTCGGGGGTTAAAACGTCTGTGGCACAGACTGGGTCGCACATGCAACATAAAGCTAAAAAACAAGCCTGCTGACTCACTACACGACAAACATGACAGCCGCTCTGCACGGCTGTGTCTCTGCTCACAGCAGAGCTTTCTGCATCGAGCCCGGGGTTGTTGCTGAGCTCTGTGTTTCTCAAGGTCTGCGTGATAATGGATGTGTTGACGGGACGCTCTGTGGTGGGCGGGGCTGTGTTTGGGTCGGGCTGGAACGCTGCCATCCACTCAGCTTCTCGCAGCTTTCTGGCATCACCATTGAGAATAGAAAATATTATTGCAGAATGGAAGCCTCTTTAATACAAGCTGCGTTTCCATTGCCCCTAGAAATGCGCAAATCCTAAATATCGCAATAAAAAAACGGTAATGGAAACACCTAAATTTCGAAAATCCTCTCAAATATCGCAAAAACATTTTTACACTCTCATGAGGTGGTTTTTCAGACGTGTCGCTATTAAAGTGTATTGCAAAAGTGTAATGGAAACACTTTTTTTGCATTTACACGTCTCCGAGGTCAGCGGACTCCCTGTTTCGGGCCGGCCACATGCAGTCAGATATAACGTCTTGTCAGTTTTGTAGTGTTTGTATGTTTTCTGGATCTCAATAAGTAGCAGACAAAAACACTACAGCTGTTCCAGCTGTCACGCTGGCTGATCAGTTAAAGACAATCTGACAGCTGTGATCTCGTCCTGTGCGCACTTTGCAAAATCTAATCATTCCGTTTTCATTAATCGTGAGATGAACTTGTGATGAGTGTGTGCACCTCAGCTATGTGGGAGACACGCGTGCACGCCATTAACTTTAATATTAACACATAATTGCTGATAGAAAATATGTTGAAAGGACACTTCAGTAATTCACAGTCCTGCATTCTGCTGCTGCTCCGCCGGCGCGAGCTGACGCTGTCAGAGCGAGCCTCGCATAATAACACAGTGATAAATAATAGGCCATTAAAATCAGTGATCACTCTAAGTCAACAGATAATTTCTTTATTTCACCTTCAGCATGTGCTTTTTAATTATAGGGCTTTGTGTTAAGTTTTACCGACGCACAGCACGCACACACATCTCGCGGGACGTCCGAGAACTTACGAGAATTTGGGCTGGTTCGCAAAACACTGTTCAATGGAAACACCTGCAAGTCGCATTCGAACTTTGCCGAAATTTCAGAAATATCGCTTTTATTTTGCGAACAACTGTAATGGAAACGCAGCTACAGAGGCACCGAGAGTCTGTGTTAATCTCAAAAGTCTGGGACAGGGTAATGAAATGTGTCGTTTCCAGCCACAGAAATGCTTCAGCATTGAATAAAACATATTTAATAAAATAAACATATTGTCAAGACCCAATGACCAGTTATGCCATAAATCAAATGTCAGTTGTTTGTTTGTGGGAGGACAAATCTTAAGATATCAATCTTTGAAATTATTGATTGGCCTGAATGAATTTACCAATCCCAAATACACAATTCAAATCAAGGGAAGAGTTATATTTTCCTCTGTTTAAAAGTGTGATAATAACAAAGTCTTTATTATAATTTCACGATCCGATACCACAGTTCTACCATGAAGTCCACCTTTATGATGCTAAAATGTTGAAGTTTCATGTTGACACTTTCGTAGCATGATGGTGTTTCCCATATATGTAAATAACAGGGCAAAAGTTTGAAACTAAATTTACAACAAAGTCATCAAAAAGTGAACATCATAAACTTTGTGAAGGTAGACTTTATGGCTGAGCAGCTAAAATGGAACATTTGTGCAGGTGTTCCTAATAAAGTGGCCACTGAGTGTAAGTGCTCATGTGCAAGGATGAAACAGTTCTTTGAGATTTAAAAAAAAAGCCTCCTGTGGACAGGTGTCCAAAGAATTCTAAACAGGTAATGCAGAATGTTGGGTTGTGCAACATGTCACTTTGTCCAAAGGTGAGTATGTGTATGTGCTGCATGGGGTCAGCTATGTGTTGCTGAGAAGTTCTTGTCTTTTCTTTAGCTATGCAGTATGTATGATACATCAGACAAATCACATATTTTGAGACTTGTGTTTAATTGTGTCTTTGTAACACAAGTATCCCTGCAGATATTACGTGCGTGGATTTCATGAAGCTTGGAAATCAAAAATGGAACCATGCATTACTGAACCAAAGCTTTCATCCATCTCCCTGCTCTCCAAAAAGCTGTCTAGAAACACTGTGATCTTCTGGATCTTTGCCAACCCAGGCCAGAATAACTCATTTGCAGAGCTAGCTCTGACAAGCAAATGTTACTGGTTTGCTCACATCCCGTGAGTACACACCCAGCTGTAATCACCATTCCTCGCATGCTGGCAACGAGTACTTGTACACATGTCAAGACCAGAGAATCAGCAGACAGCCAGAGAATGGCAGCTATGTGGAAGTCGTGTGGCCAGTCGGTCTCCTCCTTCACACTTTATCCTTATTGCTGCACAGGGAAACGACCGCACGCTGACAACACGCAACACAACCACACCACAGGGATGAAGACAGAAAGTGAAAATCAGAACAGGTTTCATGACTCTCCTCCTCTAGCAGCGCCAGCCCCGGGAGCCCTGAGGGCTCGGAGGCCATATGTAAATTATTCATTGAGGACTCCAACTCCTTCGGGTGGTTAGCCGGATTGAAATGATCAAAAAGAGTCCTGGCACTGGCGAGGAGCTTCTGTGCCTTGAACAAAAGTGCAGAATGTGTGACCTTTCCCGGGGCTATTTGTGAGACCCTCAACAACAAGCAACAACGTTTGTTTGGGCCTGTGGATTAAAATAAAGTGTGAGAGAATCAAGTGTCAGAGGTGTGTTTTTATCCCTGGTTACTCTGATTGTCATCACCCTGATCCCCTGAGGTAAAACACCACTGACCCGTCTCAAAAGTATGGTATAATATTCAAAGAAATGTAGTTTGTACTGAATTAATAGCCTCACATTGTTGGCCATTCTGGAGTATCTAACTGGTGAAAGTGGTTTCTCTATTTGTCCACCGCCAGAAATTCCTTTTTCCACCAATAAAATGATTGCAGTCTCCTGTCTCTTGAGAAGTTGAGTGTTTGTCATTCAACCTTGATCCTAAAAAGGTTGGGATGCTGTGTAAAACAAACAAAACAGAATGTGATCATTTGCTAATCCTTGTTGACATTTACTCGATTGAAAAGAATATCCAATGTTTGACCTCGTCAACTTCTTTTGTAAATATCTGCTTATTCTGAATCTGATGCAGCAACACGTTTTAAACCAGTCGGGACAGGAGCAACTAAAGACTGGGAAAGATGTGGAACGCTCCAAAAAACACCTGTTTGGATCATTCCACAGGTAAACAGGTTGATTGGCAACAGGTGATAGCATCATGATTGAAAGGCTCAGTGGTTCACAGCGAGGATGGAGCGAGGTTCACCACTTTGTCAACATGTGATTGGATAAAGGTTACTGTTACTACATGAGCTCAGGATCACGTCAGAAAACTGTTGTCAGTAAACAGTTTGTTTGCAAATGACTGCATTCTGTTTTTATTCACATTTTAGGCGTCCCAATTTTTAGGGAATTGCGGTTGTACTTTTCAAATAAAGCGCTTTAAGTCTCTTGTTTAAAGTGTAGATTTAGCTTCCAACACAACTCACACACAAGAGTTTGGAGAGGTTAACCTACCACTAACTCGAACAAGGGTACTGGTCTGATCCTTTGATCGGATGTGAGAACCCACGTTAAAAGGTGTGTGGGATGTTCCTAATAAAGGTGTCCCTAATAAAGAGGCCACTGAGTGTAAGTGCTCATGTGCAAGGATGAAACAGTTCTTTGAGGTTTTAAAAAAAACCTCAGGTGGACAGGTGTCCAAAGAATTCTAAACAGGTAATGCAGAATGTTTGGTTGAGCAACATGTCACTTTGTCCAAAGGTGAGTATGTGTATGTGCTGCATGGGGTCAGCTATGTGTTGCTGAGAAGTTCTTGTCTTTTCTTTAGCTATGCAGTATGTATGATACATCAGACAAATCACAAATTTTGAGACTTGTGTTTGATTGTGTCTTTATAACACAAGTATCCCTGCAGATATTACGTGCGTGGATTTCATGAAGCTTGGAAATCAAAAATGGAACCATGCATTACTGAACCAAAGCTTTCATCCATCTCCCTGCTCTCCAAAAAGCTGTCTAGAAACACTGTGATCTTCTGGATCTTTGCCAACCCAGGCCTAAATAACTCATCTGCAGAGCTAGCTAATGACGGGCAAATGTTACTGGTTTGCTCACATCCCGTGAGTACACACAACCTACCACTAACTCGAACAAGGGTACTGGTCTGATCCTTTGATTGGATGTGAGAACCAACGTTAAAAGGTGTGAGGGATGTTCTGTCTGTGGTGTTTTTCTCTCACAGTAAGTAGGTAGAATAGTGCTAATCCCCAGTTTCCTTGAGAGAAAAATAAAAATAAATTTATTTTGAGGTAAGAAACTCATGGGAAAGACCAACTACAGTGACATGTTGGCCATGAAAGGGAACTACTTTATCTCTATCAGCCACTTTGGCAGGAAAACAGTCAGCGCTGACATCCCATACTTGATGCTGGCCGCAAGAACACCCAAAGGAAGGGTGACACTTGGAACGGCGTCAGAATATGAAGCAGTAATAACAAGATAGTGACGACACCAAGAATATAATCATGCTGGAGGACTTACCCATGGTGGCAGCTCAGTAGTAGGCACACTCTGCTTCACTGCCTTTTCCTCATGCTCCAGGAATGCTAAGGCACGGTTTATCCTGTAGTCCTTACTGCCATGGTTTTTCCTCCAATAGAACAACATGGCGAGTCCGATCAGAACCCAGCTGAAGCTGAACTCAAAGTACCCCAAGATGTAGATCGGGAAGATGATGGCAAAAGTCTTGCCGAATTTAATCCACATTTGGGTGACATCTGTCAGAGACGACTGCGGCTCGTCGTCCAGCTCTTCAGGGGACAGGGGTGGGCCTAATGTGGAGCTCACAGGGCTGCTGGGCGCTGCGATGGGTCCATTCGCCCTGACATCTGGTCCTGCGGAGCCCTCCATCCTGTTACTCATTTCTCCTCTGGAAAGACATTTTAGACAGATATTTACAGTAAATGTTAGTTCCTTGCTGTCCCACATAAAACTCATAAAGTTGAAACATCACTGCGAAGCAGAGGCCTCGCGCTGCAGGAGTTTTATCTCCACTGGTCAAAGTCCAAACAATAATATCACAGAAATGCAGTAGCTACACCCAAGGGATTAAAACAACACTAAGCATGGCAAAGAATCTACAAGCGTTTTGACTGAGCTTTAGAAACGAACCATTGAGACTCCCTGTATTAACTTGCTGGTTTATTTGTTTAGCTCGAACACTGAACAGATTTCCTTTCCTGTGAGCCAAAGACAAACAAAAACAAACAAACAAACAAACAAGCTTTCTACATTCCAGACTGTAATCAGACATAAGAAAAACAACAGAAGTCTAATAACACTATAATATAATTTGTAAGGCAGCAAGCCAAGTATGTATCTCTGAATATCCATGAGGGTCCATGATACAATAATTTCCTCTCAACAAGTTGGCAGTGGAAAGTTGGTACTATGCAAATGACCCTTCACTAAACCCCCAAAGTGATCCATGTTAGTTTAATATTTATTATTGTTTTATTATTTTATCTTTACACTACTTTTAAATACTGTTCGTTTAATCGACAAAATTCCAGTCATTCCAGTGTCTACCTTATTTCCTTTAGAGGACGTCATACAAAACTCCTTTGCAAAAACCTCAACTTTCTTTTACCTTTACTCCTTGGAAAAGCACAAACTTACAAGATTGAAAGTTACCACATATTGCGATGAGTTTAAAATGACTCATAAATTCGGCATACATTCAACACAACAACACACTATAATTTAGCAGTATTTCTACCTCAAAACGTGCCTCAACCTTTGCCAGTACAATCTTTACCCATCAAAACACAGCGCCGTGGATGGCAACACAAGTGTGAAGCGGTTATGAGAGTACAGGTTTTACAAAAATATCTGTTGTTTGGTTTGTTTGTATGTACGCCGAGTTGAAGAGCATCGACTACTATATTCAAAATTTACTTCAGCCATTTCTTACGGTGTGTACAATTTTACCGTTCAGTACAGGAACTCTTAACTGCCGGGTTTTTTGAACAGAGTCTGTCGTGACGTTCTCTCCACAAAGTGACACGTATCGGGGTAGGACTTCACCACCAGCACTGCGTAAACCAAACACTGGCGAAAAAACAACTTCTTCCTCTACGCTCACCGCCCAGCAAACAAGACAACTCACCGGGATCCGCCTGCGACATTCACTCGTTCCTGAAAAATACACTGAAATTCACTGTACCGGTCCGGTACGCTGCATGACGACCAGCTAAACTCCGATTACCCCGTCTCCCCTTCACCACATCTCGCCTTGAGGGCGGCCAGTCCGTCTCAAGCAGCCTGCAGGAAACTGTCATCGCGGGAAAGAGGTCAGCCTCCGACAGGGAGGGAGCTTCAAAACACGAACACAGCAGCGGAGCCAGGCGCCATCTTGTGGCGGGAAAAAAAAACGGTTAGCTTAATGTTCCTATAAAAATGGGTTTTAAACACTATTTAGATTTTTAGTGTCAGTCTAGGCGATGTTTGTAGCCTGTATATAATTGCATAATACTGTTTGTGGTCTGGTGAAAATGATAATTTAAATAATATGGCCGCTGATCAGTGGACTCTTCCTCCACTTAGCAAATCCCTTAAGCCGGCAGGCAGCCTTTGACCTTTGACCTTTTCATCCTGTTTGCTTACCTGAAATATCAAAGCTTAATCTGACCTCATTGTAATTTAGATCGCATGAATAGGCCTTAGGTGATTTTAGAATGATTATTTAGTAGCCAAAGTAAAATCCAAAGAGAACATATGAAATAAGTTAGAGGAGATTTCGGGCCTATGAGGACCATCGCTGCTCAGTGTGCTGTTGATGCACAGAGTTTGCACAGAGGCCGTTTCCCCACTAGATGTCATGGTAGTGTGTGCATACTGAAGCATCTCTCAGCTGATGTGGAGCATCAGTCCACATCACAGACAGTGATTTAACCTCTGAGGGAAAAGGTGGACCATGCAGTGACAGCTGGTATGAAGTGAACTCATGTAATGCATGCAATGAGGAAGTTACACAGGTGAATTATGCAGGGACCCACCATGTGTCCTTCCTCCTGACAGCCTTTTTGTCTTACGCACCTCTTTATTAGTAAGATAGCATTAACATGGCATGAATGTTCAACCAGGGTCAATGCAAGTGAGAAATAAGACAAAGTGGAAAGGGCAGGTGATTTACACACAGGTGTAGGTGTGTTAAAGGAGGAGAGAGAAAGCAAGCGCCTCAGATAACTCATCTGTAGATGGGTCAGACCAAAGATATTGTTTAATTCTTCAGTAATACTTATTTAAATTTGATTTAAAAGTGTGTTTTGTTGGATGTTTTAACAAACTGAAAGCACAAACGTGATGTGACATTCATCTTCATCCGTGCCCACATGTCTTCGCTTGCCCACTGTTTGATATTCAAGAATTCTCTGTAGGTTAATTAGATTAGTTTGGAGTCGTCTCACTGTCCGACTGCCACAAGCACCATGATGATGATTGGATGAATCATGGCATTTGAATTTGACTCAACAGGAAACCAGAGTAAACTGAGACATTAAGATTAGCATTTCTTACCAAACTAAAAATAAATAAAAGTAATTATTGCAAAAAAAAAAGATAAAGGATTATCCTGTAGAACAAATGCAGCCTATATCACTGATACGCTCATTATTCTCATTTCATTTTCTCTCCTCTCTGAAACTGTGCAGGGTAATGACAGAGAGAGGGATGAGGAGGAGGAGGAACAATGTGCTTCCTAATATGAGGGTGGGAGAAGAGCAGTTTGCAAAGCTGCATCACAGAGGCAATAAAGAGCCCGTGTCTCTGAGGTAAGAGAAAAGAACTGAGGCAGAAAATGAAGGGTTTTATTTCAAGCTCGAGGCCAAAAGGCTTAAAGATCCTTTACAGTATGAGGTTGTAGAAAATATTCTGCTGTTAACAATCACAAATGCAAACTCGTTGCCTTTATGGGACATGAGCAATGAGCATGTGGAGTATGATGCGTGTTTGTTTATGACATATCAGCAGAGTCGTTGCCCTCCAGAACAGACACGTAAAAGCCTTTAGCTCTGATCTGACGCCCCAGTCAGCAGGACAACATCTCCGATCGGCGCCTTTCAAAACCGCTGGTGCAGAAATAAAACGCTTTCTGATCAGACGCAGCTCAGTTTAGGTTTCCGAACAACAGCGATGTGGTTAAGGTTGGCTCTTTAGCAATGTCGCACTGCTTTTTTCTTTGCTCCAGATGGACGAGAGTCAGGTATTTCTATTTTTATGGAGAAAATAAGGCCATTTGGTGTAACGACTGATTCCTTGTGGAAGACAAAGTGTTGGGGAAGATGTTCACGGTAAAACAACAACTACAAACACTTGCAATCCTGGTTCAGCCTCAAAGACAGATCATATCTTTAACACAGTGGAGGTTGTTGTTGTTTTGACCCTTTGCAGCAGCTTTAATCCAATAATAATAATGTAAAAATGTGTAGATTAGAGAGGTACATCCCCTCTGGAGCCTCCTACTGGTTTTCACTTTCTTCACCGTCACTTTTATCATCCCACTTAATTTTGGAGCATAATATTTTGGCCTACAGGTGTTTCCATAAAAAGCTCCATTAGCTACTGCAAAAGTGCTTTGAAAGCACATCTAGTCCCTCTGCACTGACAATTCAACAAATGTATTTGGTTACATCCATCCTGCGCATGCACGAGCTGGAGATTTCAAGCGTCCAAATCGAGCTTGTGTAACGTGACTTTGACCATTAGGAAAAGCAGAAGAAGGTGAAAGCAGCTATTCTTTCACATGATGGCGCTCTATAAAATTCCTCCTGACTTCCAGCGTGGACGTGACAATGCAGAAGGAGTGGGTACTCAGTTTTTTCACCGCTGTGGGTGCTACTAAGGGGTGACAGACTCACAGTCTTGATTTGAGCTCCACTGTACAGTGGGTGATCACGTCTAAAAATAATAAGGCCGACGTGAGATTTCAGTCTTTATTCTTTAACATCTCAGCTGTTTCGTTCAGTCAGATGTCAACTGTGATTTTGTTTGAGTGCTCCAGTTTAAAATTGGTGCTTTTGTCAATCATCCATCATTTTTTTTCTCAGCCGTTAGTGATTAATCATCACACCTGAACCAGGCCATGACTCACATCTGTCCAATCAGAGCGGTTTTCCGCTGAGCAGATTTACCTCGTTTGCATTAGATGAGCTGCTGCTGCGGTGACGGTCCAGTATTGTGAGGGATCCCACCCATTCAACAAATATCTATGTGTGTAAAACACCATAAAGGACATCGTTTGTAACAAATAAATCAGATCATAGAAGCTTAATGAGAAAAGGACCAGTGAGCAAAATGTGTAGTGTATCAGAGCTGACGTACAGCAGAGACAAGCCAGGACTGATTTTCAGCTGGTCTGGTTTTATTCTGAAGGTGTGAAAACGTTTTTAAAATAAATATAACTTCAGTTTGTCACTTTTTAACAGTGGTGTCTACTCATGTGTTTTGTTTTGGCGTAATATCTGCTCAGAGCTTTAAGATTTCTGCCCTCATAGCAATACATGGTTCTTACTTTTAAGTGAACAGCTCCAGTGAAAACAGTCACCCCCGCTGTGTTGGGGACATCTCAGAACCTGTACAGGTTGAACACCTGCAGAGGTAACTGGGATGATATCTGTTTGACTGTGATCTGAGTGAGCTTCTGATTTGAGGACTTTGGCTTCATGTTTAGAGAGTCCAGCCATGTGCAGCAAATCTGGATCATACATCTGAAGCATACGTACTACCAATCTGACTCTGTTACTCTCAAATAGCTTTTAAGAATGAAAAGATGGCCTTTACGTACACACAAAAATCAGACGAGTATATAAATATACATGAAAAGGAATCAAATGTTTCTGTAAATTGTTAACATGAAGAGTCAAAGACTGTTGGAATAAACATTGAACGATTAATGTCATAGATTAGGTATACACATGAAATAGGTGGATATGGACAGTATATACATGTGTGCGGCATCTATATTTAACAATGATGATGATATTTACATGTTATAAAAACTGTGTGTATTTAAACTATAAAAAATTGCATTTCTGATGGGTGCATGTTTTAGTGTTACAGGGTTTTTTCGGGGTTAAACGGTGTTCGTGCTGCTCTTAAATTGTGGGGAATTCTCGTCATCCATTCGTTGTACCTGATCTGGTCGGGACTTTTCTGCAGACATGATATTATGTTCTGCTTCTTCTCTTTAAAGTGTCCAGAATGAACTTCCACACCTCACCTTTTACATCTTCTTAGTTACCGTATCATTGAAAAGCTGTGTGTTTGTGGAGTAAGCATGAAAAAATGGCGATTACTTGGTGTGAAGTTGTGAAACAGGAAGATATCGGTAAGTTCATTATGAATGTGAATAATGTGAAATGCTCCCAAAGGGTTTGACATCATCATTGATCTAAGAGGAGAACATAATGAGTTTTGTTAAAAAGATATGAGGAATTAGTATGATAAACAGATTTTTGGCGAAGTTGGCGTCAATAATAAAAAATGAAAACGCAATAAGTTCCATATTGACGTCCGTGTGCTGGACACAGTCAGGATTTTACAGGCTTCAGTCACAAAAACTGACAAACAAATTGGTTAAAAATCAAATGCACTCTGGTGTAAAACAAACCCTGATCCTGCATAAACCTTCGCTGGTCATGCAGCACTGATCATTAAGAGGAATGAGCTGTAATGTGCACTGGTGTTTACATTTCAGCAACAGCAGTGTTGTATATTCATCCGTCATTTCACGCCTTCATGCCACCGCATTAAAACGCTGCCCAGCAGTCCAGATAATGAGCGTCTGTGCTGCTGTTAATAACATGAAAATTATGCTCTCAAAACCAGATTACACATTCAAATGATCAGTAAACCCACACACCAAGCTAATGCATAAACGCTGCGGTACATAGCTTTTATATATTAGGTCACACAAGTGTATGTTTCTCTATGTGTAGACTATGTTTTATATGTAAATCTTATTTTTCCCCTTCAAGAATTCCCCTCCTCTACACACAGTACACGATCTGCATGAACTATGCAGCTTCGTTTAAATATCTCGGCTTCTACATTGATGACGGACATGATTTCAAACATGCTCCAACATACTTTTTCAACCTAATGCGCGCTGTGCTTGATTTTTCTGCTGGGGTTTGGGGCCTTGGAAGTATTCCTGTTTGTGAATCTGTGCCAAACAGGGCTGCAAGATATTGTCTGGGTGTGCACAAACATGCATCAAAATTGGCTACGGTGAGAGATATATAGAGGTGGGAACCATGTGAGGCTGAAAGGCTCAGTTATAGAATCAGTGACTTGATGCGGAGGAAATCAGGCTGACAAGAAAGACATTTATTTGGGATAAAAAACAGGCTTACTTTGTTTGTACTTTTTGTTCTGGATCTGTGTGTTATACTATAAATGTTCGTATTTCCATTTTTTCTGAGCATCTTTCTCTTTAGGGACGTCTCGTCCAAGTTGGCTAAACATTTGAGGCTGAAAGTTCATCCTTGATCTCGGAAACAGAAACAGAGCACATGTTTCCATGGAGTGCCTGTCCTGCATTCATTTTACTCTCTTTGAATTTTCCATATTGAGCAGAATAAAATTAACATCTATTTAAATTGGAATTACAAACGGACCTGTGTCCGGCACACTGGCCTGTGGTATACAGGTGGTGGTTTATATCATATAAAGACCTCTATTCAGGGTACAGAACTATTGAAAACTCATGTTTATGTTAATGATGATGAATAGTTTTCACACCTCGGTTTGTCTCTTTCAAAGACGACAATGATGATGATGACGGTGAGCGTTATGAGAGATAAAGGTTAATCGTATCAAACCTGTTCGATTAAACAGCTGTCTTTATCAGATCCAGTCTGTTTTAATCAGCTCATTCATGTAGCCAAACAGCGAGGTAAACTTAATGAGCAAATTTATCAACTCAATCAAATTAAGTGTTATCAGTTAATTTCTTCCACCACACCTTGGTCCCAGGTGAAGAGGAGATAGGATTAAAAACAAAATTAAGAATAAGACAAATACGGAATGAGAAAACAAGTCGAAGACGAGATGATGCTTTTCTTTCCCTCATCTGGATCAGGATGGGTACATTCTGTTTCGAGTACGCTCACGCAACCACACTGTTTAAATGTGGCTTTATACACAAGCCATAAAGCCCTTGAAGCAGCTGGACAGCGAGTGACTGCTTTACGTTTTCTGTCTGCACATTTCAATGTAGTGTTGATACTTTGGCCCACAGCAGGGCAGCTGACGGTCTCTGGCTTTGTTTAATATGTGCCACTTCACCCTCTTCTCTGCTGCCGTGAGTTTATACTGCACAAGACAGAAAGCATGCACACATCTGAGAGTGTGTGCATGTATAATGGAGAGAGACAGAGACAGAGGAGAGTATTTCAGCCACTGAATCAAGACGTTTCTCTTTTGCTGATAACCTGACACATATTCCGCTCCACCGACCTTTACTTGACAGTCAAAGACTCACTTCCTGTAATCTCACTCCGCCGTTGAAAATCTGAAAGTTCACTGAAGTGGAGACACAAAGATTCCCGCATGAACGTCTCTCAGCATTCTTAAAGTTGAACTGAAACTGCAAAAAAAGAAATCCGTTAGCATGTCCGCTGTGTTTGTTTTCAAACCTGTCT